>NC_086319.1:145057100-145368488 GCF_036172605.1 Pelobates fuscus
GCAAATCCTGGCATTAATTTGGATGTCACAGGATTTAGCCCTCAGCAGTTTCTGGAGGTGTTTCTGGGTGATGATGTATTGGGGAACATTGTTGCCCAAACTAATTTATATGCCCATCAATTCCGAGCTACAAATCCGGACTCTTTTTTGGCAAAGCAGCAATGGGCCCCCATCGATGTGACAGAATTTAAAAGATTCTGGGCATTGACTATGCTGATGGGCATCATAAAGAAGCCCTCCATCCGCTCCTACTGGAGCAGTAGCCCCATCTGCTCTACCCCCATTTACTCCCAATGTATGTCGAGGAAGAGGTATGAAATTATTCTGCATTTCATGCACTTCAGCGACAACAGCCTGCGTCCCCCTAGAGAGCATCCCCAGTGTAACGGATCACCTGGCACCCCGACTTGGTACCTCCGTTAATGGATGCTCCTAGCACTTCCTGAGGACTCCAAGCACTCTGGCAGACACCACAATCACCGAACCGATGCAGCATATGAATGCTATAGACCGTTGAATAGGAACCATACGAATAGGCTTACTCTCCTAGCAGTCAACTGGAACAGCATGCAATAAATCATTCCCCCAATAATGAGACGACACTTCACTTTGAGGGTTAAACAGGAACTCTGGACTGGCTCATCCAGCCTGGCTTTTATTCACAATCCACAAAACATAGTACTGCTCACAGGGTTTTGCAGAACAACCAATAAACACATTACAAGGCAAGTACAGCAGCCAATCAGACACAATGGGACAATAGAAACACACCCAGCATATTCCTCCCCTCTGCTTAGGAGATAATTGAGTCAATTACTGTATCTACTCAATTATCTCCAAGCTGAAAACTTTTTATACATTTTTATAACTTTGTGAGTTAACATCGTACATACATAAAACTTATATTATTTTAACCAGTATAACTTGGGGACAAACATATCCAAAATTCACTTGAATAGGTTCAGGGGTTTAACGGTTAGGTCGAAGTCCTTTGTTTTCACTTGCAAGCATGGCTTTTCCTTGTCCTGGGACAACACCCTGCTGGAGAACAATGGATCCGGGGGAGGGGAAGAGGAATTGTCCAAAAAGTTTCAGTATGTCCATACACTGTTTTTAAAAGGCCAGCACAGTACAATAAAAGTCCATTCACTGTGCTTAAAGGGCCAGTAGCCGCACAATAAAATACAATATGCCCAAATATTGCATTCAAAAGTACAACTTTACCAGGGGCCATAGTCAGCAGGTAGGAGGCGGGCAGCCAGGCCTCTCCAATGCCCAGTGGCGAGGCGGGTTCCGCCACATTCAGTTTGACAGGCTGTATAAAATCTGCCCCCTGATTACCCACTTTGCTGCCAGGTTTGCAGAGGCTTATACACCTGGAAGGAATATATGCATGGATGAATCCCTGATGAAGTATAAGGGAAGGCTGGGATTCAAGCAGTATGTTCCTTCCAAGCGCTCTAGGTATGGTGTAAAGATGTATAAGCTCTGTGATAGCGAGACTGGGTATACTCAGGCCTTCCGGGTGTACGAGGGAAAGGATAGCCACCTTTACCCTCCAGGTTGCCCAGAACATATGGGAACCAGTGGCAAGATTGTCTGGGACCTGATATTCCCCCTGATGAACAAAGGGTACCACTTGTATACTGACAATTTTTATACAAGTGTCCCTTTGTTCAAGCTACTGTACTGTTTTGATACAGTAGCTTGCGGCACAATTAAAAAGAACAGCACAGGTTTCCCAGGACAACTTGCACGCACCCAGGTACAAAGGGGGGAGACCTCAGCTCTGCGCCAAGAGGAGCTGTTGGCAGTTAAGTACAGAGACAAGAAGGATGTGTACCTTCTTACCAACATCCACACTGAGGGGACTGTGGAGGTCCCTGTACGTGGCAGAGCTGAGAAAACGAGGAAGCCAGTGTGCATCAAGGCCTATAACCGTCATATGGGTGGGGTTGGTCTGGCAGATCAGCTGCTGCAGCCCTACCTAGTTATACGAAAGACAAGGGCCTGGTACAAAAAGGTTGCAATCTACCTAATGCAGATTGCAACCCACAACGCTTTCTTGTTGTTCAAAAAAGCAAACCCCGGGACGCAACTGAGATTTTTACAGTTTCAGCTCCAGATCATTTCTGGGATTTTGTACCGTGATGCACCTGCTCCCCGGGCGGTGATGGGAGAGAGCAGAGTTGGGGCTACACATTTTATTTTTAAAATTCCCCATACTGCGGCAAAGCAGAATCCCCCAAAAAGATGCAGGGTCTGTTCTAAGAGGGGGCAGAGAAAAGATGTGTATATTACTTTCCTGATTGCCCTGGACAGCCTGGACTCTGCATTGGCGACTGCTTCAAACGATACCACACGCTGGCCCATTTTTTATTTATATTTTAACATTTGCCGTTCAGTTTTTTTTTTTTGGTGTCTTTTTTTTGGGGGGGGGGGGGTGGGGGGGGGGGGGGTTGTTACATTTACCCCATGCATGGGGGGCATGGGTGTCCTTAGGAGGCCTCGCAGAAAACAACCCGGGGTGTTTTCTTGCAATAACCAACAACGGGCTCTCCTAAATCACAGTCAAAAAGCGGTGTGCGTGTGTAAAATTGAGGATTGAACAGTTACCTCCACACACGTTCTTCAACTTTTTTTTATTTTTTGTCTTGCTAAAAAAAAGTTGCATCAAAGCACTCCACATGCAATACCTCGGGGTGTCTACGTTTCAAGTATGTACCCTTTTGTGGCAATATATAAAACTGGGGTATGTGATAAGCCCCAAGCTAAAGATAGGCCTATCAGAAGACATACTCTCAATTTCAACTCAAATGGCAAGTCATACAATTGTAACCGTACCTTCCCAAAATCCTGGCAGACCTATGCATGGGGGGCATGGGTGTCCTTAGGAGGCCTCGCAGAAAACAACCCGGGGTGTTTTCTTGCAATAACCAACAACGGGCTCTCCTAAATCACAGTCAAAAAGCGGTGTGCGTGCGTAAAATTGAGGATTGAACAGTTACCTCCACACATGTTCTTCAACTACTGTGGGGTGTCAACTTTTCAAATATATGCACGCTCATGGCAAGAAAATACATTGGGATATCTGATAAGGACCCCAAAAGGAAGATAGGCAAACAAGATATGTAAAATTTGAAAAACGCATATCAGACATTTTGCTTTGCACCCCCCAGTGAACCCGACAAACATATGCATGAGTGTTATCGCTGTGCTCGGGAGATGATGCCGAGTACATATTGGGGTGTCCTTTGGCAGTAACACCTAACAGGAGCTTAGAATCTATGCCCAAAGTAGAATGTGTGAGTGAAAAATAACACCACAAAAACGTTTGACAGAGACTGGTGGTAGAATTAGTGCATGCAAAGTGTTGAAATGCCACCATGTGAAATGCCCTAGGGTGTGTATTTTTCAAAAACATACAGTTTGACGGAGGTGAATTACATTGGGCGGCTTCAGACATGTTCCAACTGGGACATGGGTGCATGATGGCCAGTTGTGGTTTTTTTTTATTTTTATCATATTTTACTTTTTTTATTCTAGTAAATTATATGATATGATGAAAATAATGGCATCTTTAGAATGAACATTTAATAGCAAGAAAAATGGTATATAATATGTATGGGTACAGTAAATGTGTAAGAGGCAAATTACATCTAAACACAACCACTGCAGAAATGTAAAAAGAGCCCTGGTCCTTAACGGTAATACAATTGAAAAATGGCCTGGTCACTAAGGGGTTAAGGGAATTCCCACCCAATCTTTGTATATAAGTTAGTATTGAACATATTTTATTTGTTGAACGTTCTTTTGTCACTAGGAATCTGGTGTTATGGGACAAGAAGGTTCACCATTAAATTCATAGGTGGTGGTATCCTCTTATATAATTAGGGTGACTGTTTTGTTCACCCATTATTTATTATATGGATTTAAAATCACCACATTGAATCAACAGTAGGTGTAGCTTTTAGCCATAACTAAACCATAACTAAACCAGGGCATTTATCCCTTTAAATCCGTCTAATATTGCTATCCCCCTTCTTCCTGCTGTTACTATTGAATGGGAACTTTAAACGAATGGTTATTCCGTCACCATGTGACAGGACCTCGTAAATATACGTCCATGAGAGTACCACCTGATTGGTCGCTCCGCTTTCTGACTACAGTGCGATTACGGCCAATCAGAACACATGACAGCACAACTTAACAAGTTAATCAAGATGTTTCTATCATCTAATGAATGGATACATTATGGGACAGCAATATGTTGGCAGCCTCTTTGTCTCACTGCACAGGTTGATGCGGACAGTGACAGTGACGTCACGAAACCACTCCCCCTGAATGCGGCAAGCTTTTCTCGTTCCCCACGTGGGTATTGAGTAACTGTGAAAGTGTGCAGCGCTCGTGATAAATACACACAGTAATATATTAGTGGTATATCCCAAGGTATATGTATAAGATAAAGATAAATACCTTTAGTGCTTGATGCTGACATTACCCAGTTTGAAATGTAAGATTTTATATGCTTTTTAATAAATAATACTTTGGATATATTTCTAAAATTGGTGTTTTGCCTGCTCTATTTCCCTCATATTTTGAGGTTCAAGCTCCAGCCTTGTGGACTTCAGAGGAAACTCCTCCCTAAGCGCTTTTACCTGAGCCAGTTTATTCATTGACAGGCTCCAACCCATGTGAGTGGGACCATTAAGACTGCTGTATTTGATTTATTTTACACTGCAGTATTATACTATGACCTTTTTTGTTTATTATGTATAGGAGTTATGTTTATAGAGAACTATTATAATAAGGTATTTACCTTTATCTTATACATATACCTTGGGATATACCACTAATATATTAATGTGTGTATTTATCACGAGCGCTGCACACTTTCTTGTATTTTTGTGTTATGCTTATTGTGGGATTGTGGTGATTAAATCCCACTAGTGTGTTCCAGCAGCTGTTTCTTAGCGCCACAAACTACACCTTTTTTGTTTGTTAATTGAGTAACTGTGACTGGTCAATCCCCCATAAATTTCCCCTGCCCAATCAGAATAAGGGAGAGCTCCTGACCAATCACAAGACGAATAATACGTCACAGTAATTACCCACGTGACGAACCACACCGGCTAACGATTCATAGGCGGATTGCTACATAGCATATGTTACACTGATGCTCATTACTCCTGACGACGGCGTGTTAGAATGCCGAAACGCGCGTCGAGTTAGAATCTTTTTTCTTTTGTTCACTTTAGGTAGCACTATGGATTTATTTGATTTAATTTAATTGTGTGTCTGTTGCTACTTAGACAGGAAGGGCATTAGGGTTAAAGGTAGGCACTTATGGTTTTCCCATAGTGCCGAGGTATACAGGGCAAGTTTTGTGCTCTCTTTAGGTGTGGACATCTTGGATTTTGGGCGAATTACAGGGGATTTTTTATCTCTCCATTAAGGAGGTTTGCTTCTTCCATTTATCTGGTTCCCTTTCCCTCCCCCCACCCTTATTACCTATTTACCTTACCACATATGGGATCAAGGTTATAATATCCTCAATGTGTTGCTACTTAGCCAGGTAGGATACTAGAGTTATAGGTAGGCACTTATGGTTTTCCTATAGTGCTGAGGTATACAGGGCAAGTCTTGTGCCTTCTTTAGGTGTGGAGATTTGGGATGGTGGGTGAGTTATTGGGGACTTTTTATCCCTCCATTAAGGAGATTTGTTTCCCCAATTCTCTGGTTCCTTTTCCCTCCCCCACCCTCATTACCTATTTAACCTATTTACCTCACCATATATTAAGATTATAATGGTTTAGCCTGGTTCCAAATATCCCTGTTTAGCCCTTTCTCCTGTCTCTTTTTACTTATTATCTTAGGTTTATTAAAGGTAGGGACCCCTCCCTTCATATAACTCTCCTATTAGGGACTTAGGTCCTTTTTCTCCTTCCCCCCTTTTCCGTCCAAATTCTGTGGGTTATTCCCCGTTTTGGAGAGTTATTTAGGGCATATTAACACCAACCCACGGCCAACCTTCATTAGCCCCTGGATCTGTGTTTTTCTATTTATTTCTCTTGACCTGAGGTGATACAGTTCATCAGGGTCAAATCTCCCAAGGGATCCAGCATAGTGTCTAAATGTGACCTGGGTTTAGCGTCACCTTTGGGACTTTCTGAGATAGGGCAGGGCTAGGGTTAGGGGACTTGGCCATATACTCGGTAATGTGGGAGCTGTTGTCAGACTCAGAGGCAGACTCCATCAAAGCCTCCTCTGGATACCCAAAAGTCTGATTCAGAGTCGGTATCAGATAGTGCTCTGGAAATGTTCTATTTACGCGTCCATTCTACCTGACACAGCAAGGCTCTTTTGTGTGTTAATTCAGTGATATTTGGGATGGCTTTATGCCCATCAATCACAGAGGTTCTGGAGGCAGGTGCCGGCAAGTGGCATGATTTTACAATTGCCTTTTTCCCCATAGCTTTAGGGGACCTGGACCGATTCCCCGAAGGGCCTGCTTTAGATAGAGGGGGCAGGTTGAGTCTGCATCAGTGCCTGGGCAATGGATTTTGAGAGAGGATGACATATTCCCCATGACAGATAAGATGGCATAAGACAGGGAATGCTGAAATGCCATAGCAACATCCCCTGGGGCAATACTGGGGGAGGAATGGTCATAGGTCTCATGATCAGGGGAAGGACCTGAACTTAGTTCCATGCTAGGTAACGGGGGGGGGGGGCTGCTTAAGCTGAGATGTGGTAGATAATGGGTAGATAACAGGAGCAGAGAGGCCAGCAGAGCCGGACCGGAAGTGAATGGGCGTGGTCTGATGATGTCATGAATACCGCTCAGATCCCAGCTAAACTAACCGAACGCCGCACGAAATACATTCACTTAGTTAATTTGTTTAAAAGTACCGAACACCGATGGGGAACCACAATAGGAGAAGACCGGAGCTCCCGAACGGTCTGGAAGTACAGCGGTGTTCGTGTCATCGAGTAGCCGTTTTTAGTTCCACGCGCTCAACGACCAAACACCGCTGGGGGAGACAAAGGATCCAAGATGGCCGACCGCCACGTGGTCGGTAGTCGATCAACGGCCACCTAAGAACACACTTAATTACCGATTGCAACAATGTTGCAATCGGGTAATTGGTGCCACACTACTCTCAGTGTGTGGGCTTGGGTTCGTTACCTAATTCGTTTCACGAACAGCCGGTAAAGTTGCTGTTCGTGAAACGACCATGTAAATGCCAGCGGCTTTCGGCTGCTAGCATACGAATCCCAAAGGAATACAGCCAACATACATTTCAAGGCAGAATACAGATTACATTCAAACACAATATGTCAGCATTGTGTAGGACAACCTTTAGAGACCCAGTTCCATAGTCTGAAGTGGCTAGGTTTGCCACAATGCTCCCCCAGAACCAAGCCGGCATACACAGTCTGATCCCAACGGATCGGCTTGGGGATGTCCGGGGAAGTACTCACAGATCACTTTTCCAGTTCAGTTTGTCGAGATAACCCGTCAGCATTACCGTTTTGTTTCCCTGGGCGGTAATGGATTGTAAAGTCAAACGGCTGCAGCGCCAAACTCCAGCGCAGCAGCCGGGCATTGTCTCCAGCCACACGGTTTAGCCACACAAACGGGTTGTGATCTGTGAGTAGCGAAAAAGGTTGTCCATACAAATACGGCTGTAACTATTTGAGGGCCCACACCACGGCCAGGCATTCTTTCTCAATGGCGGCGTAGCTTACTTCCCGTGGCTATAACTTTCGGCTCAGGTAAGCTACGGGGTGTTCTCCGCCATCTGCTCCCACTTGGCTCAGCACTGCTCCCAATCCAAACATTGAAGCATCTGTGTGGACAAGACATCTTTTAGTTGGATCAGGAGCAGCAAGTACAGGGGCATTGGTTAGAGCAGTTTTTAGTTGTTGGAATGCCTGATCACACTCTGGGGCCCAGACAACCTGTCGAGGAAGGTTCTTGCGGGTCAGGTCAGTCAAGGGCTTGGCCAGGGCACTATAATTGGGCACGAATTTTCTATAGTATCCTGCAGTACCTAGAAACGCTAGCACTTGGGTCTTTGTCCTAGGGGTGGCCATTTAGCTACGGCTTCAACTTTGGCGGGTTCGGGTTTCTGCTGCCCGCTCCCCACCCGGTGGCCCAAGTACTGCACTTCTGCCATCCCTATATGACACTTGCTGGGTTTCAGGGTTAACCCTGTCTCTCCCATACGATCTAGAATGGCTCCTATGTGTTGTAGGTGCTCTGCCCAGGTCTGGCTAAATATGGCGATGTCGTCTAAATAGGCACATGCATATTCCTGGAACCCGTCCAATAGCCGATCGACCATCCGCTGAAAGGTTGCCGGAGCATTTTTCATCCCGAATGGCATGACCCGAAATTGATACAGGCCAAACGGAGTGACAAACGCTGACTTGGGGATGGCATCCTCGACTAGTGGAATTTGCCAGTATCCCTTACATAAATCTATGGTAGTGAGATACTGGCCCCGTGCCATCTTATCCAGCAGCTCATCTATCCGGGGCATCGGATAGGCATCAGACACCGTTTTGTCATTTAGCCTCCGGTAGTCGACACAGAAACGTGTCGTGCCATCCTTCTTTGGTATCAGCACTACCGATGATGCCCAGCAGCTATCAGAAGGTTTGATAACCCCTAGCTGCAACATCTCTTCAATCTCAGTCTTCATATGTACCCTGACTGCTTCAGGGACACGATATGGAGTCTGCCGCATAGGTAGCTGTCCCGGGGTCTCGACTCGGTGAGTGGCTAGCAGAGTGTACCCAGGCAAATTGGAGAAGGTAGCCCCTTTAGCTACAATCAGCTCTTGTACCTGGGCACGCTCCTGAGGGCTTAGCCGCTCCCCCAGCTAAACCCCCTTGGAGGGCTCTGTCTGTTCTTTCTGTTCTAATAGGTCAGGTAGGGGCAGATTCTCCTGATCCTCAGAGGCAGAAGCACATATCGCCGCCACGTCCTCTATCCTCTCATGGTAGGGTTTGAGCATATTCACATGGAGCATGCGTCTCTTCCCTACCCCTGAGCAGGGGCCAATCACATAGGTAGTGTCACATCTGTGTTCCACCACCTGGTATGCGCCTTGCCAGATGGCCTGCAGCTTGTCTGTGCGGACAGGTTTTAAAATCAAAACCTTCTGTCCCACTTGAAAGCTGCAGTCTCTGGCTCCCCTATCGTACCAGCGGCGCTGGCGTTGTTGGGCCGCCTGGAGGTTGGTGCGCACAGTCTGAGTCAGCGCCTCCAGACGGTCCCTGAATTCCAGTACGTAAGATACAATAGGGGTTGCATCTGGGCTACCCTCTCCATCCCAATGATCTCTAATTAGGTCTAACGGCCCTCGTACCCTTCTCCCACAGAAATTCAAAAGGGGAAAACCCTGTCGACTCTTGGGGTACCTCTCTATATGCGAAGATCAGATGGGGTAGAAAACGCTCCCAGTCTTTATGCGCCTCTCCAAACGTACGGAGCATCTTCTTCAGCGTACCATTAAACCTTTCGTAAAAACCATTGGACTGGGGGTAGTACGCAGAAGTTACTATTGGCTTAATGCCACATATCTTCCACAGTTGTTGGGTGACCTCGGCTGTGAACTGGGTGCCCCTATTGGATATGATTTCTTGGGGAAACCCCGCCCTGGAAAATATTTTCATTAAGGCCTCTGCCACAGTTTCAGCATGAATATTGGTGAGGGCTATAGCCTCGGGGTACCGGGTGCCATAGTCCACTACAGTTAAAATATATCTTTTCCCAGAGGGACTGGGCTTGGGTAAGGGTCCCACTATGTCTACGGCCACCCTACTGAAGGGTTCTTCAATAATAGGGAGAGGACATAATTTGGCTTTGTGGCGGTCACCTCGCTTGCCCACTCGCTGGCAAATGTCACAGGAGGTGCAGTACTGTCTCACATCCTTAGAGATCCCTGGTCAGAAAAACGCATGGGTTAACCTGTATCGGGTACGGGTCATCCCTAGATGCCCAGACAAGGGGATGTCGTGAGCAATCCTAAGTAGCTCTTGTCTATACTTCTGGGGAACCACTAACTGTTTAGTTGTCACTGTGACCGACCCTCCCACTCCTCTTTCAGCAATGCGGTAAAGTAGCCCTTTCTCCCATGTTTACCGCTCCCCCTCTAACCCAGCCTGGTCGGTGTGTACTCTGTCCCTGTATACCTGTAGCGTGGGATCTAACTTCACCTCTGCCTCAAATTTAGTTGGTGTATCCCAGGACATACGTGTCGTGTGGGGGTCATGGTCTCTTACCTGAGCCTCAGAGTGTGTTGGTGGAACCGTGGTGCGAGCCTGTTGCCGTGTGGTCACTGGATGGGCTTCCTGGTGTGGAGCCTGTGGTATAAAAGCAGAAGTCATCTGGACCAAGTCATTCCCCAGCACAACATCTGCCGGTAAGTTTTGCATGAGGCCCACTTCTACAGTCCCCTTTCCCACACCAAATGTACTTTGGCAGTGGGCAGTCGGTACACTGCTCCCCCTGCTACTCGCACTGCCACTGATCCGCCAGTGTGGGCTGAACCTTGACCCAAATGGGGTGATACTAACGTTAGAATCTCGGAGCCCTTGTACTTCTTTCCCCTCCAGGGTTACTAGCTGGCGATGATGTTGCCTGTTGTCGGTGGCTCGAACCGACATCACTTCATGCAGTACTCCTAGGGGTTCCTCTGCCTGGGTGCTCAGTATCTCTTGTGTGGCTGGTGCTACTTGATAATGATGGGCAGCGGCCCTTTGGGTCAGGTTCGGTCGGCCTTGGTTCCAGGCGGGTCTGCCCCGGTTCTGAGTGCACTCACGTGCCATATGTCCCCACTGTTTGCAGGAGTGGCATTGGATAGTAGCCCATCCGTTATACCTGGAGGGTGGGGGTAGGTTCCCTTGAGATGGACGGAACGGGATGGCTGTGTGAGCGGTGGGTGGTAGATTATTGGGTGGCCCCGTAACTCTTGGTTAAGGGCCCATGATGCCTCCTTGCATCAAAATGCTGATCTGCTGATCTGCTTCTGTTAGGGTGAGAGGTTTTCTATCTCGCACCCATTCTTGTGCCTCTGGGGACAAACCGTTGAAGAATTGCTCCAACAGCATTAACTGTTGCAACTCTTCCATAGTAGTGGCTTGGCTGGCTTGTATCCACCCTTGTGAGGCTTGATCCAGCTTGTGTGCCCATTCTGCATGAGAATCTTGTTCTGGTTTGCGCAGGCCTCTAAACTTGCGCCGGTATGCCTCTGGGGTAATAGCATATCTCACCAATATTGCTCGTTTTACTTTATCATAATTCTTGCTGTCCTCACTGAGTCAGGATCCCGCGGGCGGCTGCGAGGGGAGGCTGCAGTCGGCTCGCGCCACTCACCCTCCAGCCATCCGCGGGTCCTTTCCCAGCATACGCTCGCTGGGCGGCATCCTCCCAGCCTCGGATGCCGCCCGCGTCCTCCTCTCCGTCCCCCAGCGGCAGCATGCATGATGCTGAACACTGGGGGACCGCCCACTCTTGTACACGCCGCGGTCAGCAACCTGACCCGGTGTTAAAGGCACAGTGCCTCAATCACAGTGGGAGGTATACATATCTCCCACGTGTGATTACTAATTCTGATTGGAAATTATCCAATCAGAATTGATCTAATGGTTTAAATACTTACCTTTCCTGTTCCTCCCTGCCCTGTTGTGGTCTTTGCTTACTACTGTTGCTACTGAACTTGTGTTTCTGGTTACGTACTCTCTGGCTTGTTAAACTGACTTTGTGACTTTCTCCTACCCTTTGACCTCGGCTTGTTTCTCGTTATTCTGTCTTCTGGTTCCCCTTACTCGGCTTGTCTCCTGACTATTCTTTGTGTGCTTAGCCCGGCCACTCTAAGGTCTGGTACTGCACCTTTTCTGTGTGTGTGTGTTAGCATGTTGGGTTCCCCGAATCGTGACACACTGGGGACAGCGCGATATGCTTCTGCTGCCCGACCTGCCAGCTTGCCGGCAAGTAATGGGACCCATACTGTCTGTTCCAAATCATGCAAGTCACACAGTCTCTCAAAATCCTGTAAATACCCATCAATCTCATGCTTCTGCTCACAAAACATTTTAAAGGCATGATATGGGATCTTGGGTTTTACCTGGTTGTAGAGTGAACCAGTAATGGATTCTGCTCGAGACGGTGCATGCTGTGGACTGTGTGCCATGACGTACTCCTGCACATTCACCATCACCAGGTTCAGCATGGCATCTGATATAGGCTGTGGTAAAAATTCCAGCCTGGTCCTCATTTCTATCTGGTAGAGGGTCTCTTCCATGGCTGCTGGGGGTGTAGCGCTGCGAGCTCTGTCTCCTTCCATCAGCTCGACAATTAGTACAGCTTTGGGTTTGTTGCTGGCTATCTTACCCCTGGCTTCTAGCAGTTCCTTTAATGTCTGCCGCTTTAGTGTAGAATAATCCGTCTCCATTCACTTCGGTAGTCGGTTCTTTCGCTGTATTCTACTTGCCATTCCCTTTTCTTATTCAGCAGTTTTAAAATTGCACGAATTGCGCTTTTCGGCTGTAAGGTTGGATCCCGTCGCTTGCCACCAATTGTAGCAGAGTGCAATATTATAATCCACGATCTCCGCTGGTATTACAGGTAAATCCACAGTCAGTGCTGAAAAGTAAGGCAATATCCCCAATCCTCCCAATAACCGGACGAAACACAGTCTGGGAGTCAACTGAGGTCTTTATTCAAAACTTCCAGTATTTATGCAAGTCCCCATGCAAGGGGTTTCCTTACTGACAAAGCAGGAGTAATACAGTAAGGGACTACATGGGGGACTTAACATTTAGAGCATTTCTCCCATCAGGCACGCCTGCACGAGAGGGATACTCCCACTGAAATATACGGTTAAGTGGATTATCCCCTCGTGCAGCAGAACCGGCATTTCACATTTAAATCCATAACTCTAACAATATTCGTCTTATATGTATGAACGTTATTTGTATGATGTTCGGTAGATAGCTGGGGTCAGAGGGTACATTTCGTGTGAATACCACTCAGATCCCAGCTAAACTAACCGAACGCCGCATGAAATACATTCACTTAGTTAATTTGTTTAAAAGTACCGAACACCGATGGGGAACCACAATAGGAGAAGACCGGAGCTCCCGAACGGTCTGGAAGTCCGGCGGTGTTCGTGTCGTCGAGTAGCCATTTTTAGTTCCACGCGCTCGACGACCAAACACCGCTGGGGGAGACAAAGGATCCAAGATGGCCGACCGCCACGTGGTCGGTAGTCGAATGACGCCAACCTAAGAACACACTTAATTACCGATTGCAACAATGTTGCAATCGGGTAATTGGTGCCACACGACTCTCAGTGTGTGGGCTTGGGTTCGGTACCTAATTAGTTTCACGAACAGCCGGTAAAGTTGCTGTTCGTGAAACGACCATGTAAATGCCAGCGGCTTTCGTCTGCTAGCATACGAATCCCATAGGAATACAGGCAACATACATTTCAAGGCAGAATACAGATTACATTCAAACACAATATGTCAGCAGTGTGTAGGACAACCTTTAGAGACCCAATTCCATAGTCTGAAGTGGCTAGGTTTGCCACAAGGCTCTCCCGATGCTCTTGTCTATAACTATTCCTGCAACCGCACCTAACCCTCCTACACCTCTTCTTCCCGATGTATCCAATTTACCTAATACTTCGCCCCATTTAACACCCCCTCCCAGGTATGGAGGGGAAGCTAAGACATGCAGAGGTTTCATTAATCAAATAGAATTCCACTTTGAGATGTATCCACGTTCCTTTCCCACTGATAGGTCTAAAGTGGGGTTTTTGATGCATCAACTTACTGACAAAGCACTTGAGTGGGCAAATCCTATTTGGTAGGCCAATGGACCTATGGTGCATAATTTCAATAGTTTTCTTACGGCTTTTCGTAGAACTTTTGACACAACGAAATGGTCAAAGAATGCCGCAAAAGCATTAATGAGAATTAAACAGGGTTTTAGGTCTGTGGCTGACTATGCTATTCAGTTTCGTACCCTTGCTTCACAGGTAGATTGGAGCAATAATGGGTTAACTACTGCGTTCATGGAAGGCTTATCTGACACTATATTGGATGAGGTAGCAGCAAGGGAGCTTCCTATTGCATTAGAGGACCTTATTGATTACCTCATTGATAAAGAACAGGAATAGATGTTTTGTTACACCTCATTGATATAGATAATAGGATTCGTTACAGGCTCTATACTAAAAACAGGAATAGATGTTTTGTTACACCTATTAACCCCAGAATTGATAAGTCTGAGAGTGTTAAAGTATCTGAGGAGGAACCCATGCAATTAGGGGTTGCCAAACTCTCTGATACTAAAATATTACTTAGGAGAAGGGACGGACTCTGCCTATACTGTAGTAGGAGAGACCATATGGTAAAGGAATGTCCTTTGCTTCCGGAAAACTCTCGCACCTAAAACCTTATGGGGGACTGGCCTTGGGTGTGATATCTAAGTCTCCTAAATTGCCTCCTAACCGTTTGCTTCTCCCTGTTTCTCTTCATATAGGAGAGAAACAGTGATTCCGGGGCTGCTGAGAACTTCATAGACTCTGGTTTTGTTACGAAAAACAACATTCCCATCAGAGAGAGGGAGATACCCTTGGCCATTGAGGCCATAGATGGTAGACCTTTAAGTACTCCAGTCGTTACCCATGAAACTGTACCATTATTCATGTACACAGGGGTTTTACACTTTGAGACCGTTCAGTTCCAGGTTATCACCTCTCCCTCTTCTCATATTGTGTTAGGGTACCCATGGTTATGTTCTCACAATCCCATTTTCGACTGGGAGTCGGGACAACTAAAATCATGGAGCAAAGCCTGCCACGAATCTTGTATGATTAAAGTCACCCCTTTAAATACTATTAATGTTCCTACTACTCCTCCGTTGTCTACTGATATACCTCCTCAGTACTTGTTTCTCAAGGCTGTATTCGATAAAAGGAAAGCTGATAAATTACCGCCTCACAGACCCTATGATTGTGCTATCGATTTATTGCCTGGCACTATACCTCCAAAGGGCAGGGTGTACCCTTTATCTATTCAAGAAAACTGTATCATGGAGGAGTATGTTAAGGAATCACTAGAAAAGGGGTTCATTAGGAGATCCTCTTCTCCGGCTGGAGCGGGGTTCTTCTTCGTATCTAAGAAAGAAGGTGATTTAAGACTGTGTATCGATTATAGAGGTCTAAACATAATCACTATCAAAAATGCATACCCTATACCTTTAATTACAGAATTGTTTGACAGGCTGAAACATGCTACTGTATTCACTAAATTGGACCTTAGAGGTGCATACAATTTAATACGTATTAAGAAAGGCCACGAATGGAAGACTGCATTCAACACTAGATCCGGTCATTACGAGTATACTGTTATGCCATTTGGTCTTTGCAATGCCCCGGCAATATTTCAAAAATTCATTAATGACGTCTTAAGAGACTTTATTCACACATTTGTAATTGTATACTTGGACTACTTGTATACTAATATATTCTACAGATTTACACACTCATCACAGACATGTTACAATGGTCCTGAAGACCCTCCTTGCTAATGGTCTTTGTTGTAAACTAGAAAAATGTTTATTTGACCAATCCGAAGTCCAGTTTTTGGGGTATTTGATTTCCGCCAAAGGTTTTCGTATGGATCTCCAGAAGCTTTCTGCTGTCATAGAGTGGCCTCTACCACAAGGTTTGAAAGCAATTCAGCGTTTTCTTGGTTTCTCTAACTATTATAGACGCTTTATTAAGGGTTTTTCTTCTATTGTAGCGCCTATCACCCGTATGACAAAAAAGGGTTGTAATAATCGTGTCTGGTCTCCCAAAGCACTTCAGGCTTTCGACTTTCTTAAAACTACATTCGCCTCTGCACCTATTTTACAGCATCCTATCCCCTCACTGCCTTATATTCCTGAAGTTGATGCTTCTGATATCGGGGTAGGTGCTGTTTTGTCCCAAAGAGAATCGCCTGAAAAGCCATTGCATCCTTGTGGCTTCTTTTCTAGACAAATGTCCAAAGCTGAAAAGAATTATGATGTGGGTAATCGTGAACTCCTTGCTATTATCTTAGCTTTTAAAGAATGGAGACACTTGTTAGAAGGAACTAAGGATCCTATCCTAATTTTAACAGATCACAAAAACCTATCCTACCTTGGTGAAGCTAAAAGATTATCTTCTAGGCAGGCTAGCTGGTCATTGTTTTTGTCCCGTATCAATTATATTATCACCTATAGACCAGGTGATCGTAACATTAAAGCAGACGCTCTGTCCCGACAGTTCGAAACTGCTGACAAACAGGAGATTGATGTTACTCCTGTCATTCCCCCAGACAGAATAATAGCTACCACTATTTTATCTATTTCTTCATCCCTCTTGCAGGCCATACAGGCGAAACAAAGTATGGCGCCTAGCGAGAGGCCTATTGATAAATTGTTCGTTGATGTTCACGAGAGTCGGGAGATTCTGTCGTTATATCATGATACCAAGACTGCTGGACATCCTGGTATTTCCAAAACTATGTCAGCTGTTTCTCTGTATTTTTGGTGGGATTCCTTACGCAAGGATGTCACTGACTATATAGGTGCTTGTACTACTTGTGCATGTATGAAATCTTCTCGTAGAGTTCCTTGTTGGCTTTTGCATCCGTTGCCCGTTCCTGAGAGACCTTGGTCTAACATATCCATGGATTTTATTGTTGAATTACCCCCTTCGAATGGTTACACAGTTATCCTGATGATAGTAGATCGGTTTTCCAAAATGGCTCACTTTGTGCCTCTTCACAAGTTGCCCACATCCAGGGAACTAGCTAGTATCTTTGCTAGAGAAGTATTCCGGTTGCATGGTATTCCCGTATCTATTGTGTCCAATAGGGGTAGCCAATTTATTTCCAGGTTCTGGAAAGCCTTTTGTTCAGAAATGGGTATTTCTCTCTAATTTTCTTCCGCTTATCATCCCCAGTCTAATGGAGCTGCAGAACGTGCCAACCAGTCTCTGGAGCAGTACCTTCGTTGTTTTGTGTCCCACCATCAGAACAATTGGTCTGACCTTCTTCCTTGGGCTGAGTTTGCTCGGAATAACGCCACTCATGATTCTTCCGGCAAAAGTGTAGCGTTACTTACCTTATCCGGGGGCCGGCCGCGGTCCTCTCTTCAAGCCGCGCGCGGTCCTGCGGCTGCACGAGCCGCGCGCGGCTCATCCGACTCTCCTAACAGGAAGACGGGCAGTGACCGCGAGATGCGGTCACGTGTCCCGCCTGAAGCTATGAACGCGCCGCGAGTCTCGGGCGCGCTCTTAAAGAGACAGTGGGAGCCTAAATTGCAAAAAGGCTCCCATTGGCTCCTGTCATGCCAATCACCCCATACACTTACCTTTTGGGGGTGTGGAAGTGACAGGAGCCAATCACATTAGTTTGAAGGCTACTTATACTTACCCTTTTCCCTTAGTTCCTTGCCCTATCGTGGTTTCTGCTACAGTTCCCTTTAGCGCTTGTTGTGTTCAGTTGTGTTCCTCCGTATTTGACCTTGGCTTTGTATTCTGACTTTGTTTTCGCTTTATCCTTGTCTGTTCTGTTTGCCGGCTTGCTGATTCCTGTGTACCAGACCCCGGCTAGTTCTCGTTTACGCTGTCTCTTTGTGCCCTTGACCTCGGATCGTTCCTGACTCTGTACTTCTCCTATATACGTCGAGTCCGGCCACTCTAAGGTCCGGTAGACGTATCTCTCCTCTGTGCTGTCTTCTGTTTAGCTGGATTCTGCGTGTAGGGGTATATTCTCGTTACATTATCATGATACTAAGACTGCTGGAAATCCGGGTATTTCCAAAATGGTGTCAGCTGTTTCTCGGTATTTTTGGTGGGATTCCTTACGCAAGGATGTCACTGACTATATAGGTGCTTGTACTACTTGTGCCTGTATGAAATCCTCTCGTAGAGTTCCTTGTGGGCTGTTGCATCCGTTACCCGTTCCCGAGAGACCTTGGTCTAATCTATCAATGGATTTTATTGTTGAATTACCCCCCTCGAATGGTAACACAGTCATCCTAATGATAGTAGATCGGTTTTCCAAAATGGCTCACTTTGTGTCTCTTCGCAAGTTGCCCACATCCAAGGAACTGGCTCTTATCTTCGCTAGAGAAGTATTTCGGTTACATGGTATTCCCGTATCTATTGTATACGATAGGGGTAGCCAATTTATTTCCAGGTTCTGGAAAGCCTTTTGTTCGGAAATGGGTATTTCTCTCTCATTTTCTTCCGCTTACCATCCCCAGTCTAATGGAGCTGCTGAACGTGCCAACCAGTCTCTGGAGCAGTACCTCCGTTGTTTTGTGTCTCACCATCAGGACAATTGGTCTGACCTGCTTCCTTGGGCTGAATTTGTTCGGAATAACGCCACTCATGATTCTTCCGGCAAAAGCCCTTTTTACGTTGTCTATGGCCAGCATCCCGTTGTTCTTCCGGCTGCATTCTCCTCACAGGGCATGCAAGTTCTGGATGAGCATTTGGCTGGTTTGCGTAATACTTGGGAGCAGGTTCAGCGTTCTTTGGTGGACTCTGCTGCCCGCCAGAAGGCTCAGGCTGACAAGCATCGCAGAGCGGCTCCTTCCTATGTTGTGGGGGACAGGGTTTTGCTTTCCACACGGAATATTCGCCTCCGGGTGCCTTCTATGAAATTGGCACCCCGCTTCATTGGTCCTTATCACATTATACATAAGGTTAATCCCGTTTCTTATGCCTTGGGTCTGCCTAAGAATCTGCGTATTCCTAATGTCTTTCACACCTCGTTGTTGAAGCCTTACGTACGCAACCGCTATACCCGGCATCCTCCCCCTCCTGTCTCTGTGGAGGGTCATGAGGAGTTCGAAGTGTCTGCTGTTCTTGACTCTCGTTTCCTTAGGGGTCGGCTTCAGTACTTGGTACATTGGAAGGGTTATGGGCCTGAGGAGCGCAGTTGGATTTCTGCTGATGCTGTTCATGCTCCCCGCCTTGTACGTTCTTTCCATTCGCGTTTTCCTGCCAGGCCTGGTCCTGCCCGCCCGGAGGGCGTGTCCTCAGGGGGGGGTACTGTAGCGTTACTTACCTTATCCGGGGGCCGGCCGCGGTCCTCTCTTCAAGCCGCGCGCGGTCCTGCGGCTCATCCGACTCTCCTAACAGGAAGACGGGCAGTGACCGCGAGATGCTCTCACGTGTCCCGCCTGAAGCTAAGAACGCGCCGCGAGTCTCGGGCGCGCTCTTAAAGAGACAGTGGGAGCCTAAATTGCAAAAAGGCTCCCATTGGCTCCTGTCATGCCAATCACCCCATACACTTACCTTTTGGGGGTGTGGAAGTGACAGGAGCCAATCACATTAGTTTGAAGGCTACTTATACTTACCCTTTTCCCTTAGTTCCTTGCCCTATCGTGGTTTCTGCTACAGTTCCCTTTAGCGCTTGTTGTGTTCAGTTGTGTTCCTCCGTATTTGACCTTGGCTTTGTATTCTGACTTCGTTTTCGCTTTATCCTTGTCTGTTCTGTTGACCGGCTTGCTGATTCCTGTGTACCAGACCCCGGCTAGTTCTCGTTTACGCTGTCTCTTTGTGCCCTTGACCTCGGATCGTTCCTGACTCTGTACTTCTCCTATATACGTCGAGTCCGGCCACTCTAAGGTCCGGTAGACGTATCTCTCCTCTGTGCTGTCTTCTGTTTAGCTGGATCCTGCGTGTAGGGGTATATTCTCGTTACAAAAAGCCCTTTTTACGTTGTCTATGGCCAGCATCCCGTTGTTCTTCCGGATGCATTCTCCTCACAGGGCATGCCAGTTCTGGATGAGCATTTGGCTGGTTTGCGTAGTACTTGGGAGCAGGTTCAGCGTTCTTTGGTGGATTCCGCTGCTCGCCAGAAGGCTCAGGCTGACAAGCATCGCAGAGCGGCTCCTTCTTATGTTGTGGGGGACAGGGTTTTGCTTTCTACGCGGAATATTCGCCTACGGGTGCCTTCTATGAAACTGGCTCCCCGCTTCATTGGTCCTTATCATATTCTACATAAGCTTAATCCTTTTTCGTATGCCTTGGGTCTGCCTAAGAATCTGCGTATTCCTAATGTCTTTCACACCTCATTGTTGAAGCCTTACGTACGCAACCGCTATACCCGGCATACTCCTCCTCCCCCTCCTGTCTCTGTGGAGGGTCATGAGGAATTCGACGTTTCTGCTGTTCTTGACTCTCGTTTCCTTAGGGGTCGACTTCAGTACTTGGTACATTGGAAGGGTTATGGGCCTGAGGAGCGCAGTTGGATTTATGCTGATGCTGTTCATGCTCCCCGCCTTGTGCGTTCTTTCCATTCTCATTTTCCTGCCAGGCCTGGCCCTACCCGCCCGGAGGGCGTGTCCTCATGGGGGGGTACTGCAGCGTTACTTACCTTGTCCGGGGGCCGGCCGAGGTCCTCTGTTCCCGGCGCGCTCAGAGCGCCGATGACAGTGGGCGCTGACCGCGGAATGCGGTCACGTGTCCCGCCTAGCTTTGAGAGAGCGCCGCGCGTCACGAGCACGCTCTTAAAGGGGAAGTGGGAGCCGAAAATCAAACGTTCTCCCATTGGCCCCTGTCACCCCACACTCCCCAAACTCTCACATATTGGGGGCGTGGATATGACAGGGGCCAATCACGAATACGTTGAAGATATTTAAACTTACCTCTCCCTTTACTCCCTGCCCTATTGTGGTTTCTGTTTCAGTTCCCTTTAGCGCTTGTTGTGTTCAGTTGTGTTCCTTCGTATTGACCTTGGCTTTGTTTCTGATTACGTTCTCTCTTTATCCTTATCTGTTCTGTTTGCCGGCTTGCTGTTTACTGTGTACCAGACCCCGACTAGTCCTAGTTTACGCTGTCTCTCTGTGTCCTTGACCTCGGATCATTCCTGACTCTGTCTCCTCTCATATACGTGGAGTCCGGCCATTCTAAGATCCGGTAGACGTATCTCTCCTCTGTGTTGTCTTTTGTCGAGTTTAATCCTGCGAGTTGGGGTATATTTTCGTTACACCTTCCCAGTCAACAACATGACAGCTAAGACTACAGCAAAGCGTCTGCTCACCAAAATGGTCTGTAGATATGGGGTTCCTGAAGTGATAGAAAGTGACCAGGGCTCATCTTTTACCGCACTGGTAACCAAAGAAATCTGGTCAGCACTGGGGGTGACCCTTGCATTCCACACGCCCTATCATCCACAGAGTAGTGGTAAGGTAGAACGCATGAATGGCACTTTAAAGGCCAGAATGCTAAAGATGGCCCAAGAAACTAACCTACCCTGGCCAGAAAGTCTCCCTATAGCTCTGTTTAGTGTAAGGTACACACCAAGAGGGAAGTTTGGCCTGTCCCCATATGAAATCTTGTTTGGTTCAGCCCCCAGGTTAGGCTGCTATTTTCCCCAACAACTCCAATTCCAGTCAGACACATTGGTTGATTATGTAACTGCTCTCTCTCTCTCTCAAGCTTTGACCAAAATCCATGCACAAGTGTTTTCTTCCATTCCAGATCCAGAGTCTGATACAGGCACCCACAAGTTGCTTCCTGGTGATTGGGTTCTGGTTAAGAAATTCCTGAGGAAAAACACTCTTGAGCCAAAATATGATGGTCCTTTCCAAGTCCTCCTAACCACATCCACCTCAGTTAAATTGTCCGTGAAGAAGACCTGGATACACGCCTCTCATTGCAAGAAAACTCCAGCTCCAGAGGAAGTAAATGTCAGGGTACCTGTGGTCTCTACCTCCGAAAGAGGTAGAGACTTAGCTGTTCCTCCATCCAGACGGTCTGATGGCTCCCTTCCCCGCGGTCTATCCGGTCATGCTAGGCCGGCCGCGAGGGAGTGACTGCCTTTTACAGCATCTAGGCAGGAAGTAGTCATCAGGACACTCCCCCGGAACGACCTGTCAGTCAATTGCTGCAGGACCAATCAGGACGCTTCGGAGGCGTGGTTACTGCTCTGAACAGGGTATTTAACAGAGCTTCTTTCATTTGCTCATTGCCCTGTCGTGGTTCTAGCTTGTTCTAGTCACTCAGTGCTTGTGTATTCTATTATTCCTTTTGGTTTTGACCCGGCTTGTTTACCTTACTCTGCTTATCTCTGTTACCCTTGATTCGGCTTGTCTCTCGCTTACCTGTCTTCTGTTACCCTCGACCTCGGCTTGTCTTTGACCATTCTATACTGTACTACTTACGTTAGTCCGGCCATTCTAAGGTCCGGTATACGTATCTGGCTACTGTTTGTACTCTGCGTGTTGGATCCCTGTCCCGATCCTGACATTACGACAGGGCCAATGGATCCTGCAAGTACAAACAGTCAGCTGGCTGCTCCTGATCCTAGGTTTGAAGCCATGGATCACAGAATGGATCAGATGGCGCTTGCGCTACAGGCTCTATTAGCTTGTGCCAATAACCCACCAGAGGAGATACGTAATACCCCTGTTTCTCCTGTCGGTTCAGGTCTAGAGGTAGCCACAGTGGGTGCTTCTTCTCACATTACCCCCCCAGTACGCTATGGTGGGGCTCCTGAGAAGTGTCGTGGTTTTTTAAACCAAATTAGTATCCACTTTGAATTGCAACCTCGCTCTTATCCTACAGATAGGGCAAAAGTAGGATTTATTATCACCCTACTCATTGAGAAAGCTCTGAGATGGGCCAACCCACTATGGGAGAACGATAATCCATTAGTTTATAACTATAACGCATTTGTAGCTGCTTTTAGAAGAACATTTGACCCTCCAGGTAGAAAGGTTAATGCAGCCAGATTACTGTTGCGCCTGAGACAGGAGAACCAAACACTGGTGGATTATGCACTAGAGTTCAGGTCTCTGGCGGCAGAAATCAAGTGGAATGAGCAGGCGTATATGGATGTATTTTTGAATGGCCTATCTGATGTAATCCTTGATGAGGTTGCTACCAGAGAACTCCCTGAGAATTTAGAGGATTTAATTTCGTTCATCTCTCGTATAGATGAACGTCTAAGAGAGAGACAGAACACTCGAGAGAGGAACCAGAGACCTTCTTTTAGGTTAGCTCCCGCTGTTCCAAGTCCTGACTCCACGATATCTTTGCTTACTGAACCTATGCAGATAGGGTATACCCGCCTCTCTGAGGAGGAAAGACAGCACAGGAGAAGAGAGGGTTTGTGTATGTATTGTGGAGCCAAGGGTCATTTACTCTCGAACTGTTCTAACCGCCCGGGAAACGCTCGCACCTAAGTCTCTCTAGAGGACAGGCCTTGGGTGTTTCTATTTTGTCCTCTACTCCTGATTATAAAGATCACAGGCTTCTGCTACCAGTTTCCTTAACTTGGGGGAAGGAAGTAGTAAGGGCTATGGCATTGATAGATTCCGGTGCTGCTGAGAATTTTATCGACCAAGCCTTTGCTAGTAAGAACAATTTCCCATCCCAGCTAAGGGAGACACCTTTGGCCGTTGAGGCCATAGATGGTAGACCACTACTAGACCCTGTTATCTTTCGTGAGACCATACCCATTAATTTAAATGTTGGTATCCTACACGTGGAGAATTTATCTCTTCTGCTCATTTCGTCTCCTTCCGTTCCCATAGTTCTGGGGTACCCATGGTTGAAAAAACATAACCCTATTATCGATTGGGAGTTAGGAGAGATACTCTCGTGGGGCCAGGGCTGCCAGGATCGGTGTTTGTGCAAGGTTTCTCCATTAGCTAATATTAACATACCGGAGAATCCTACTCAGTCCACAGAAAGACAAATACCAGACCTTTACCTAGACTTAAGGGCAGTGTTTGACAAGAAGAATGCCGATTCTTTGCCTCCACACAGGTCATTTGACTGTAAGATTAAGCTTCTACCCGGCACTATGCCTCCGAGGGGCCATGTATATCCTTTGTCTGTTCAGGAAAACTTGGTTCTAGAGGAGTATATTCGGGAGAATTTAGAAAAGGGATTCATCAGGAGGTCTTCTTCTCCGGCCGGGGCTGGGTTCTTTTTCATTAAGAAGAAGGATGGCACGCTGAGACCTTGTATCGATTACCGAGGCTTGAATAAAATAACTGTCAGAAATGCCTATCCTATCCCACTGATTACCGAGTTATTTGATCGTCTTAAGGGCTCCAAAATCTTCACCAAGTTAGATCTCAGAGGGGCTTACAATTTGGTGAGAATCCAGCAAGGTCACGAGTGGATGACGGCATTCAATACCCGGTATGGCCATTACGAATACACTGTTATGCCATTTGGACTATGCAATGCTCCTGCAGTATTTCAAGATTTGATTAATGAGGTACTTAGGGAGTTTCAGCATGATTGTGTTATTGTTTACCTGGACGACATACTAATACACTCTAAGGAGATTGAGACTCACCATAGACAGGTCAGAAAGGTATTACACAAGCTGCTGCAACATGGTCTATATTGCAAATTGGAGAAGTGCAGTTTTGATCAGTCTCAGGTAGACTTTCTTGGATACGTGATTTCTGGGGAAGGTTTTAAAATGGATCCTGTAAAACTTCAATCTATTTTAGACTGGCCCTTGCCCAAAGGACTCAAGGCTATCCAAAGGTTTATTGGTTTTTCCAACTACTATAGGCGCTTCATTAAAGGATACTCCTCTATCATTGCGCCTATTACCAATATGACCAAACAAGGGGCTGATACTAAGTTCTGGTCTAAGGAAGCTCTGGGTGCTTTCAAGACTCTCAAGGAACTTTTTGCCTCGGCTCCCATTCTAGTCCATCCTGATACGACTCTGCCTTTCTTGCTCGAGGTCGATGCCTCTGAGACAGCAGTTGGGGCTGTTCTGTCTCAAAGGTTAGGGGTGGATAAACCGTTACACCCTTGTGGTTTCTTCTCTAAGAAATTTTCTGGGCCTGAGAGCAGATATGACATCGGGGAAAGGGAACTGTTAGCAGTCATTAAAGCCTTAAAGGAGTGGAGACATTTGTTGGAGGGGACCCTACACCCTATTACGATTTTGACGGACCACAAAAACTTGTCCTATATTGGGGAGGCTAAGCGCTTATCCTCTAGACAAGCTCGTTGGTCCTTATTCCTGACTCACTTCAATTATGTACTGACTTACAGACCTGGTTCTAAAAACTCTAAAGCCGATGCATTATCTCGCCAATATGAACCTTCTACTGTACCTGAACCAGTTCTTTCTTCTATAGTTCCGAAATGCAATATCATTGCTAATACGAATCTCAGGATTCATTCTCCATTATTGGCCGAGATCATTAAGTTGCAACATCTAGCACCCAAACAGACTCCTGCGGGCCGTCATTTCGTTCCTCCTGCTCTTCAACTGGAACTTTTACAGTGTTTACATAATAGCAAGATGGCGGGACATCCTGGTATTCGCAAAACTTACGCGTTGATCTCTAAGGACTTCTGGTGGCCTGCTTTACGGAGGGATATTGAGGAGTTCATCGCTGCATGTGAAGTTTGTACAAAAACCAAACAACCCCATACGCTTCCATGTGGATTCCTGCAACCCTTGGAGGTTCCAGAAAAACCATGGTCCTGTTTGGCCATGGACTTTATTGTCGATCTACCTATCTCTAAAAGACAGACTGTTATCCTCACCGTGGTTGACAGGTTTACTAAGATGGCACACTTCATTCCCCTGCCTAAACTCCCGTCTTCTCCCGAATTGGCAGAGATATTCGCTAAGGAGATTTTTCGCCTACATGGGATACCCTCTCAAATTGTATCGGACAGAGGCTCCCAATTTGTTTCCCGCTTTTGGAGGTCCTTCTGCTCTCAACTTGGTATTAAATTAAACTTTTCTTCTGCCTATCATCCTCAGTCTAACGGAGCTGCTGAACGTACCAACCAGAAAATTTAACAATATTTACGATGCTTTGTTTCTGAACACCAGGATGATTGGGTCGGTTTGATTCCTTGGGCGGAGTTTGCACACAACAATCTCGTTTGCGATTCTACTCATTCAAGCCCCTTCTTCATGAATTATGGTTTTCATCCGTCTATTCTTCCTTCGGATTCTCCTTCCCAGGGGGTACCGTCGGTTGATGTTCATGTTGCCAATCTGAGGAAGTTGTGGGATCAAACTCGACAAATCCTTGTGCACAACTCTATGTTGGTCAAGAAACACGCTGATAAACGTAGAAGGGCGGCTCCGGTCTTTGTTCCTGGTGATAGGGTATGGCTGAGCACGAGGAACATCCGTTTAAAAGTGCCCTCCATGAAGTTCGCTCCTCGTTATATTGGACCCTACAGGGTGCTGACCCGTATCAATCCAGTTGCGTATCGTTTAGCTCTTCCTAATACCTTACGCATCCCGAACTCGTTTCACGTTTCATTGCTGAAACCACTCATATGTAACAGATTTTCCTCCACAATAGCCCCTCCTCGCTCCGTTCAGGTTGAGGGTCAGGAGGAGTATGAGGTTAACTCTATTATTGATTCTCGAATCTCCCGGGGGAGAGTACAATATCTGGTTGATTGGAAGGGATATGGTCCTGAGGAGAGGAGTTGGGTACCTCAGGAGGATGTTCATGCTCCCCGTCTCCGCAGGGCGTATCACTCTCGCTTCCCATCTCGTCCCGGTTCATTCCGCCCGGTGGGCGTATCTGAGAGGGGGGGTACTGTCAGGGTACCTGTGGTCTCTACCTCCGAAAGAGGTAGAGACTTAGCTGTTCCTCCATCCAGACGGTCTGATGGCTCCCTTCCCCGCGGTCTATCCGGTCATGCTAGGCCGGCCGCGAGGGAGTGACTGCCTTTTACAGCATCTAGGCAGGAAGTAGTCATCAGGACACTCCCCCGGAACGACCTGTCAGTCAATTGCTGCAGGACCAATCAGGACGCTTCGGAGGCGTGGTTACTGCTCTGAACAGGGTATTTAACAGAGCTTCTTTCATTTGCTCATTGCCCTGTCGTGGTTCTAGCTTGTTCTAGTCACTCAGTGCTTGTGTATTCTATTATTCCTTTTGGTTTTGACCCGGCTTGTTTACCTTACTCTGCTTATCTCTGTTACCCTTGATTCGGCTTGTCTCTCGCTTACCTGTCTTCTGTTACCCTCGACCTCGGCTTGTCTTTGACCATTCTATACTGTACTACTTACGTTAGTCCGGCCATTCTAAGGTCCGGTATACGTATCTGGCTACTGTTTGTACTCTGCGTGTTGGATCCCTGTCCCGATCCTGACAGTAAACCCCATTGAATTATGAGCTTCCTGTACCTTGTCCTGCTGCTAGTGTCACGGCTTACCTTAGTGGGAGTCCGGTATGCAGATATATGCTCACCCTTGCAATTAAACACAGGCCAAGGTGGTCAGGGAAGAACTCACCTGGCCTGTGAGTCTGTGCACGTGGCTGTGCAGGATGATGCTCCAAGTCTCAGTACAGATAGGGACATAAACAGGAGAATCATCATGGGTAAGCCAAAGGTCAGTGGGTGCCAGAAATCAGGATAAACGAGTAGAGAGCCAAGGTCAGAGGATGCCAGAAGTCAGGATACACGAAAATAACAAGCCAAGGTCAGGAATCAACAGGAGAACACGAAGCAGCAATACGGGAACCAGAGTCAATGAACTGACACTGTCCTCAGGGAGAGGCAGTGTTTTATACCTGGCTAATTGGGCCATCAGCTTCAGGTATGCTGAGAATATTGGAGCAGCCACAGATAACGTCCAGCCCCCAGTGTTGGATACAAGGCAAGATCGGACTATAGGCTATACTTGAGCTGTAAGGTGGCTCAGAGGAGAAACAACAAGCCCAGCACTGCAAAGTACCCAGGTTAAAATCCCTTGTTGGGCATTTCTGGGGTGACCTCGTCTGGATGTCACGGTGAGAACCGTGACAGTACCCCCCCTTTAAGAACGCTCTCTGGGCGTGAACAGGCTCCTTGTAGGGGTTGGAATCACCCTCTTCCTCTGAAAGGTCAAAAACATTCTCTGGTAGGAGGTACGTTCTCCCATAGGCATCCATGCCATATGTACTGCCTTCTTCCAGATTTTTGGGATTTTTGGGACAGTAGCCTTTGCTTTAGTTGTTCTCACAGAGGAGGCATTCACAGCTTGCAATGCTTTCTCGAACATCTCAAGATCCTGTTTACATACAACAGTGCCATTAGAAGCAGATGTGCAATCAGGTGAAAGAACTTCTTTGGCAAGGCAGGAAGTGGTGATGGTGCTTGGTTGAACAGGTTCTTCTTTGGGATAAAGGTATAGATGTTTCTGGAGCTGGAGCAGGGACTTTCTCAAGGGTACTGGCTGTGTTGATTACCGTGGTCTGGGTTCCCTTTTGTGTCACGGAACGAGGACAGGCTAGACAGCAGCCTTGGCAGATTCCAGGCTGTGTTGCCGGGATGACAGGACGGGTACAGACAGTACCTACTTCAACAGTTTTAGGCAGAGGCACGGTGATAACCGTGACTGCTAGGCGTTATAGAGGCCCAACAAGTTGCAATTACTAAAAGTAATCATGTTTATACATTCTGGTACAACTCTTCTAACACACGTCACCACCTTTATATTTGTCTATTGTGATCTAGTTACTTCTACATTCCCACAGTCATTGCTATCAACAGTATATAAAGACATAACTCACAAAAAGTACCCGTACATATGTGTAACAGATGACTATTGAGGACATGCATGTAGCTCCTGGAAGGCGGCGGGTTGGAACACAGGGCCACCTTGGGGTTACAAACCACAGAGCGCTTTAAAAAGATTGGACAGAAACGGGGAATCTCTATTACGTAGAATGACCCTACGGAAACCAGGGGGGGGGGAACCCCCATGAAATTAACTTTAAACATAGAACATTCCAGTTCTGGGGATGCTGGTGAGTATATATTGGGAATGTATTGGAGGGGAGGGGGTTCCTATAATAAGCAGTGGACCTTCTACCTACAAGACATGTATCAATCATCAGAATGGGTAGATTCATCACACATGACTATTAACCCCCTCAAACCATATATAAAGACTCTCAAGGACATGATGGCTATAGCAAATCCCACATTGGAAAACACCATGGCAATGGAAACTGGCCTTTCAGATAGTAACCTATGGCTTGAATGGATGAGGTATAATGCTAATTCACACAATAGAACTAACTGCTATGTTTGTGGTGGAGCTAGACCCCACCTAGGTACTGTACTTCTAAATTTACCTTCCGACATTGAAACATGTTTTCTTAGCCTTTATGCACAGTTTAAAAGTAATTGGTCAACATGTGAGTCATGGACGAAAGAGTACCCTATAACTCTTAAGAATATCAAACCACCTGATGGTGTCACCATATATCCAGGAAATTACACTTATGTTATACACGGAGGATCAGGTAATTTTTTTGGAAATTTCCCTCTTGGGTATTGTGCCACATACAGGGACCCCCCAGTTGCCTTACTAATGAAACAAGCTAAGTCTTTGGGAGATATTTATTGGTTGTGTGGTGACTTACAACTCAGATCTAGATTGGAAGGCCTATGGTGGGGGAATGTGCCCTGGCCAAAGTTATCATGCCTATACACATCATATCTGACAATCACCAAGGTCCTCGTGACACACAACACACATATTCCAGAACAAAACGGAGCACTCCTGTAAAGGGCAGTTTTGACCCACATATATATATTGATTCCATAGGAGTGCCAAGGGGGGTACCAAATGAATTCAAGGCAAGAGATGAGGTAGCAGTAGGTTTTGAATCAATTATACCACTCATCACCAATAAGAATCTAAATTGGATCCATTACATTTATTATAATTTACAGCGCTTTGTCAATTACACTAGAGATGCCCTTCAGGGGCTGGCAGAGCAACTGCAAGCTACCTCCCAGATGACTTTCCAGAATAGAATGGCTCTGGACATGATCTTAGCAGAAAAGGGAGGGGTATGTAAAATACTCCCAGACACCATGACCTGTTGTACTTTTATCCCAGACAATACAGGCCCCAATGATAAAGCAACACTTGCAATAGAGAAACTAGAGAGTCAGGAACTCAGGAGTCACAAATGCATGGGATAGATGGTTTGGATGGTTAAGTGCCTGGCAGAAAGTACTGGTCCAAGTGGGAATGGCTGTCTTAATTTTCATGTTGCTTTTCACCATCTTCGTCTGTTGTGTGTTGTCATGTGTTCAGAAATACCTACAGAAGACAGTTGACTAAACAATTGACTGGACTACCCCAACTTTTCTTCATCAAAAGATAGACGATCAGGACTATGACAAGCCTCATTCACCGCATTCTCCATTGCAGTCCCTTCACACCACCTACACGACCACTTCACTATAAGGACAAAGCAGGGATAGCATCTGTCCTCACAGGTAAAGTCTGTAGCGGGGGGTGAGGGGGGGTGGGGGGTAGTGGACAAGCCACTGCTCGTCTAATGCGCAGCACCCAGAAGAGTTTGAGATGCCTGTGGGACAGATGTGCGGAAGCCTTTAGGGACAGTATTAGGGACAGTTTTTAGCTTGGTGCTTAATGTAGTTGTTTAGTAGTCATTTTAAGGGGGACTGTTATAGATGTAAATTAGACTTAGTAAAATGCCTATTTACTCATGTATACCTATATTTAATATTTACTCAAAATGGCTGCTAGTGGAAACTCCTCCCTTCGACTAACTACCTCGTATAATAAGATGGCGCTGGAATCCGGAGTAAAATCCCGTGATGACAGTGACATCACGCCTCGTAGCATGTGCATTAGATCAAACACAACACCTAAGCAATTATTAATGTTTTCTCACTGTTATCTATAATTATGCATATGATGTATTATTTTCTTTATAATGGGTCTCCCGCCCCCTGAATAAACATTCCTTAAGTTTTTCATCAACCTGAAACTTGTGTCCGGTGTGAATTACTTTAAGAGCATGCACGCATAAACTCTTATTTTGGACAGGGGCAGATACTCAAATAATCAAACACTTGGTTTGGACTACAACATTATGTGGCATTTAATTAAAGGATCTTTGATGTACTCTTCTGTGGGGGTAAGGCATATACTGCCCCCTAAGGTGGCATAGCACCGGGTAGCAGATCTATGGAGCAATCATAGAATATTAGTCTGACTCTTACTGAATGCCTCTTTAACCCCCAAGTCAGAGGCGGCTCTAGACTTTTGGAGGCCTTAGGCGAAAATCAAATATGAGGCCCCCCCCCCCACGCGCGCTAAAAATAAAAATAATAAGCAGGCGATATTAAAATTAACTGTATAAATTGCATATTTTATATTTGCATATTTTACCCCAATGTAGTAAAAACTTACCTAATTTCTAGAGCTGCACAAGTCCGCCAGCGCCGGATCCGCCCAATTGGCTAACATAATCTAAACTGATGATCTCAGTCAATCACAATGCTTTCCCATTGGATTGGCTAAGATCTTCAATTTTGATGTCAGCCAAGGAGTCAAGTCAGGGGCGACTGCCATGGTTAATTATCATCTCCTAATAGAGCGTGCAGGTGCTGAACGTCAGTGCAGCACTAACCAGAAAGTACCTGTACTGGCAGACTAAGGAGTAGTCATTGGAGGTGCTCCTCGGTTTTAATGTAAACACTGCCATTTCTCTGAAAAGGCAGTGTTTACATGAAAATGCCTGCAGGGATAAAGGGACCTTTCCTTTATTTTCCATGAGCTCTCTTTCCCTTCCCATTTAATTTATTTTCCATGTGCTCTTTCTCTTCCCATTTAATTTATCTTCCATGTGCTCTTTCCCTTCTCCTTTAATTTATTTTCCATGTGCTCTTTCCCTTCTCCTTTAATATATTTTCCTTTGCTCTCCTTCTTCCCTTCTCCTTTAATTTATTTTCCTTTGCTCTCCTTCTTCCCTTCTCCTTTAATTTATTTTCCTTTGCTCCCCTTCTTCCCTTCTCCTTTAATTTATTTTCCTTTGCTCTCCTTCTTCCCTTCTCCTTTAATTTATTTTCCTTTGCTCTCCTTCTTCCCTTCCCCTTTAATATATTTTCATTTGCTCTCCTTCTTCCCTTCTCCTTTAATATATTTTCCTTTGCTCTCCTTCTTCCCTTCCCCTTTAATATATTTTCCTTTGCTCTCCTTCTTCCCTTCTCCTTTAATTTATTTTCCTTTGCTCTCCTTCTTCCCTTCTCCTTTAATTTATTTTCCTTTGCTCTCCTTCTTCCCTTCTCCTTTAATTTATTTTCCTTTGCTCTCCTTCTTCCCTTCTCCTTTAATTTATTTTCCTTTGCTCCCCTTCTTCCCTTCCCCTTTAATTTATTTCCCTTTGCTCCCCTTCTTCCCTTCCCCTTTAATTTATTTTCCTTTGCTCTCCTTCTTCCCTTCCCCTTTAATATATTTTCCTTTGCTCTCCTTCTTCCCTTCTCCTTTAATATATTTCCCTTTGCTCCCCTTCTTCCCTTCTCCTTTAATTTATTTCCCTTTGCTCTCCTTCTTCCCTTCCCCTTTAATATATTTTCCTTTGCTCTCCTTCTTCCCTTCTCCTTTAATATATTTTCCTTTGCTCTCCTTCTTCCCTTCTCCTTTAATTTATTTTCCTTTGCTCTCCTTCTTCCCTTCCCCTTTAATTTATTTTCCTTTGCTCTCCTTCTTCCCTTCCCCTTTAATATATTTTCCTTTGCTCTCCTTCTTCCCTTCCCCTTTAATATATTTTCATTTGCTCTCCTTCTTCCCTTCTCCTTTAATATATTTTCCTTTGCTCTCCTTCTTCCCTTCTCCTTTAATTTATTTTCCTTTGCTCCCCTTCTTCCCTTCCCCTTTAATTTATTTTCCTTTGCTCTCCTTCTTCCCTTCCCCTTTAATATATTTTCCTTTGCTCTCCTTCTTCCCTTCCCCTTTAATATATTTTCCTTTGCTCTCCTTCTTCCCTTCTCCTTTAATATATTTTCCTTTGCTCTCCTTCTTCCCTTCCCCTTTAATATATTTTCCTTTGCTCTCCTTCTTCCCTTCTCCTTTAATTTATTTTCCTTTGCTCTCCTTCTTCCCTTCTCCTTTAATTTATTTTCCTTTGCTCTCCTTCTTCCCTTCTCCTTTAATTTATTTTCCTTTGCTCTCCTTCTTCCCTTCCCCTTTAATATATTTTCCTTTGCTCTCCTTCTTCCCTTCTCCTTTAATATATTTTCCTTTGCTCTCCTTCTTCCCTTCTCCTTTAATTTATTTTCCTTTGCTCTCCTTCTTCCCTTCCCCTTTAATATATTTTCCTTTGCTCTCCTTCTTCCCTTCCCCTTTAATATATTTTCCTTTGCTCTCCTTCTTCCCTTCTCCTTTAATTTATTTTCCTTTGCTCTCCTTCTTCCCTTCCCCTTTAATATATTTTCCTTTGCTCTCCTTCTTCCCTTCCCCTTTAATATATTTTCCTTTGCTCTCCTTCTTCCCTTCTCCTTTAATATATTTTCCTTTGCTCTCCTTACCTTTTTCTCTCTTTTCCTCTGCTCTCCTGAGTCCTTCCGTTCAGTTATCTCCGTTTTCTCTCTTCTCCTCTGCTCTCTTTTCTTCTTCAGCAGCAGCTACTCTTCTCGGTACCGCAGGCGGGGGATGCAGGGAGGGGTTACGTCGTGACGTTGAGACGTCGTGACGTCATCACCATCGGCATCGCGGATTGGCCGATTACCAGCTAGTGTGCAGGAGGAGGGGAGGGGACTCACTCCTGCACGGGAAACCAATGTGAGAGGGTTTCATCTTCTAATATCGCCGGCGCCGCGGCAATCTTGATGCGGCCACCGGCCGACATTAAAGTATTTAAATAATATTTATTTTATTTTTTTCTGGGAAAAAACGCCCTGCAGCGGCTCTCTAATTACACGGTTTAGGCGGCCGCGAGGCCCCTTCTAGCGCGAGGCCTTAGGCGGCCGCCTAAACCGCCTAATTAGAGAGCCGCCTCTGCCCCCAGTACTGTATGAGAATTTCAGAGGTCTGAGGTGTAGCAGTAGGCAAAGTAACGATGTCCACTCTCTTAGTAATGGGTAACACGCATCTCTGAATACAGTCTTAACGTATTCTAGTATTTCCCCCTAGCCCAGTCAATATGAGGGTTGTGCTTTATGAGCCATGGAAATCCTAATATGATGGGACAAGAAGGGGAAGCAATTATATGAAATGTTATGTTTTCCTTGTGTAAAGCTCCTATAGTAATGCTAATAGGCATGGTTTTGTAGGTAGTCAGAGGTTGAGAGTGAGGTCTCCCGTCAATAGCCTCAACGGCCAGAGGTGATATCTACTTGATAGGTATGAAGTGTTTTTTTAATAAAATGCATGTCAATAAAGTTTTTCTTTCAGGGCTTTGCATGAAAAACTTTTCTTGTTGCAAAGGGCGGTGATGTCAAGGAGAAATCTACTTTGGGTATTACCAGAGGAAGTATCCATCACACCTAAGACATGTCCGCTTAAGGTTCTTAGGTGCAGAAGTTTTCCGGACGTATGGGACAAGCATCTCTCATATGTCCTATTTTGCCACAGTAAAAACAAAGACCCTATGTTTTCCTATATTGTTTCTCTGCCTCTGACAGTCTAGTAACCCCTAACTGCATAGGTTCGTGTTCCGACTGTACAGAGAGGCCAGGGACAATAGGTTTGGAGAAACAAAGTGCCAGTGACATAGCCATACATCTGGTTCTATTTCTAGTAATTTCCCTGGTCCTGAGTCTGTTATCAATCTGCATCACATATGTGATAAATTCCATTAACCTCTTAGGTAGATCTTCTGCAGCAATTTCAGCAAGAATAGTCTCGGGTAATCCTTCTTTAAATGCAGAGATAAATCCGCTATAAGTCCAGTCTACCTCAAAAGCCAAGGTGCAACATTCTATAAACTGGTTCCCTTGTTTGATACGCATTAGGGCAGTGGAAGCGTCATCCTCCCTGCCTAATGGTTCAAATGTTAATTTGAAATCCGCAAGGAATTCCTGGTAATTATAAGCAATACTCATATTACTCTCCCATAAATGATTGGCCTAAGTTAAGGCTTTACCTTTAAGTTGGTTCATCACCAATCACCAATCTTAGCTCTAGCCGTGGGGAAAGATCCCGGTGAGGCATCAAAGTGGTACTCAATTTGATTGAGAAATCCCCAGCAATCTTGAATATTACTGTAACGGATCACCTGGCACCCCGACTGGGTACCTCCGTTGAAGGATGCTCCTAGCGCTTACAGAGGGCTCCAGCCGACACCATAACCACCATAGACTCCTTCCGAGAGCAAGACATTAACAAGCTCTTAAAAGAGCTTAGAAGTGATTATCCAAGGGAGCATGCAGAGCATAGCAATCCCTTGTAGTGATATAGCAATTCCCCCAATAAGAGGCATGACTCTAGATTGAGGGTCAAAAAGAACTGTCTAAAACTTTATTTTCCTTGGGACTAGCCCATATGGTCATTACAACATTGCTGTGAAAACTCAATAAAATTACAAACAGTCAAATCATAGCAGGCAACATACAGTGACTTATTAAAACACAATGGCATATGGGGGAGACCATAATTAACAGAAAATATCTCACATTCCTGCAGAATTAGCAATATGCAAATCTACCCAAATATGCAAATGAACCAGTCTTGCTATTTAGGTAGTGCATATTGCTGTTGCTACCAACAGAGGGCACTAGACAAGCTCCATAGCCAAATCCACCTAGTTGGTAGCTAACCTCAGCAGTACAGGAGAGCAGGCAATACATCCCAGGGGCCATAGTCACATGGCAGGCGGCTGGCAATCAGTCTTCTCCAATGCCCAGTGGCGAGGCTGGTTCTGCCACAATTACCATCAAAATGCCGGGGAGGAGATAAGGAGAAAGTAGGTGCCTTATATACAGAGGTGAGATAATCGGAGAAACATCAGGCTGTAAATGAGCCACACTAGTAAGAAGCGCACTGAAAGCCTGGGCAAATTGATCCATACTGTGATCATTCTCCTCTAGCTTGCTGTGTGCTGACACAATTCTGCAGGATTACTACACCCTGTTCCAAAATATTATGCAAATTCTATTTAAGTGTCACAAAGATTAAATATTTTGTTTTTTAGTTTAACTCATGGATGGCATTGTGTCTAATGGCTCTTTTGATCACTGAAAACAATCTCGGACACCTGTGATAATTATGAATACCAATCAAAGGTTACCTCTTTTTACGGAGGAATGTGTATAACAAAAGTGCTCAAAAAAATAAAAGTGATTTACAGGCAGCTCTATACACTTGTGTGGAAATATCCTCTATTCCACTAAACAAATTTGTAGATATTAGTGCGGTGTCCGACGGAGACCTTCACCTATAAGTGGAGCGCTCAAACACATATATAGTTTACCAAACGTTGTCTCATTCAATGGTACAATGTGGGGTACATGTCAAAATAAAGTACAGAGAGGTACAATATAGTGCAGATGGTATTTAAAGTGGCTTTGCAATGATTATAATAATATCGTGATGGATTGTACACTCATATTTCAGGGAGCCTGTATATAGAAAACACTGGCTCCGTATTAAGGCTTGTGTGCTTTTTATGGTAGCACCACCCTTCTACTTCGACTTGGAGAAATTCTCAAATATATAAAAAGAGAGCAGACCCATGTGTAGATTTGTAGCAATAAAAACACAGGTATATGTTAATAAATGTGGTGCTCACCTGGTCCTGAGCCTATGGATCCCGGCTCTAGGTATATAGGTTTTGTGCCAATTTGGATGAGGATGGCACTACCCCTATGAAGATTCCTTCGAGGCTCCAAAAAAGGACTTAAGTGGGGTCTTGAGTAAAAATAAAAAATGTATTGGTATAAAATCAATATAAAAACAAATGTTTTAAAAAGTCCCCAATAAAAGTCCTTTAAAATGGCCAATACGCGTTTCACTCTCAAATAGAGCTTCTTCAGTCAGCTGTAATGTTGGTCCTCTGAATCTTCAATTTTAAATGTCTCTTGGGTCTTCCCCTTTAATGAGCTAAATACAGTTTGTCCAATCATAGTCAAGTTTACATCTTGCTTATGTAGGAGGATATGTGTGTGTGCCTTTAATGGGTTGTGACTATTGGCGCTTTTATTTGCTATTATTTTCATTGGTGGGCAGTGTTGGTTGGCGGAAGTGTTTTCACTTCGTCCGGGTGGTTGGCGGAAGTGACGTCACGAAACCACGTGATCGCCACTTAGCCGCCACCCGGAACCTCCCAAGCCACTTATAAGACCTCACCTTAGAACCAACACACCAAGTATGAGAACCCCTACCCAGATGGAAAAAAAAGCCAAATCAGACGCATTCCTTACGGCACAAAGCAAATTTAGACACAATCCCAGGAGAATATACGACATTTCCACTCACAATAGATTTGAACCTCTCACAAAAACCTCAAAAGAAGAGGATTATTGGAGTTTGAGGAACAAAGACAAACACAAATTCCTCTCACGCCAAAAGTCACCAAACAAAAGACGAAGGAGTACGGAAGAAGGGGAATTAAAGGAGGAGTGGACATACAGAGGAGGAAAGAGAGACAAACGCAACCCAAAAAGACTCAAAAGGAGATTGAAAAGGAAGCAGGTATTTTTAACCTTACTTCCACCAAATTGAATTGCACACAAATTAAATTACTACAGAAGGGTTTAAAATTTGCACCCACGAGGAATTTAAATAAATTCAATACTTATGTGGATCTAAATAAATTTGAACGCACTTTATGTTTAAAAAAATTCTTCCAGGGGGGCGGAGCCTAACCACGAAGCGGAGAAGTCGCATGGCGCTGAAGCTCCAGCGATATAAGCATAATTTCGACTATCACAGACCAATACACCACCTCCAAATCACCATAGGTGCCGGTGAGAGGCGGCGGAACCGACATGGGGCAGAAATCAAAAAAAGTAAAGCCCAACCAGCCGAGACAGAACCAAGATATCGGGGCCATGTGGAGACAGGCCCACGAAACAACAAGGCCCAAGATGGCCGACCACATTGATACGTACTCCGAATTCTCAGATGATTTCTACCAGGAGGAGGACATACCTGATAACACGCACTTACCTATAGCGGGGACCAAGCCTCCAGACCTGGACAGCGCACCGGTAACCACGTCAGTGCTCAAAACCCTGTTGGCGGGCCTCCAGACCACGCTACAGGTGGACATGGCCGCCCTCCGCACGGAGCTTCAGGGAATAACGGGAAGGCTGGGAACCCTGGAGGACGCCTCCGCGGCGCAAGAAGCGCACATCACCGCTATGCAGGCGGAGATCAAAGACTTACAGCACAAAAATGCAGAATATGACCGACGGTTCGCCGCCGCAGAAGAAGAGCGCAGAGCAGCTAATATAAAGGTACGGGGGCTTCCGGAAGAGATACCAGCAGAAGAGCTGCCACACTATGTACACAGACTCCTAACGGAATTACTTACGCCAAAACAGGCCAAAGCCATCCACATTGAAACCTTATTCAGGGTCCTGAAACCGGCTAGAGCCCCAGCCACTGCAACCCGCGACCTTATAGTTCGCTTCCACCAACGCAAGGACAAGGCCGCAATCCAGGCAGCAATTAAGAACAGAGCTCAAGTCACATTCGAAGGACACTCCTTAACATTCTTTGCAGATGTAACAGGCGGCACACTGGCATGGAGAAAGTCGCTAAAGCCCTTCACTGCCCTCCTCAGGCAACAAGATATAAAGTATAGATGGCGCCTCGATCGATCACTCATAGTCCTGAAGGGAGAAGACAAACATGTGGTGCACTCGCTACAAGGTGCAAGAGAACTGCTACATACTTTAGGACTACCCCAAGATGCTCTTCAGGAGAACACAAGCCAGCAACCCAGATGGGACCCAGAACGAGCCAAAATCTTTGTACCACGATGACCCAGGCAGCCCCCCTCCGAGGCGACAGGCACCTGAGAAGCCTCCGGAGACCCTCAGGCTGCAGACAGCACCGGTCGGGACTATATAACACTCAGCCGCAACTTCGTGGCACCATGACTCAATGTTTATCATTATTGTTTCTCACCAGTTAAATTTATTATTGTTTTATTATTGTTTTATTGATGCACACAATAGCTCTATACTGCAAACGCCACACCAAAATCTTCAAAAAGATAAATATAAAGTTTTAAAAAAACTACAGAAGGATAATGACATCATAATCAAACCAGCGGACGAGGGGGGGATAGTCATTCTAGATTCCAAAGATTACCACACAAAATGCATGAAATTATTGAACGACCATACTAACTACACAAAATTAAAAGGAGACCCAACAAGTGAAATAAAAAACAAATGTTATGACCTTATTAATAGGGGCTTACAAAAGGAGATTTTAAATAAAAAAGAATTTGAATATCTAAATGTAACATATCCAAAGATTCCCGTGTTTTATTACCTCCCTAAAATTCATAAAAACCCTGAGCTCCCACCCGGAAGACCTATAGTTTCAGGCATCAATTCTATATCATGTAGAGTCTCAGAGTATGTGGACAAGTGTCTTCAGCCTATAGTTCAAGGTATTCCTAGTTACCTTAAAGACACAGGAAGTATTCTGAGACATCTACAAATTATCAAATGGGAACAGGACTACTATTTGGTAACTGCAGATGTCAGCTCTTTATACACTATTATTTCGCATCAGAAGGGCTGTGTAGCGGTGAGATTCTTTTTAGAGCAATCCCATAAATTTGAATCAGACCAAATTTACTTTATCATGGAAGGGATACAACTAATTTTAACCAGCAATTACTTCTGGTATGACGCCACTTTTTATCTACAGGCATGTGGGAATGCGATGGGCACCAGGTTCGCACCCAGCTACGCCAATCTGTTTATGGCAGATTGGGAACGTCAGTATTTACAACTTAATGAGGGCTGGGTGGAGGGTCTGGTGACCTTTCGCCATTACATAGATGACCTGTTTTTTATTTGGAAGGGCACAGAAGATACATTGCACACCTTTTTAAATCAATTAAACAACAACGAATGGGGTATTATTTTAACCACTAATTTTAGAAAACATATGGTTACATTTTTAGATTTAGATATATTTATGGATAATGAAAAGGTCAAGACTAAAACTAATTTTAAAGATGTGGACGTTAATAGTTTTATCCATACCTCCAGCTGCCACTTTCCCCCCTGGTTAAATAGTGTACCCAAATCACAACTCATATGAATCAAAATAAATTGTACGGATGAGGATAATTTCAAGAAACAAGCGGACAAATTAATTACCGACTTGTTAGATAAGGGTTATGAAAAGGAAAAACTAAATGACACTTAAACACAAGTTTTAAAAATCCCACAAAGCACTTTATTACAAGAAAAAAATAAAACACAAAATGAAGGTGGAGTCAACTTACCCATTATATGCAATTACAGTCATAATAATAGGGCATTAAGGAAAATCCTAAACAAACACTGGCCCATTCTATTACAAGACCATGCCCTATCTCAGATTTTACCAGCAAAACCCAAATTAGTATTTAGGGGTGCTGCTAACCTAAATAGACTTTTGGTAAAAAATCACATCAAGAAAACGAAAACCACCACCTTTCTAGACAAAGGAAAGGGCTTTTATGGATGTGGCACATGCTTAGCGTGCAGGAACACAAATAATAAAAAAGACACATTAAGAAATTTAAGAATTTTAATAATAATGAGGAATTCCCCATTAAAGAGCTTATAACCTGCCATTCAAACAATATAATATATTTATTGGAATGCCCTCGTGGTTTAAAATATGTGCGACGCACCAAACTAAATTTACACACTAGGATTGAAGAACACCAGAAACATTAAGAAAAAATTTGAGGGACATAGTGTATCACACCATTTCACTTTGGCACATAACAGTGATCCCACCCAACTCCAATTTATGGGAATACATAAGGTTAAGGGCAACTGGCGAGGAGGAGACCTTAACAAGTTATTAGGACAGAGTGAGAGGAGGTGGATATTCAACCTCGGGACTTTAAAACCCCGGGGTTTGAATATAGACTTCGAACTCTGCCACTATATTTAAACAGGTATATTTTATTTATTGGGTCCCATCAAGTTTACTCAATTTTCCCTGCAACTTATTACACTTCCTCTCTTTATATAATTTTCTATATAATATTTAATATACTCTTCTTTACATTATATTATATATATATTTATGGTATATCACTTCCCTATTCAGTGGCGTATTACCCATGTTTTAACATAATATCTACTGTGAATACCACTTACCACAAGAATATAGATTTAACCCCCTATTGGATAAATATCCAAAAAGGACATCTATTTTAGCACAAACTCATTTAATACTATCCCTTTAAGAATATTTATCACTTTAGAAGCACCTTATGCATTTTAAATATTCTAAGAATCACCAACTATATTTACACTATATTCATATTATGTAAACCTTTTTGATATCTTATTTCATCTATCATGTTCACTATACAATTATTTTCCTATTATTATTTTTATTTCTCTGTTTGCCTTTATATATACACCCTGCTATTAACATCATTTGTTTATTATTCCGGAGGGGGAGGAGCCAACGGATGTGAAGCCATGCCTCAGAGGCGTGACGCACTGACACGCCCGCAGACCACTCCCTCCTACACCTCCATCCCCTCCCTCCAACCTGCACGCATGGGAGATGTGCGGCAAGGTCGGAGTGATTGGGAGGTTCGGGGCGGCGGCTAAGTGGCGATCATGTGGTTTTGTGACGTCACTTCCACCAACCACCCAGACGAAGTTAAAACACTTCCGCCAACCAACACTGCCCACCAATGAAAATAATAGCAAATAAAGGCGCCAATAGTCACAACCCATTAAAGGCACACACACATATCCTCCTACATAAGCAAGATGTAAACTTGACTATGATTGGACAAACTGTATTTAGCTCATTAAAGGGGAAGACCCAAGAGACATTTAAAATGGAAGATTCAGAGGACCAACATTACAGCTGACTGAAGAAGCTCTATTTGAGAGTGAAATGCGTATTGGCCATTTTTAAAGGACTTTTTGTAACGAAAATATACCCCAACACGCAGGATTCAACTCAACAGAAGACAGCACAGAGGGGAGATACGTCTACCGGACCTTAGAATGTCCGGACTCGACGTATATGAGAGGAGTACAGAGTCAGGAGCGATCCGAGGTTAAGAGCACAAAGAGACCGCGTAAACAAGGACTAGCCGGGGTCTGGTACACAGTAAACAGCAAGCCGGCAAACAGAACAGATAAGGATAAAGAGATAACGTAGTCAGAAACAAAGCCAAGGTCAAGTACGAAGGAACACAACTGAACACAACAAGCGCTAAAGGGAACTGAAACAGAAACCACGATAGGGCAAGGAACATCTATTTTGATTGGTCCCTGTCACATCCACGCCCCAAAAGGTAAGTGCATGGGGAGTGTGGCATAACAGGGACCAATGGGAGGCCTTTGCCAATTTAGGCTCCCACTGTCCCTTTAAGAGCGCGCCCGAGACCCGCGGCGCGCTCTTAGAGTCAGGCGGGACACGTGACTGCTTCTCGCGGTCACTGCCCGCCTTCCTGTTGCAGCCGTCGGATGAGTCGCGTGCGGCTCGTGCAGCAGCAGAGCCGCGCGCGGCTTGAACAGAGGACCCCGGCCAGCCCCTGGAAAGGGTAAGTACCGCTACACTTTTATTGAGGACTTTTAAAACCATTTGTTTTTATATTGATTTTATACCAATAAATTTGTTATTTTTACTCAAGACCCCACTTAAGTCCTTTTTTGGAGCCTCTAAGGAATCTTCATAGGGGTAGTGCCATCCCCATCCAAATTGGCACAAAACCTATATACCTAGAGCCTGGATCCATAGGCTCAGGACCAGGTAAACACCACATTTATTAACACATAACTGTGTTTTTATTGCTAGAAATCTACACATTGGTCTGCTCTCTTTTTATATTTTTGAGAATTTCTCCAAGTCGAAGTAGAAGGGTGGTGCTACCATAAAAAGCACACAAGCCTTAATATGGAGCCAGTGTTTTCTATATACAGGCTCCCTGAAATGTGAGTGTACAATCCATCACGATATTATTATAATCATTGCAAAGCCACTTTAAATACCATCTGCACTATATTGTATCTCTCTGTACTTTATTTTGACATGTACCCCACATTGTACCATTGAATGAGACAATGTTTGGTAAGCTATATATGTGTTTGAGCGCTCCACTTATAGGTGTAGGTCTCCGTCACTTACACCGCACTAATACCTGTGATAATTAGATTGCCAGGTGAGCCCAACTTAAGGAAAAACTACTAAAGGAGGGTGTTCCACATTATTAAGCAGAGCACCATTTTCATGCAATATGGAGAAGAAAAAGGATCTCTCTGCAGCCGAAAAGAGTGAAATATTTAAATGCTTTGGACGAGGTATGAAAATATTAGATAGTTCACGAAAACGTAAGCGTGATCATTGCACTATTAAGAGATGTGTGGCTGATTCAGAGCACTGACAGGTTCATGCAGATAAAGGTACATTGAGGAAGATTTCTGCCAGATCCATGTATCGGATCAAGAGAGCAGCTGCAACAGATATTTGAAGCTGCTGGTGCCTCTGGAGTCCCACGGACATCAAGGTGTAGAGTCCTCCAGAGTCTTGCAACTGCGCATAAACCTATTCGGTTACTTAATCCACCAATCAGAGAGTTATGAGTCAAATTACACAGCGTGGGAAAATTCCAAAGAACTTTCCCACGCTGTGTAAAAGGACACAGAGCACTCTGATTGGTGGATTTCAAACCAACCAATCAGAGTGCTGTGACAGGTAAATGTAGAGACTTGAGGGGGGGACCTTTAACTAAGAACCTGTGAAAAATAAATAAATAAATAACTTACCATTCGATGTTTTCTTTCTTCTAAAATCTTCTTTTTTCAGCCCCCAAAAAGGCCAAATAAAAAACCATAATAACCGACGCAATAAAAAAAAAAAAGAGCACAAAAAAATTATAATCCGTCTTCACCCATGGAGGGCTCCGCGCAGACTGAGCTCTGCAGGGCGGGGGAATGCTTATAAAGCCTTGCCCCGCTCTGCAATTAGGCTCAGAGCACTCTTATTGGTGGGTTTAAGCCATCCAATCAGAGTGCTCTGACAGGTAAATGAAGAGACTGACAGGTAAGTCTCTACATTTACCTGTCACAGCACTCTGATTGGTTGGTTTGAAATCCACCAATTAGAGTGCTCTGTGTCATTTTACACTGTGTGGGAAAGTTCTTTGGAATTTTCCCACGCTGTGTAATTTGACTCATAACTCTCTGATTGGTTACTTAATCCACCAATCAGAGAGTTATGAGTCAAATTACACAGCGTGAGAAAATTCCAAAGAACTTTACCACGCTGTGTAAAATGACACAGAGCACTCTGATTGGTGGATTTCAAACCAACCAATCAGAGTGCTGTGACAGGTAAATGTAGAGACTTACCTGCCCGTCTCTTCATTTACCTGTCAGAGCACTCTGATTGGATGGCTTAAACCCACCAATCAGAGTGCTCTGAGCCTAATTACAGGGCAGGGCAAGGCTTTATAAGCCTTCCCCCGCTCTGCAGAGCTCAGTCTGCGCGGAGCCCTTGCCGGGTGAAGATGGATTATTTTTTTTAATGTTTTTTTTATAATTGCGTCGGTTATTATGGTGTTTTATTTGGCCTTTTTGGGAGCTAAAAAAGAAGATTTTAGAAGAAAGAAAACATCGAATGGTAAGTTTTTTTTTTTTTACAGGTACTTAGTTAAAGGTCCCCCCTCATTATTTTAAGGGTGAGGGGGGGACTAGGGGTTTGGGAACCCCAAGTCAACTGGGGGGGAAACATTTTTTTTAGGGCCCCCACCCACCGCTCAGGAGTGGGGGCCAGGGGGCAGGACCTTAGGTCCCCCCTATTAGTATTTAGGGCCCCCACACACCGCTGAGGGGTGGGGGCCAGGGGGAGGACACTAGGTCCCCCCCTTATTCCAATTTAGGGCCCCCACCCACCCCTCAGGGGTGGGGGCCAGGGGGGAGGAAATTAGGTCCACCCCCTTATTAGTATTTAGGGCCCCCACCTTTACTGTAGGGCCCCCACTCACCGTTCAGGGGGGAAGACATTAGGTCCCCCCCTTATTATAATTTAGGCCCCCGCCCACCACTCAGGGGTGGGGGCCCGGGGAGAGGACAATAGGTCCCCTCCCATTATTTTACATTAGGGCCCCCACCCGCCGCTCAGGGGTGGGGGCCAGGAGCAATATTTCATTTTTTTTACAGTGAGCAGCCACAGGCGGTATAGCGAGTAGGGGCATAATTTACTAATACCAAGTAATCTTTGCTTAATATTAGCAAATTTAGCTGAAAGACCAATTCAGGTCTTTCAGCCTTTTAGTAGATAGCTCCCTAATACCGTGGGAATTAGGGAGTTATCTACTTATTTATTCCTGTCATTACACTGACTGGCTAAGTAACTTACATTTTTTTTTTTATTCTTTATTTTTGTTCGTGCATAAGGTTAACATGTGAATTTGCACTGCCACAATAGCTGGTGCACTCAAGTTTGCAAACACGCTTTGTTACATGGCATTAATGACATTGCACTTTTTTAGTAGTTATATAAACAGGATAATTTCTCACGCTTATAAAGACAAGTTAAAGTAGTAGTAGTTTGAGTCACAGATATGTGTCGCTTTATATTCATATTAAGATACATAGTTACATAGTTACATAGCTGAAAAGAGACTTGCGTCCATCAAGTTCAGCCTTCCTCACATATGTTTTTTGCTGTTGATCCAAAAGAAGGCAAAAAAAAACAGTTTGAAGCACTTCCAATTTTGCAACAAGCTAGGAAAAAAAATCCTTCTTGACCCCAGAATGGCAGTCAGATTTATAGAAACATAGAATGTGACGGCAGATAAGAACCATTCGGCCCATCTAGTCTGTCCAGTTTTCTAAATACTTTCATTAGTCCCTGGCATTATATTATAGTTAGGATAGCCTTATGCCTATCCCACGCATGCTTAAACTCCTTTACTGTGTTAACCTCTACCACTTCAGCTGGAAGGCTATTCCATGCATCCACTACCCTCTCAGTAAAGTAATACTTCCTGATATTATTTTTAAACCTTTGTCCCTCTAATTTAAGACTATGTCCTCTGGTTGTGGTAGTTTTTCTTCTTTTAAATATAGTCTCCTCCTTTACTGTGTTGATTCCCTTTATGTATTTAAATGTTTCTATCATATCCCCCCTGTCTCGTCTTTCCTCCAAGCTATACATGTTAAGATCCTTTAACCTTTCCTGGTAAGTTTTATCCTGCAATCCATGAACCAGTTTAGTAGCCCTTCTTTGAACTCTCTCTAAGGTATCAATATCCTTCTGAAGATATGGTCTCCAGTACTGTGTACAGTACTCCAAGTGAGGTCTCACCAGTGTTCTGTACAATGGCATGAGCACTTCCCTCTTTCTACTGCTAATACCTCTCCCCATACAACCAAGCATTCTGCTAGCATTTCCTGCTGCTCTATTACATTGTCTGCCTACCTTTAAGTCCTCAGAAATAATCACCCCTAAATCCCTTTCCTCAGATGTTGAGGTTAGGACTCTATCAAATATTCTGTACTCTGCCCTTGGGTTTTTACGTCCAAGATGCATTATCTTGCACTTATCCACATTAAATGTCAGTTGCCACAACTCTGACCATTTTTCTAGTTTACCTAAATCATTTGCCATTTGGCTTATCCCTCCTGGAACATCAACCCTGTTACATATCTTAGTATCATTCCGCAAAAAGACACACCTTACCATCAAGACCTTCTGCAATATCACTAATAAAAATATTAAAGAGAATGGGTCCAAGTACAGATCCCTGAGGTACCCCACTGGTGACAAGCCCAAGCTTCGAATATACTCCATTGACTACAACCCTCTGTTGCCTGTCACTCAGCCACTGCCTTACCCATTCAACAATATTGGAATCCAAACTCAAAGATTGCAGTTTATTGATAAGCCTTCTATGTGCAACAGTGTCAAAAGCCTTACTGAAATCTAGGTAAGCAATGTCTACTGCACCACCCTGATCTATAATTTTAGTTACCCAATCAAAAAAATCAATAAGATTAGTTTGGCATGATCTCCCTGAAGTAAACCCATGTTGTCTCTGATCTTGAAATCCATGTGTTTTTAGATGTTCAACAATCCTATCCTTTAACAAGGTTTCCATCACTTTCCCCACTACTGAAGTAAGGCTTACTGGCCTATAGTTGCCCGACTCCTCCTTATTACCTTTCTTGTGAATGGGCACAACATTCGCTAACTTCCAATCTTCTGGGACTACTCCTGTTAACAATGATTGGTTAAATAAATCTGTTAATGGTTTTGCTAGTACACCACTAAGCTCTTTTAATAGCTTTGGGTGTATTCCATCAGGTCCCATTGACTTATTTGTCTTCACTTTTGACAGTTGAAATAGAACCTCTTCCTCTGTAAACTCACATGTAATAAATGACTCATTTATCGTTTTTTTTAACAGAGGTCCCTTTCCTTCATTTTCAGCTGTAAATACCGAACAAAAATATTCATTGAGGCAGTCAGCTAGACCTTTATCCTCATCTACATACCTTCCTTCTTTTGTTTTTAATCTAACTAATCCTTGCTTTACTTTTCTTTTCTCCTTTATATATCTAAAAAAAGTTTTGCCCCCCTTTTTTACTGACTGTGCTATTTTCTCTTCTGTGTGTGATTTGGAAGCTCTTATAACTTGCTTAGCCTCTTTCTGCCTAATCTTATAGATCATTCTGTCTTCCTCACTCTGGTTTTTTTTATAATTACTAAACGCTAACTTTTTGTTTTTTACTATTTTGGCCACATCTGCGGAGTACCACAGTGGTTTCTTGAATTTTTTGCTTTTACTGACAAGCCTAATGCAATTTTCTGTTGCCTTCAGTAGTGCAGCTTTTAAATAATCCCATTTATTTTGGACTCCATTTAAGTTGCTCCAGTCTGATAATGACTCCTTTACACATATTCTAATTTTAGAAAAGTCTGTTTTTCTAAAGTCTAAAACTTTTGTTTTTGTGTGGTGTGACTCAGTCACTGTTCTTATATTAAACCACACTGACTGATGATCACTGGATCCTAAACTTTCACCTACGGTAATATCTGAGACCAAATCTCCATTTGTTAACACTAAATCTAGTATGGCCTCTTTACGAGTTGGCTCCTCAACGACTTGTTTTAGAGACAATCCCAGTAGGGAGTTTAGAATATGTGTGCTTCTGGCACAAGTAGCTATTTTTGTTTTCCAATTCACATCAGGAAGATTAAAGTCACCCATGGTGATAACTTCCCCCTTCATTGTCATTTTAGCTATTTCTTCAACTAATAGATTATCTAACTCTTCAATTTGTCCTGGGGGCCTATAAATCACACCTACACGAACTACTGTGTGATTACCAAATTCTAACGTAACCCAAATGGACTCTATGTTCGTCTCACTAACCTTTATTAGGCTAGATTTTATGCTATCCTTCACATACAGGGCCACCCCTCCCCCTTTCTTGCCTTCCCTGTCTTTTCTATATAAAGAGTACCCTGGTATTGCTATGTCCCAGTCATTTTTTTCATTATACCATGTCTCAGTAACAGCGACTAAATCTACACTATCAGTTGCCATTATTGCCACAAGTTCATGGATCTTATTCCCTAAACTGCGAGCATTTGTAGACATGACTCTAAGCTTATCATTTTTTAACACACTTGCTACAGGCACCTTCTGTCCTTGTTTTGGGGAACAATTGGATTGGTGTTTTATCACCCTTTTGCCCCGCCCTCCTAGTTTAAATACATCTTAGCAAAACCTCTGAACTGCTCACTGAGAACATTTGTTCCCTTTTGAGAAAGATGCAAACCATCTTTTTTGTACAGTTTATTTCCATTCCAAACAGAGCTACCATGAGCAATAAAGCCAAATCCTTGCTCCCGACACCATTCACCAAGCCACAAGTTAAAGTCCCTAATACGCATCCGCCTGTCATTCTGAGTGTTATGCACAGGCAGAACTTCAGAGAATGACAGTGTGGAAGCAACCTGCCGTATATCATTGGCAAAAACACTAAAAACTTCCTTAACCTCTGAAACCTCATTGCAAGCCAAGTCATTTGTCCCTAAATGGACAAGTACATCCAATTCCCCTTCCTGCTTTGCTTGCTTAACAATATTACAGATACGTCTCCTGTCTCTGTGAGCAGTAGCTCCGGGAAGACACCTCACAAGACCACCATTGTCCATCTCCACACCTCTTATGATGGAATCCCCCAACAACAACTGCTTTCTATTAGGCCTCATCATAGTCTTCAAGCCTCTCTGCACAACACCACTGGCCTCAATGCCTCTCTCCACAACAGCACTAGCCTCAGTGCCTCTCTCCACAACACCTCTAGCCTCAGTGCCTCTCTCCACAACACCTCTAGCCTCAGTGCCTCTCTCCACAACACCTCTAGCCTCAGTGCCTCTCTGCACAACACCACTAGCCTCAGTGCCTCTCTGCACAACACCACTAGCCTCAGTGCCTCTCTGCACAACACCATTAGCCTCAGTGCCTCTCTGCACAACACCACTAGCCTCAGTGCCTCTCTGCACAACACCACTAGCCTCAGTGCCTCTCTGCACAACACCACTAGCCTCAGTGCCTCTCTCCACAACACCACTAGCCTCAGTGCCTCTCTGCACAACACCACTAGCCTCAGTGCCTCTCTCCACAACACCACTAGCCTCAGTGCCTCTCTGCACAACACCACTAGCCTCAGTGCCTCTCTGCACAACACCACTAGCCTCAGTGCCTCTCTGCACAACACCACTAGCCTCAGTGCCTCTCTGCACAACACCACTAGCCTCAGTGCCTCTCTGCACAACACCACTAGCCTCAGTGCCTGTCTCCATGACACCATTACACTCTGAAAGTGCAGAAAATTAATTATGTAGAACAACAGACTGTGCAATATGCCTTATATCCACAACTCTAAGTCTACCAGATCCTACAGTAATCCATCTGCCATTCCTAGTATGTCTCTGTGGCAGTGGCTTTGCAGCAGTTCCAGCCTGAGTTTGTTTACCAGATAATTTACAAATCTCAGACTTCAAAAATACAATCTCCTGCCGCAAGATAGAGAACTGTCTACAGATTAGACAACAACTAAACCTCCAAAAAGTGGAACGCGAAACAAATGCATAGCAACTATTACACTGAACTAAGTTTGCTATTCCAATGAGATCAATTATTTAAATCAAACGAATCTTAACTTTTTATTTATCCTCCTGAATACCTCAGATTACCTCCAGAATATCTCCAACCACAGACACTTAGAAGCAACACTCTCCAGAATATCTCCAACCACAGACACTTAGAAGCAACACTCTCCAGAATATCTCCAACCACAGACACTTAGAAGCAACACTTAGAAGAAGCAACCAAGCTCTATTAGCCAAGCTAATGACAACAGCCCTTATTTACTCCTAAAATCACCTCCCACTAGGAATGTTTAACACCTGGGTAGGCCTCTGCTTATTAGCAAACAATAGCTAATTTACACAGCAATCAATAGCAAGCAGCTACCTAATCCAATCAAATGCCTTATAATTACCAACAGGAAATCAAACCTTGTGCAATCAGTAACCTTTTCCTACAGATGAATCTTACCTGTAACAGTAAAAAAGAAAACTCTTAGCACAACTCTTAGACAGTTGAAGCTTCTGTAAAACTCTCCAGAATATCTCCAACCACAGACACTTAGAAGCAACACTTAGAAGAAGCAACCAAGCTCTATTAGCCAAGCTAATGACAACAGCCCTTATATACTCCTAAAATCACCTCCCACTAGGAATGTTTAACACCTGGGTAGGCCTCTGCTTATTAGCAAACAATAGCTAATTTACACAGCAATCAATAGCAAGCAGCTACCTAATCCAATCAAATGCCTTATAATTACCAACAGGAAATCAAACCTTGTGCAATCAGTAACCTTTTCCTACAGATGAATCTTACCTGTAACAGTAAAAAAGAAAACTCTTAGCACAACTCTTAGACAGTTGAAGCTTCTGTAAAACTCTCCAGAATATCTCCAACCACAGACACTTAGAAGCAACACTTAGAAGAAGCAACCAAGCTCTATATCCTTGGATCAAGCAGTTATTACCCTACATTGAAAGATTATATCCTTGAATATTTTGTTTTTGCAAGTATGCATCTAGTAGCTGTTTGAACATCTGATAAAACCACTTCTTCAGGCAGAGAATTCCACATCCTGATTGTTCTTACAGTAAAAAAACCTTTCCTTTGCCTTAGACGAAATCTTCTTTCTTCTAGTCTAAACGCATGACCTCGTGTCCTATGTAAAGTCCGGTTTGTGAATAGATTTCCACACAATGGTTTGTATTGGCCTTGAATATATTTGTATAATGTTATCATATCCCCTCTCAGGCGATGTTTTTATAAACTAAATAGGTTTAAATTTGTTAACCTTTCTTCATAGCTGATATGTTCCATTCCTTTTATTAATTTTGTAGCCCGCCTCTGCACTTTTTCTAGTGCCATAATATCCTTCTTTAGAACAGGTGCCCAAAATTGCACAGCATATTCAATGTGTGGTCTTACCAGTGATTTATAAAGAGGCAAAATGATATTCTCGTCCCGAGAATGAATGCCCTTTTTCATGCATGACAATACCCTACTGGCATTGGCCACTGCTGATTGACATTGCACATTGTTGCATAGTTTGTTGTCTATAACAATTCCCAAGTCCTTTTCGGGTGTTGTTATCCCTAATTCGCTTCCATTAAGGGTATACGTTGCTTGTGTATTCTTTACGCCGAAGTGCATAACTTTGCATTTTTCAACATTAAATTTCATCTGCCATTTGAGTGCCCAGTCCTCCAGTCTATCTAAATCCCTCTGCAGGAAAGTAATATCTTGCTCACATTGTATTATTTTACAGTAATTATTATTAAGCATTATTTTAAGTTTTGTGTCATCTGCAAACACTGAAACATGACTTTCAATGCTGTCTTCAAGATCATTTATAAACATGTTAAATAGACGGGGTCCCAGAACAGACCTCTGAGGGACACCACTTGCCACCTCTGTCCAGCTTGAAAATTTACCATTAACGACAACAATTTGTACTCTGTTTTTAAGCCAATGTTCTACCCAAGAACAAGCATTTTCATTTAGACCGATTTCCTTGAGTTTGAACACTAATCTTCTGTGTGGAACTTTATCAAATGCCTTGGCAAAGTCCAAATAGATCACATCCACTGCAACACCCTGATCTATACTTCTACTTACTTCTTTGTAGAATGCAATCAAGTTAGTTTGACACGACCTGTGCTTCATAAAACCGTGCTGATTTTTGCTGATAACCATATTCTTCTCAAGGAATTCTTGAATATTATCCCTTAATAACCTTTCAAATATTTTACCAGCCACAGAAGTTAAGCTCACAGGTCTATAATTTCCAGGCAAGGATTTTGAACCCTTTTTGAATATAGGAACCACATCTGCCTTCCTCCAATCCTCTGGAACACTTCCTGAAAGAAAAGAATCTTGAAAGATTAAAAACAGAGGTTCACTTATTTCTACACTTAGTTCCTTAAGTACACGTGGATGGATACCGTCAGGCCCTGGAGCTTTGTTTATATTAACTTTCTTTAGTTGCTGCAGCACCTTGTCTTGAGTTAACCAATTACAATTATTCTGCAAGTTTTTAGTAGCAATTATTTGCACATCTATTGCCATGGGTTCTTCCTTAATATATACAGAGGAGAAATAGTTATTTAAAATCCCTGCCTTTTCCTGGTCTTCATTGACTAACACCCCCCGTTTCAGTTTTTAGTGTAGCTACACTTTCATTTTTGTTTTTTTTAGAATTTATGTACTTAAAAAATGCTTTAGGGTTGGTTTTGCTCTTTTTAGCTATCATTATTTCATTTTGAAGTTTAGCAAGTCTAATTGCCTTTTTGCACGCATTATTTGCTTCCTTATATCTTTTATAAGATGCATCTGATTTGTCCGATTTAAATGCTTTAAATGCCCTTTTCTTATTTTTAATCTCTTGTTTTACTTTTCTAGTAAGCCACATTTAACAGATCTCTTAGAGTAATTATTGCAATTAAAGAATATAGCCTAGGCACTAAGTTATCTAGCACGTCTAGTGTATATATGGTAAGGCATCTTCGCTAAAACATGTGTAATTGCATTTTGAGTCTTTCCACCTTGGGTGACCCCCAGTCCAGCAAGGTGATAGTCAACGGCTTTGTGCCAGGAGGCCCTATTGGGTAGCTTAAAAGTGGCAGAAGGGTAAGGGCCCGGGAACTGCTGTGTTAGACATAGTGAAAGTCCCCTAGCGGTGTACTTGCGGTTCCTTCAAGTGCCTGTCTTGGGCGGGAGGTAAGTCCCCATAGCCTCGTCGTGTCCATGTGTGTCTTGCGCGGTGCGGCTGGAGATTCAGTATGTGGATCTAGGTCGTTGGATCACTGCTTCCTCTTTGAGTTGGGCCAGTGGTGGTGTTTAGGCGCGTGGTTGCTTGTGGTGCTGTTTTTGTCGGCATGAGGTGGCTCCGGCTTCCCCGCCAGTTTTGCCAGGCTCCGGGTGGGTCTTTGCAGGTGCCCGCCAGTTCCCATATGGCTCGTGCCGGCCTGCTGCCACTGTGAGGTGAGTGCTTCCGTCTTCCGCATGTCTCGGGTGGCTCAACATGCGGTCTCCGCCATTTTGATTACAGCCCTTGAGGATTTGGGCCTCTCTGACACAGCCTGGAGTGCTGATGTTGCTGCACGCCGGCAGGGTTCGGGTGGGGACCGTGATCACCCCCCTGGTCCAGAGGGGGGAGGACAGGGCCAGTTCCACCCAGCTTTGTGCTTCGCTCAGACCGCTGGTGGGCAGGATAGCAGGGCAGCGGCCGTCTGCTCTACTCACCGCCCGAGCGGTCCCCATCGTGGGCGACGGAGAGCGCCGCTCTGAGGGACTAGAACTTTGCAGCAAGCCTCTCCTCGGAACCAGGGTGGCACTGGATCGCCGCTGTCAGGCACTTATCAAGTCGTCTTTGTGCGTTAAAACTGGTAGAGTCTGTAGGAGCTGCACCATCTTGCGACTGCTCCGCATGGCGGTCCGGCCCCGCCCGGTAACTTACATTTTATATGAATGTATGTTACTTGATTGTTGTAAGGGTTGCAAATGCTTACAGCTGAATCCTGGCTATGTTTGTATACTTTTTTTAAAAATTGTTTACAATGTAACATTCTTCTTCTTTCACTGGGTAAGTATATTAGTACTTAGGCAATACTGTGCTTCGGCAACTTCAGCACTTCAGCACTTCGGAATTTGGAAATTCTGTAATTTCGGAACTTCGGGACCTCGGCAATTCGGCACATCGGTAATTCGGACATTCGGAAGTACCTGAATGTCCGAATTGTCCGATATTCGTCCGAATTCATATTCGGACCGAAACAAATTGCACATGTCTAATGTGGTTCCTATTCAAAAAGGGTTCAAAATCCTTGCCTGGAAATTATAGACCTGTGAGCTTAACTTCTGTGGCTGGTAAAATATTTGAAAGGTTATTAAGGGATAATATTCAAGAATTCCTTGAGAAGAACATGGTTATCAGCAAAAATCAGCACGGTTTTATGAAGCACAGGTCATGTCAAACTAACTTGATTGCGTTCTACGAAGAAGTAAGTAGAAGTATAGATCAGGGTGTTGCAGTGGATGTGATCTATTTAGATTTTGCCAAGGCATTTGATACAGTTCCACACAATAGATTAGTGTTCAAACTCAAAGAAATTGGTCTAGATGAAAATGCTTGTTCTTGGGTAGAACATTGGCTTAAAAAAAGAGTACAAAGAGTTGTCATTAATGGTAAATTTTCAAGCTGGACAGAGGTGGCAAGTGGTGTCCCTCAGGAGTCTGTTCTGGGACCCCTTCTATTTAACATGTTTATAAATGATCTTGAAGACAGCATTGAAAGTCATGTTTCAGTGTTTGCAGATGACACAAAACTTTGTAAAATAATACAATGTGAGCAAGATATTACTTTGCTGCAGAGGGATTTAGATAGAATGGGGGACTGGGCACTCAAATGGCAGATGAAATTTAATGTTGAAAAATGCAAAGTTATGCACTTCGGCATAAAGAATACACAAGCAACGTATACCCTTAATGGAAGCGAATTAGGGATAACAACACACGAAAAGGACTTGGGAATTGTTATAGACAACAAACTATGCAGCAATGTCAATCAGCAGTGGCCAAGGCCAGTAAAATATTGTCATGCATGAAAAAGGGCATTCATTCTCGGGACGAGAATATAATTTTGCCTCTTTATAAATTACTGGTAAGACCACATATTGAATATGCTGTGCAATTTTGGGAACCTGTTCTAAAGAAGGATATTATGCCACTAGAAAAAGTGCAGAGGCGGGCTACAAAATTAATAAAAGGAATGGAACATATCAGCTATGAAGAAAGTTAACAAATTTAAACCTATTTAGTTTAGAAAAACGTCGCCTGAGAGGGGATATGATAACATTATACAAATATATTCGGGGCCAATACAAACCATTGTGTGGAAATCTATTCACAAACCGGACTTTACATAGGACACGAGGCCATGCGTTTAGACTGGAAGAAAGAAGATTTTGTCTAAGGCAAAGGAAAGGTTTTTTTTACTGTAAGAACGATCAGGATGTGGAATTCTCTGCCTGAAGAGGTGGTTTTATCAGAGTCCATACATATGTTCAAACAGCTACTGGATGCATACTTGCAAAAAACAGAATATTCAAGGATATAATCTTTCAATGTAGGGTAATAACTGCTTGATCCAAGGATAAATCTGACTGCCATACTGGGGTCAAGAAGGATTTTTTTCCTAGCTTGTTGCAAAATTGTGCTTCAAACTGGGTTTTTTGCCTTCATTTGGACCAACAGCAAAAAACAAATGTGAGGAAGGCTGAACTTGATGGACGCAAGTCTCTTTTCAGCTATGTAACTATGTAACTATGTAACAAGCAGAAACGACTGCATTGGGCAGAAAAATACATGACGACTAATTTTCAAACAGTCCTGTTCACTGATGAGTGCCGTGCAACCCTGGATGGTCCAGATGGATAGAGTAGTGGATGGTTGGTGGACGGCCACCCTGTTCCAATAAGGCTGCAACGTCAGCTAAGCAGTGGTGAAGTCATGTTTTGTGCTAGAATCATGGGAAGAGAGTAAGGTGTAAAGATGACCTCTGCAAAGATGACCTCTGCAAAGTAGGTGTAAAGATGACCTCTGCAAAGTAGGTGGAGTTTCTGACTGACCACTTTCTTCCCTGGTACAGAAGGAAGAACTATGCTTTCCGTAATAAAATCATCTTCATGCATGATGATGCACCATCTCATGCTGCAAAGAATACCTCTGCATCAATGGCTGCTATGGAGATAAAAGGAGAGAAAGTCATGGTGTGGCCTCCATCCTCCCCTGACCTCAATCCTATTGAGAAACTTTGGAGCATCCTCAAGCAAAAGATCTATGAGGGTGGAAGGCAGTTTACATCCAAACAGCAGCTCTTGGAGGCTATTCTGACATCTTGCAAACAAATTCAAGCAGAAACTGTCCAAAAACTCACAAGCTCAATGGATGCAAGACTTGTGAAGCTGCTATCAAATAAAGGGTCCTGTGTTAAAATGTAACGTGACCTGTTAAAATGTTTAAAAAGTTAAAATGTTGTTATAAGTTTGATTGAAATAGCTTTTGATTTCAGTAAATATGCTGCAAACACACAACAATGACAATTTTCAGTTCTTTACAACCTATAAAGTGTTTTGAAACTTACTGTGCGTAATAATTTGAAAATGTAACGTGACCTGTTAAAATGTTTAAAAAGTTCAAATGTTGTTATAAGTTTAGTACAAACAGACTTTATACAATAAAGTGCAAATCACACAAGGTGTAAAAGGGGTATCAGAGGTACAGGTGCAACTCCCCAGTGTTTAAAAACCACTTAAAAACACTTATACAAATACAGGTACAAACAGAGATAGAGGACTGCAATAATAATATAAATAAAAATAGTATACTTATTCACACTTGGTCATCATTTGAATTTCACCTACATAAAAGAGTGAAAACATAGCATAATACTGTTTGACCAAATAATATAAAAAAAGGGTATAAGTTTGTTATAAGTTTGATTGAAAAAGCTTTGGATTTCAGTAAATATGCTGCAAACACAACAAATGACAATTTTCAGTTCTTTACAACCTTTAAAGTGTTTTGAAACTTACTGTGCGTAATAATTTGGAACAGTGCATTGTAAGTTTTTTATGTTTAAAAAAAAAATACTGTTATCATTAGGAGGTTTGTTCAATAAAATTTAAATTGTACTCTTAATAGTTGATAACATGAGAATTATGCAGACTGTTATTTACATCAATTATTTAGGTAAATGAGATAAATATAATTTGCATAATAATTTGGAAAAGGGTGTATGTATTCCTTTTTGTTTACAGATATACATACTGTATGTGCTAAAAGTGCTAATCTGCTACTGTTCACTGTGCTCTCACCTTTTTTTATTATATTATGCATTTCTTGCAAACTCCCTCATGCGCTCTTTACTGATGCTGGACTGGAGTGGCGTCATATCCCGGCAACATCGCAAGGTTCGCAAGTGAGCTGTTTAGGAAGAACTCCTCGCCAACCCACATCCATCCTAACTGACACTGTATATTTCGGCAAAGTAGGCACCTTTTGTTCGTGTAAGCAGGTGCCTACTCTGCCATAATGCAAAGAGCCGCCTTTGTAAGGTGGCCAGCTGGCCGGCTCATAAGACCCCTGTGACAGGTAGCGCACAGAGGGCCCAGTCGCACCCATGACCTTAGAGACCCCTGTTGGTTTTTTGCAAGTGAATTTATTAAAATCCAAACACTAAACAACCCAAGGGTTACATGTGTGATGGCTGGCCACCACTTGAAACTGTAAAAAGTAAAACAATATCCCCTGTGTAGCTACAGGGAGGTTTATTTTCTTCCTTATGCTACAATCCACATCTAATATCTGGATTTTGCAGTCTGAATGCAGGGACATTCAGATTTTAGTGCAGGGAAATTTGGATTTTATTGCATTAAACTGCCATTTACCTGGAATTACTTGCCACTCATATTGTAAAGGATTCTTTTATGCAAACCAATAAGTTTGAATGACTATCTGTTCCTGTCCAAATTAGAAATAATAAAGTTGCGTGCACGCAGAAGTAATTTCAGACTGAGACACGTGGTTCAGGTTAATGAAAGCACTTCAGGAAATTTAATGGCAAGAGCACAGAAAATGGGTGCGCAGACCCTTATAAAGGCATTATTACATCACTACAGAATTCAAGATAACATAGAATTATAAATCAGTAATTGGTTAAGTGTTATGTGGTTCATTCAAATGCCCTCCCTACTGGGCGTACCATCTTATGTCATTACTGTCGTCATGAAATGCTCCTCCGGATTCCAGCACCATCTTGTTAGCACGAGGAGTTCACTCGATGGGAGGGGGGCTTTGGCAGCCATTTTGAGTAGTTGGCACGTTAGTCTCAAGGTTAGTTCTCAAGGCTTTTAGTAACTTCACATTTTACCACGACTAATATGTAGGCTAGCTGCTACAATGTTTCATTCAACAGGAATCTAATATTTCCGCTGACACACAATTTCTATGAACAAAGCATTCTTGTAAGACTCTGAGGCCTGAGAAAGAAATATAAGAGTATAGATTTAAAGGGGCCATAATAATTCTACAACAGTCACCCCTTAAAATGTTAATTACTAAAAGATAAACTTTATTTGTTAATACCAGAAGACTTGTTAGCCCAAAGACACATAAACCTCATGACCGGTAACTTGGTGTTATTGCAAAGTGCAGTCGGATGTAATAAATATAGTACAAAATATCATTAGCAGTGATGGTTATGGACTCAACCCTCGTCTTTTACTGTGAAATCATCTGGTACCCCCCTTGGCACACCTATGGCATCAAAATATATACATATGTACAGGTCAACCTGTCTTTACAGGGGTGCTCCTTTTTGTTCTGAAGCATGAATGTGGTGTGTCAAGAGTACCTTGTCATGTATTATGTGTATGGGCATAATAACCTTGGCTAGGGCACATTTACTTATTCATCATAGTATGAAACCTGTCCCATGCTATGTCAGTGTAGGTGGACTTAAATCATTTAGTCAATATTGATATCACCACAAACTCAAGATGAGCAGATAATCCTGAGAAAAGCTTGGCGTCTGAATCTTTTTAGCTTCACGAGGTCTCCTTTTTGGGGTCCTCGGCTTTCCATCGATGGCAGGTGGTCAGGCGTTATTATGGCCATCAAAACACCTACTTGTTGATATCATTTTAAGCAACTTTTCCTTTAGAATCAAAGGTTTGTCAAGGTCAACAAATGTTACTTCCCATGTTGCAGAGAGAGAGTCTTGAATCTGGAATGGTGAATCCACTGAGTGATCTCTGCAACTTTCACGATGCATTACTGGGTATATGGTCTTGGTTGTCACATTGATGACCGGCTAGGTCTCTGGTCATCCAGACAAAATGTCTATTATAACTATTGCATATCTGACCCAGCAACTCTCTGGCACCTGGATATAGTCACTTAGATTCTTGAAAGGGATAGTGAAGTTTAGCTAGATGCTTAGGACTTTCCTCCTTTTTCTGCCTGAGTTGTCCTTGGCACAAATGACACAGGATCGGCAGTAACTGTTGATCAGAGGAGTAATTCTAGGTGCTTCAGAGTATTTATAGATCAAAGAGTTCATGAGGGTCTTGGATAGGTATAAAACTCCATGGGCCCACTGGACCACTGCCCAGTACATGTTTTTGGGTAAACAGAACTTGAGAGTGTTGGAGTACAGCCCGTCTTCAAGGGTTGCCCCTTTCTGTTTTCCAGCTTTGTATTTCTTTAGGGTCAGCAGCTGCTTGTCATTCTTTCAGGAGCTTGAGATCTGTGGATAGGATATACATGGTGAGTATAGAAGTTTCTTCAGCGCACACCCTTCTGTTCACTTCCCTTGGTGCACTTGCGGCTTGCTTGACAGCTTGGTCGGCTGAGTAGTGCTTCTTCTAAATTCAGTTTTCCGTGAGCCTTCACTTTCATGGCCACTTCTTCAGAAGGAGTAGGGCATCCACCAACTTCTTAATAGCCGTGCTATGCTTAACTGGCGTGTTAGTCGCTATGTGAAATCTTCTTGTCTTCCAGATTGATCCAAAATCATGTGCCACACCCAGGGCATATCTTGAGTCAGTGTAGGTATTAGCACGTCTTCCTTCAGACATTTTGCATGCCACTGAGAAGGCTGTCAATTCAGCGTCTTGAGCAGATGTGGGTGAGGAAAGTGAAGATGCTTGACGTACCTGATCTTCTGTAGCAACAGCAAATCCAGTATGGTACCTTCTCTCTTCATCCGCAAACAGAGTGGGGTCAGGATCTGGCAAAGCTACTGCATGCCCTGTTGAGAGGTGTCTTGTTTCTTCTTTCATCTGTTCAAAGCAACCATGAGGAGCAGTAGGAGAGGTATCCTCACCTATTTCTGTGTGGGATTGAGGGTATTTGTCTTTCCATTTACAGTTCTCTTGCTGACCCCCCTCTGTAGAGAGCTGATATCGTTTTTTAGTGTTTCATGTTTCTAATGAGCCAGGTTCCTTTCATGAGATTTCTGGGGACTTAGTGAAGAAAACATGAGGGACAGCCACCTCCCAGTGATGATACATGTGTCTTACTTGCATGGGTATCTGGATCAGGACCGCACTATTTCCTTGAGAGTGCCCAAAACAGGTCTTTCATGATGAGGTGTACCTCCACCGGTCTGAATTTTTCGTAGTGTGGTATTCCCCCCTGGGAAGTGGCAGAAGAGTGGCCGGAGCAACTTTTCTTCAAAATATCATGTCAGGTAGAGGCAGAGTTGTCTGTGGGCGGAAATGTCTTAGAGAAGTAAGGTGCTTTGGCTGGATACAATAGAGAATAGAATTAATATCATGAGGAGCAAGAATTATTAGGACCCGCACTAGAGGTGCCACACCACTGGGGCCTGCCATATTGGATGTGGGCACGACTTGAGCAAGTTGAGGCAGGGTAGGCGTGATCGGGGTAGGGGGTGTGGCAATGGAAGGTACATGGGAAGTGGCTGAATAGGGCGGAGTTGCGTGGTAAGGGTAGGAGAATGGCCACGCCATTTGGGCAGATGCCAGGGCGGGGCACGGGTAGGGCGGAGGTGGTGGGTAGGGATTAAGAAGGGAGGAAGCATATAAAGGATATAGATATGGTGGTGGGGAGATGGAGGAATGAGTAGTGGGTGGAGTAGGAGGGACGGGAGGAGTAGGAGGAGGAGAAGGTGGAGTGGGAAGGACAGGAGATGAGGGAGAAGGAGGAGAAGGTGGATTAGGAAGGACAGGAGGAGTAGGAGGAGGAGAAGGTGGAGTAGGAAGGGCGGGAGGAGTAGGAGGAGGAGAAGGTGGAGTAGGAAGGACAGGAGGAGTAGGAGGAGGAGAAGGTGGAGTAGGAAGGACAGGAGGAGTAGGAGGAGGAGAAGGTGGAGTAGGAAGGGTGGGAGGAGTAGGAGGAGGAGAAGGTGGAGTAGGAAGGGCAGGAGGAGTAGGAGGAGGAGAAGGTGGAGTAGGAAGGAAAGGAGGAGTAGGAGGAGGAGAAGGTGGAGTAGGAAGGACGGGAGGAGTAGGAGGAGGAGAAGGTGGAGTAGGAAGGAAAGGAGGAGTAGGAGGAGGAGAAGGTGGAGTAGGAAGGACAGGAGGAGTAGGAGGAGGAGAAGGTGGAGTAGGAAGGGCGGGAGGAGTAGGAGGAGGAGAAGGTGGAGTAGGAAGGGCAGGAGGAGTAGGAGGAGGAGAAGGTGGAGTAGGAGGAGTAGAAGGTGGAGTAGGAGGAGGAGAAGGTGGAGTAGGAAGGAAAGGAGGAGTAGGAGGAGGAGAAGGTGGAGTAGGAAGGACGGGAGGAGTAGGAGGAGGTATCGGTGGAAGGAGTAAGAGGAGGTGGGCAGGTAAGGGAGCAGACAGGTGATGTAGTAGTGGAGGTGGGCATGGTTGTGGATGGGTTTGAAGGGAGGAAGAGCGGACGGGAGAAATGGATTGGAGGGGGAGGGTTGTAAAGGAGAGGACAAGGGTGACGAGATCTATGGGACTGATGGGGGGGAGAATAAGGATCCATCAGCATTCAAGACTAGGTAGAAATGAGGAGGCAGGTAGGATTCTCTTCCGCTATGGAGGCCGCAAATAGCCCATTTACAACAACTATTAACTGACCCTATGCTTTCCCTATAGAAAAATAATAAAAGGCTAACAAGCACATCTGTCTGAACAGGCCTCGAACGCTTCACTCCGTGGGTATCCCGCAGTGGCTAACCCACTACATCTCCCACACCAGACTTGTGCCCGTGGAGACAGACGCTATCCCTGACTCTCTCCTTTTTTTTTTTTTTTTATTCATTTTATATATAGCATAGCTCAAAATATAATTCTTACATACATCACAAATATACATTATCACAATTTTATGTCTCGCAAAAGGGATAAAACTTATTTTACTCTTCACTGATAATGTATTAAACATACAAAATAGCCAAATAACATTGTTTTCTGCGAAATAAATGAAAAAGATAATGGAGATTTTTGTTAAGCTTTATAAATAGCTATACATTAATTTACCTTTTTTCGTTTCCAGTTTCTGGCTGCTAATGTACTTGCTGCTAGTAACAGATCTGGAATCAATACATTATAATGGCCAAAGTCTCGACTCATACGTATATGCAATAATAAAATATCTGGGCTTACATCAAAATTTATGTTAATCAGTTTTTGAATCTTGGAGACAGATTAGAGCACACTCCCACCTTCATAGTTTATGCTAGTATCTAAATCCTTATTCCATTTGTAAATAGTTAGGCTTATAATGTTTTCTGGTTCCTTTTCAATTAGATCAAAACATTTTGAGACCAATCCTTTAACTGTATTACCATTTGTTCAAGAAATCTTTGTTTATTAGAAATTTATTTGAGTAAATATTCTTTAAGATAACCCTTTTCTAGCATATTTATCAATTTTTGTACACAAAGTTAAAACACATTTGTTACTTACACGTGAATCGATATATATATATTTTCTATCTATATATATTTTCTCCATCATTAACCATCACTTGTCACAGACACATTTCTGATACAGGGAAACAAATAGCAGGATTATTTTAGTAACTGTAACTTTCTTGTTCTTAATATGTAGAGTTCAAGGAGAACAGCATATCATAAGACAGGATGAGCATGATAGGGGTAGGCCTCTTGATGGAGGCAGCCATGACAGGGGCGGGGAAGGAAATGATGACAAGCGTGGAAGTGACGACCATGATATGTATGGGAAAGGAAGAGACAGGAGGTAAGGGCGGAAGTGACATCAGTTTAGGAGCGTACGTGACTGTAGATAATGGTAATTAGGTGGAGGTCACGGGACTGGCTGTGCCAACCTCCTTTTGTACTAGGCTGACGTACTTTCAACATTACACTATATTATGACTAATAAAATAAGTCAGAGAAGCAACATTCTGTTCTGCAAAAATGAAATACTAAACTATGAACAGACTTGACGGGTTAAGTAAGACAGTTGAGAACATTATGCATTTAACAGCCCGTAAAGCTGTCTCTAGAAACATGTATTTTAAGATAACATGATGCAAAATAAACTCACGGAATTCAATTTACCTTATCATCCAACAGCCATTAATCACTTCACATACTAACTTAACAACTTTGCATATTCCCTCTATCCACATTGCATAGTATTGCAACAAATCACACTTGCCTTTACACTTAACTCGTCCAAATAATCCTCTATTCTTGCATCAGATTCACTCCTTAACCATCCTATCAACTTCTATTGAAATAACAAAATACACAATTAGAATATCTTCTAGCAAAAATCCCATTTCTAACTCTTATCAGTAGCTCTGAATAACTTCACTGAACACAGACCCGCATGTCCCTCCTCCCCCCTAAACCTCCATACGGAGACCAGAAAGCAAGAGAGAGAGGGGGGAGTGAGGGAGGGGGGAGAGAGAGAGAGAGACGAGAGAAACTGCAGGCATGAGATTTAACCATGACAGCGCCTTGAAATAACAAGGCAGGACAGTTATGTTACAATTATTGCGAGCAAAGAGACACAAAAACACAATATTACCACACACACCTAGGGTACCCATACTATAGCAACAATTGAAATAATCCCTGATCCAGTCAGGTCAACAAACAATACAAAAAACCCACAGCATTTAAGATTGGGGTAGGGTGGGGACCATGGATGGTGCCAGTGGTCAGCTACATTTCGGTCATTGCTGACTGGAGATGTTGGGAGTGGTCACCTCCTGGGCGCTGGCTGGGAGAATTTCCCAGTAACACAATTATTATGATAAACATACAATCTTAAACCTTTGTGATCAATTTCTTCCTCAATCCATCCCTCTTGCTGAATAGCCCTTGTTACTTGGTACCAGGCTTCTGCTGTACGGATCAAATCATGGTCTGCCAGCTTGCCTTTCTTTCCTGTCAGTAACTTACGCCAGCTCTCTGGCTGCAATCTGCCGCACGGAGGTGCGGTAATTCCACATACTTTGGCAATCTTACTCACTTTCTTAACCATCTCTTCACCTTCTCTATCTTCAACCAGATCACATGCTAACCAACCCTTACTGGGTTTATCTAACTTCTGACCCATCCTCCCTATATAAGGCGTCCCAGATATAGAGAAAGAGAGAAAAGAAGGTCTACAGTGCTCGACTGCTACGTAAGAATAGCTTCCTACGTACGTCTTCCCAAAACGTAGACTAGTCACTGATTCCGCCTACCCAAGGTAGCCGCGGATTGGAGCGTGGCAAGAAGTGTGTGACCAATCACTTCTCTCAACAGAGAAAAGGAGAAATAGGAGGGGAAAGTGCAAATAGTACAGAGAGTAAGATAAAAGTAAACACAGGAATCTGTGTAAATACAGTGCATGCATCACAGTTCAAATAAGTTCAACAATAATCCCTTTCCTTTACTCGTGTGGCCGAAGCCACCTCCCTCAACCTCGTAGTGTCCCCGCTCGGGGAATGACTGTAGATTAGCCACACTACCTGACGGCGATGGAACACAGCAAACACCGGCCCGAGTTCCGTCCACCTCCCTCGTTACAGTGGTTCGGACCCGTAACCACCTCTTCCCTCACTCCCGTAGTGTCCCTGTTGCGGACCCACCCGCAAGTCACACTACCACGTGGTGATGGAGACAGCAATGCCTGCCCGAATCCAATCCCACCATCAAAAGAAAAATGTTACCAGCCTCAGCGCTCGAGGCTGGAATGTACCACCTCTCTGCAATCCCGTCAGAGAAACCAAGTGTCCAATGAGGCTAGCTAAGCTGTCAGAGTGACACTATGGGGAACCCCCAGGAAGCAGTGAGTCTACACCCCTCCACAGATTCCCCCCCCCCCTCTTTTTCCTTACTGCCGTAGCTACTCGGCACCTAAAAGAGGTAAACAGGCAATAGAGGACCCCCAGGAAAACCTCCACAGGTCCACCCCCCTCTTTTCTTACAGCCACAGCCACGTGGCTCCTAAAAGGGGTAAACAGGCAAACACTCTACCCGGGCACTAAGCTAAGGACAAACTAAATACAAACACACCCAGGTAACAGATAGTCAAAAAAATGCAGGTAAAAAGTAAGTATTAAATTAAAAATACAAGGTCTCTGGGCAAGTAATTACCTGACTTTGATGTCCCCTCGGAAGCAGTCGCAGACACTGGGACAGGTCAATCACACAGGGGCAGGAACATACCGGCTAGGTGCTGCAGCAATCTCTACCGTGTATTTAGAGGTGATCAATCTCTTTCCTTCCCCCAGGATTCATCCACCCAGTGTCTTCTTGGACGGCTGCCCGATAGGTCATAACCCAGAGCCCCACGTTGATGCGCCAAATTGTAAAGGATTCTTTTATGCAAACCAATAAGTTTGAATGACTATCTGTTCCTGTCCAAATTAGAAATAATAAAGTTGCGTTCACGCAGAAGTAATTTCACACTGAGACACGTGGTTCAGGTTAATGAAAGCACTTCAGGAAATTTAATGGCAAGAGCACAGAAAATGGGTGCGCAGACCCTTATAAAGGCATTATTACATCACTACAGAATTCAAGATAACATAGAATTATAAATCAGTAATTGGTTAAGTGTTATGTGGTTCATTCAAATGCCCTCCCTACTGGGCGTACCATCTTATGTCATTACTGTCGTCATGAAATGCTCCTCCGGATTCCAGCACCATCTTGTTAGCACGAGGAGTTCACTCGATGGGAGGGGGGCTTTGGCAGCCATTTTGAGTAGTTGGCACGTTAGTCTCAAGGTTAGTTCTCAAGGCCTTTAGTAACTTCACATTTTACCACGACTAATATGTAGGCTAGCTGCTACAATGTTTCATTCAACAGGAATCTAACATTTGCGCTGACACACAATTTCTATGAACAAAGCATTCTTGTAAGACTCTGAGGCCTGAGAAAGAAATATAAGAGTATAGATTTAAAGGGGCCTAATAATTCTACAACAATATCACCTTGATCCCTAAAGAAGTTAAAGATCCTTAATATTTTGCCAGTTCTAGACTAATTTCCCTTGTAAACATAAATCTTAAATTATTTGCTAATATGATTTCCAAGTGCATCCAGCCTTGCCTTCTATGGCCAGTCCATCCAATCAATGTTGATTTATCTCATAACTGAAGCCAATGGCAACATCTTGAGGGTAGTTCATGCTCTACAGTATAAGTAGTGGGCAAAGAGCACTTGCCCTAGAGAGTGGAGAAAATGGAGAGAATAAGGATATAAGTAAAAAGGAGTCCCCATAAAAGCTCTGGAAAATAAAAAAATATAAGTAGGAACAAAAACCTACACGTACTAGGAGATCCCTAATCGTATGATGTCACGAATACATATACTAAAAACAATTATCACAATAAAAGGCACATAAGAAACAATGCAAAGGTTGACATGCAATATATGTATGGTCACTAGGTGGCGACCTTGAATCTTAAAATTTCACACATAGGGGAGGGGAAGGTTAGCTAAATGTTGCGTTCCCAGCAGCAATAGTAGAAGGTACAGGATCAAGAATAAAAACAATACGGGTGCAAAAATATCCTTGGTAATGAGAAAAATAAAAATAAAATAAAAAATACAAATTTAAAAAATAATGGTGTATTATCAGTGAATTACTTCACACATTAGTCCAAAAATAGTCCAAATACAGAGGCAATAAAACCAACTGACAGTCTCTGGATATTAGAGTTCTTGTAGTGCAATAATCAAAATAAAAGTAAAAATATAAAAGATAATTGATATACTCTTAATGGATTACTTTCAAATTTCACAAATAAGTCCAAAAATAGTCCAAATGCAGAGGCTATTGAACCCACTGACAGTCTTTCGATAATGCAGGAAAAAAGACGCCTATGTGTCAAGTTGTATAGATACTATAACCGATAGTGGTATAGGACAGTAAAAACAGGAATATGAAATAGTGATAGAAAAGCTATGACTTATAGACCACTGTAACAGGTATATGGTAATGTGATATCCTTGATGGTGTTGAAGTAGTAATAGATGGCTGCCAGTGTTTTCAGCTAAAATCTTCACATTTATTGAAAATCTAAATAAAATACACTCACATAAATGAAGTGCAGTATAACAGGAATTAGAGTCTTGTGGGGTCAGCAAGAACGGGTGATGGTTAAGCAGACTGTGGCAAATCTTCTCCAGCCGATGAGATGATGCCGCCGTGCTGGGAGAGATGGAGAATTCCTCGTGTGCATTCCACTTTGTGCGCCTGATCTGCGTTCCACAAAGGCTCGGTAGCTGTAGCTGGATCAGTATACAGCTGTAGCCGAAAAGCCATTTCGTGACAGTCCAAAGTCACTTCTTCAGAGGCTGATGAATTGCTAGAGCTACCGCTACTAGTTAATACAGTGATCGCTGGCAGATAGGATAATTGACAACTGAGTTTAAATAATTAAAATAAGATAGAAATGGACTAAAATGAACTTACTAATACACATAGGCGTGCGCACGGGGTGTGCCGGGTGTGCCTGGGCACACCCTAATCCCCGTGGCACGCCTATGTATTGAGTCCTGCAGGAACAGCGTTCCTGCACTTTTATTTGAGCAGGAACGCTGTTCCTGCAGGCACTCAGCTCCCCATTCCTCCCCCTATGTTCCCCCTGTCATGGGGGGGGGGCAGGTGGTGAAGGACCCCCACCCCCCGGTCAAGCGCCGGTCTCCACTCAGCCGCGGCGAGGGAGCTGTGTGCTCTCTGCTTCCTCTCGCCGCGCTCTGTTTGCTTATGCCGGGAGCCGGAATATGACGTCATATTCCGGCTCCCAGCTACAGCAGACAGCCCACGCGGCGAGAGGAAGCAGAGAGCACACAGCTCCCTCGCCGCGGCTGAGTGGAGACCGGCGCTTGACCGACCCACTGGACCCCAGGGACAAGTCCACGCCAGCACTCCAGGTAGGGAGGCTGGGTGGACATTTTTTTATTAAAAAAATAATAATTTGTATGTATGTGTCTGTGAGTGATTGTGTCTGTGAATGTATGTGTGTGTGTGTCTGTGTGTATGTGTCTGTGAGTGAGTGTGTCTGAGTGATTGTGTCTGTGAATGTGTGTATGTGTGTGTGTGTCTGTGTGTATATGTCTGTGAGTGAGTGTCTGAGTGATTGTGTCTGTGAATGTGTGTATGTGTGTGTGTGTCTGTGTGTATATGTCTGTGAGTGAGTGTCTGAGTGATTGTGTCTGTGAATGTGTGTATGTGTGTGTGTGTGTCTGTGTGTGTATGTCTGTGAGTGAGTGTGTCTGTGAATGTGTGTGTGTGTGTGTCTGTGTGTATGTGTGTATGTGTCTGTGTGTCTGTGAGTGAGTGTCTTTGAATGTATGTATGTGTGTGTGTCTGTGAGTGAGTGTGTCTGTGAATGTATGTATGTGTGTCTGTAAGTGTGTCTGTGAATGTAGGTGTGTGTGTGTCTGTGAGTGTGTGTGTGTATGGGTGTGTGGGTGTCTGTGAATGTGTGTGTGTGCACGCGTATATATGTGTGTCTGTGTATGTGTCAGTCTGTGTGTGCACGCATATATATATATATATATATATACACACACACACGTGTATATTATTTTTTTGGGGAGGTGGGAAAAGAGTTCCCACACTTTATTCCCCAGGACTTCACCGGAGATCTCCGGATCTCCCCTGTCGGCTCACGCAGAGTCGGCGCTATCTGAGTGCCGGCTCTGCTCTAAGCCTCCATGGGCTGGCGGGGAGATCAAAGATCTACCTCACCAGCCCACAGCAACATGGAGGGAGGCAGTAGAGGACCCGGGGAGCTCTAGACAGCAGCTCCGCCAGGTTCCTCTCACGAGATCTGAGCATTGCCACGGCAATACTCAGATCTCGCGAGAGTTAACTCTAGCCCCGCAGGCTAGAGTTCACTCTCCACTGGACCACCAGGGATGGCACATGGCAGCAAGGATCCCCCCTCCCTATATAAGGTAGGGAGGGGGGATATTTACTAATCTGCCCCCACCTCCACAATCCCTCCAAACATACAGCCCGCACGCTCACACACACAGTACACTAACCGCACCCTCACAAACACACAACACCCTCACACACAGCACACTAACAGCACCCTCACAAACACACACAAACAGCACCCTCACAAATACACGACACCCACACACATCACACAAACGGCACCATCACATGCACACATCACACAAACAGCACCCTCACACACATAGCACCCTCACACACACAGCACCCTCACACAGCACAGTAACAGGACCCTAACAAACACACACACAAACACCCTCACCCACATAGCACACTACCAGCACCCTCACACAGCACACGAGCAGCACACACATACACAGCAGTGTATGTGTGTGTGTATATGTGTGTATGTATGTATGTATGTGTATATATATATATATATATAAATATATATTACATATATACACATGCGCCGTGTGTTTGTGCTTTAGGGTGCACACCCTAATGCAATAGGCTGCGCACGCCTATGCTAATACATTAAAACAATCTCCTGCTAATACATTATATAAATGGCAAACAAAATAAATATATATACATACAATCGCAGAATAGAATCTTCTAATGCATTTGGAGAAAATAAAACGTAAAGTGTCTGATCATTGTATAAGATCGACTAAAAGTAATGTTCACAATTGTAACAAACGAAAGTGTAATTGCATAAAAGTCCATATAAAGAATGGAAAAATAAAATAAACTCACATAATTCCATACAAAAAGATATATATAAAACCTAGAGACCAATATCTATATAGCCATATGTGTGAGATAGAGAAAAGGGAAAAAAGGAAGAATTATATGCATATGTGGATATATAGATAGATACTAAAACCTATAAAAATCACATATATACGAATGAGGAATAGGTGTAACAGTGAATACAGAGAGGATGAATATAAATATTATCAATACAGAATAATGCTGAAAATTTAAATATGTAAATACTAATGCATAGTTGGGATCGGTTCCCAAACCAGAAATATAGTGAGATGTAAAATACTGAAGCTGCCAAAATGCAGGAAGATAAAAGATAAATGGTAAAATCGTGAAAATCAGCCACAACCAAGTGCATAAATGCAAGCTTATGGATTCATACCAGATAATATCGTGTTGAAGTTATAGAAATGCCTAATAGGACGTAAATGCAAGTGTTGCCTAGCAGTTGTAGACTGGTAATCTATGAAAAACCTCTGAAGAGAGAGTAATAATGATAGAAGGGAGAAAGGAAGGGGTAATGAAACAACCCCTATTGGTGAAATAACGTGAAGTATAAGTGAGGATAGCCAGGAGAAATAGCAATAGCGCACAGTGTTAGAACTGACACTTTTAGAATAAATAAAATTGATGCAGTGAGACATAGCATCTATAAATAAAGAAATATGAACAATATGGAGAAAAAACTTCTACAGGAGCATGAAATCTGGGCATGATGCAGATAAATCCATTGTATATAAAATAATACGAATTCTAAAATATTGATATATGGAATAAAATATAAAGATAAAAATATAAATATATAAAAGAAACGAGGTCTGAATAGAATAAGAATGAGACAGTATAAAAATCACCTATCAGATTAAACCATAGTAAAATAAGCTATACACTTGAAAAAGGATAAAAAAGGTGTAATGATACAAAAAGGTGTATTCATAGAAAAGCATTCAGTTCGAAATCTATGTTTAGGCCTTTAGGTTCCAATATGTCAAGCGTAAAAATCCATTTGGCCTCTATTTTATCCAATTCCTTTTCGAGGTCTCCTCCTCTCCAGTGGTTCTCAACTTTTCCAATAGTACATAAACTTGAGGCCAGTGGGGTCATTGGAATGTTTATCCCCAAAATGGCGAAAGGTTATGACTCTGAAATCCTCTTGTGATGTTTCTAATATGTCCACTGAGTCGCGTCTTAAACTTTCTTTTTGTCCTACCTATATATTGAAAGAGCAGCCTTGAAAGAATTGATGGTTGATAATGAATCTGTGTGACTACGTACTAGAAAGTGAGAGACTCCTAAGTGACACAGGCACATATCTTATCTTACCAAATAATCCCTGTGAAGGATACCAAAAGGAATTATTCGCTTTATTGGAAGAAGGTAAATTCCCCAGCGCTGGAAAGAAATCGCAGGACAAACCAGAGATTGATAAATTACATAGAAGTCCATGGCAAAGAAGTGGATTATTCAAGAGATCTAAGTTTTGTTCTAACACCGGTTAACACCCGTTAACATTACCTAAAAGATAGACGATCTATGCTTTTCCTTTAAACTGATGCTGAAAAGGCATTTTACTGAGCGGACTCGCCTTTCACAATGGGGACATTCCAATATATGGGCTTTGGAGACAAGATACCATTGTGGATCTGCTCTTTGTAGATGGAACTGAGTACAAGGGTCTAGGTGAACAGTGCCCTTTCGGAGGTGGTGCAAATTCATAACGGTATTCGACAGGGGTGCCCATTATCCACCATCCTCTTTGCCTTATTCCTTGACCCATTCCTCAATGCAGTAGATAGCAACATATATTTCAAAGATTTTTAATCTGGCCAGACGGAGCACAAAGTTGGAGCATTTTCCAACTACATGCTGTTTTAGATTCCTCCCCAGTTTGATGACGGAGTTTGAGGAATACGGGTACTTCCTAACTACTACTAAACTCGACAAAATGTGAAGTTTTGAATGTAACAATCTCTTAGATGAGAAAATAAGGCATCAGTGTCCAAATTACCTTTCAATTGGTGCACAGACCAAAAAAAGTACATTGGAACCTATGATCCATCAAATTTGCATCAAAGAACCATATGCCACTTTTAAGTGATATACAATCTGACCTTAGGAAGTAGAACTACTCTCATATCTATTGGCTCAGGCAGATAAACGTCCTCAAGATAAATATACTTTCTCAATTACTTTCTCTTCCAAGCGAACGCTGCTGTGCTTTTTTTATTTCATTTTATTATCAGGAGTGATGCAGTTGCCTGGAAAGGTACACCCGAGGTTGAAGCATGATATTCTGTGTTTGCCTAAGGCTCCGGGGTAGCCTTGTTCTCCTGAACTTTCAGCACTATCACCATGCAACATACGTGCTCAGGGTCCAGGAATGGCACATGGTAAATCCCCATAAACTGTGGTTATCTCTCAAAAAGGCCGCATATTCAACCCACTTAGCAGAAATGGCATGGTTCCAGACTACCTTAATTCCAAAGTAGCTCTGCCCTGGCAGCACGGCATACTCAACTTTGAAAATTTGGTTCCAATGCCCAGTCCACTCCTCCCACAATCCAGAAATAACTTAATCAGAAACCAAGGAGTGATAGCTATAGATGGCCCACCACCTGGAGGTTGTGACCTTACAACTCGTTCTTACTTTAGTCTAGGAGGGTTGCTGGGAGTGATTCGCCTCACAAACCCATATACAAGTTGGACACTCTCTTTACAATGGGACTGCCCCCCTAGAACAATGGTCTCCTCATCCATTTAACACCCTTCTTCCACTGCTCCTTTTACTTTTCTCTCCTACTTGCTCCTCTTTTGCTGCCATTTAATTCCCCTAATCAGGCTATCTTTTAGGTAATGTTAAAATTAAATTTAGATCTCTTGAAAAATTAACCACTTCTTTGCCATGGACTTCTATGTAACATTAATCTCTGGTTTGTCCTGCAATCTCTTTCCAGTGCTGGGGGGGGGGTCAAAATTAACTGACACAGAAGTTGTTCAAAGTGATTTCTCCCAAAAAATGTATTGCATATCACATATCAAGTTTTTGAACAGGGTGTGCTTTTTTTCTTTATCCAATTAGATAGTTACACCTGTTGTTAATGTATAGAGAGGGTAGTAAAAGGGGGGTTATTAGTGTAGCGGGCCCTGGGTAACGCAGCTGGTTACCCCCACTCAGGGCCGGCGCTACCTGTAAGGCGACCTAGGCAGCCGCCTAGGGCGCACCTTAGCAGGGGGCGCCGGATCCCTGTGCCTGGAGTCCCCGCTGCAGCTACTCATGCTGCGCCACCTGAGCGCTTTTACAAGCCTCAGGCGGCACAGCACTGCTGTATGGAGGGCGGCCGGGTTTGAGTGACTGGCTGGAGGGAAGTGCAGAGCGCTCCCTCCTGCCGGTCTCTCAATGTAGCGTGGCGGACTGACAGAAAGTGAGCACTGGCGGCGGCCGGGTACAGGAAACAGAGGTTCCTGTCCCGCGTTTTGCGCCGCCCGGCCACGCTACAAAGGCAGGAAGGAAGAGAAGGGTAAGGACAACTGAGAAGGGAGATGGGGAGGCTGGGGGTAGGGACAACTAAGAACTGAGGGAGGGAGGGAAGGGGGGGGACAACTAAGAACTGATGGGGGGTAGGGACAACTGAGGACTGGGGGTAGGGACAACTAAGAACTGAGGGAGGGAGGGAAGGGGGGGACAACTAAGAACTGATGGGGGGTAGGGACAACTGAGGACTGGGGGTAGGGACAACTAAAAACTGAGGGGGGTAGGGACAACTAAGAACTGAGGGGGGAGTAAGGACAACTGAGAACTGGGGGGGAATAAGGACAACTGAGAACTGAGGGGGGTAGGGACAACTGTGAACTATGGGGGGGTAGGGACAACTGAGAACTGAGGGGGGAGTAAGGACAGCTGAGAACTGAGGGGGGGAGTAAGGACAGCTGAGAACTGAGGGGGGGAGTAAGGACAGCTAAGAACTGAGGTGGGTAGAGACAACTGAGAACTGAGGGGGGGAGTAAAGACAACTGAGAACGGACGGGGGAGTAAGGACAACTGAGAACTGAGAGGGGAGTAAGGACAACTGAGAACTGAGGGAGGGAGGGGGGAGTAAGGATAACTGAGTGGGGGAGTAAGGACCACATGGGGGGAGTAAGGACCACATGGGGGGGAGTAAGGACCACATGGGGGGAGTAAGGACCACATAGGGAGGGGGGAGTAAGGACCACATAGGGAGGGGGGGAGTAAGGACCACATAGGAAGTGGGAATAAGGACCACATAGGGAGGGGGGAGTAAGGACCACTAAAGGGCTTGGCAGAGGAAGGACCACTAAGGGGGGGAAAGAACCACCAAAGGGGGGTAAGGAGGGAGGACCACTAAGGAGAGGGGGAGTAGAGGGGAAGGACCACCAAAGGAGGGGAAGGACCACTAAGGAGAAGGGAGGAGGGTAAGGACCACTAAGGGGGGGGGGGAGAGAAGAAGGACCACCAAAGGAGGGGAAGGACCACTAAGGAGGGAGGACCACTAAGTAGAGGGGAGGAGGGTAAGGACCACTAAGGGGGGGGGGGGAGGGGAAGGAACACTAAGGGGGGGGAAAGATGGTAAAGACCACTAAGAGGGGGGAAAGGGCAAGGACCAATAAGGGGCTTGGGAGAGGGAGGACCACTAAGGGGGAGTGAGAAGACCACCAAGGGGGGACTGCAGTGGGACAGGTGGCCAAGGGAAAGCACTATGGCACAGAAGGGGAGAACACTAAGGGACAGGAGGGAAGGGGAAATTACTAATTGACTTGAGGGGAGAGCGCTATGACATTTTTTTTTTTAAATAAAGAGCTGCTTCCCTCTCAGTCCCTATCCTACCCCACAAACCCTCTCTTTTACACTACACACATACACAATGCATACCCCCCACACACACACAGAAACATACAATGTATCCCTACTCACAAACAGACACACCCGAAACACACAATGCATCCCTTACGCTCACACAAATACTTATTCTCTTACACACAGAAACAAAATGCATCTCTTACACACTCAATGCACCCCTTACAGACACACACTGCATTCAATTACATACACAGAAACACACCTTGCATCCCTTACACACACACACACACATACACACAGAAACATACAATGCATTCCTTACATACAAACACATACTGCATCCCCTATACACACACACTACATCCCTTACACAAATTGGTATCCCTATACACTACATTCTATAAGAACACACACACATTGCATCCTCTACAATAACACACAAAACATCCCCTACACACATACACTCCACTCCCTGTGAGAGAACTCATGGGTGGGCCATGTAGGTGGATTTATGGGTGGGCATTGTAGGCATACTCATGGTCAAGCCCTGGGGGCCCAGACCTTGAGCTGTGTAAGGGGACCCAAAAAATGGAGCTGCTTCCTGTTTGTTAATTGTTGTGAGCACTGTTACAAACAAACAGTTTCCAGAGAGCCTCTTCTACACCAGACCTGTGGAGCCAGACTGAGCCCATCATCAGCCTCTTGTCCTCATCTGGTGGTAAGTAGGCAATCCAATATATTATTAGTGGCACTAATCTCTAATTTACCTCACATTAAAGGGCCACTATAGTCACCAGAAGCACTACAGCTTAATGTAGTGGTTCTGGTGTCTATAGCCTGTGCCTGTAGGCTTTATAATGTAAACACACTGTCTTTTCAGATAAAATACACATTGTGCAGACTGGCGTTGGCCCATATGGCAGAGCATATGGGCGGGGCATTGTGATGTCACATGGTGGGCAGGACATATGGGGGGGCGGCAAATTTTTTGGGGCCTAGGGCGGCAAAAATCCTTGCACCGGCCCTGCCCTGCCCCCACTGTTAATGAAGGAAGAGACCCATTTTCCCCAGTAACTGGACGACACAAAGTTCCAGGGGTACAACAACAATTTTATTGGCCACACTCGGCTTTATACACATGAAATGGGTGGATCACACACAACGACAATGTCCCCTGCCAGGGTGGTCCCCCTATTGGGGGTCGCGTAGCGGATCCCTTTGTCCCCTGTTCCTGCCACTCATCCTCAGTTCCCACCTCCAGTGACCAGAGGTTATTTATCCTATGAGCCTCTGTACCTGGGAGTCCAAGTGCGGGAAAGTTTCCCGCATCTGTGACTCCCAGCTACAGAAAGCCCGGCAAACCACCATTGTCCCCAAAGAGTGTCCCCACCAATCTCAGGGATTCCCAGAACGGCAACGGTCACGAACTACCTCTGTTCGCGGGGTCCCTGGGTGAAACTAGGAAAGCAAAGCATCTTCTTTTGGGACACGAATGCTCCCCTTGGAGAGCGCTCATCTGTACGAATGGCGGCCACCTAGGGAAGCACTCATTAATTACTTCCCTTGCAGTTTCACACTTATGTTGCAAGTGGCCAACATTCTAATTGATTGGTGTGAACACTCCAAGGGCACTGGGGAGGTCCTCGCATAGGAATATATCACAATTACATGGGGGGGACAGGGGATAGTACATACAATTCACGAATGGCAGCGGTCCCGTCACATTAGTTGAGACTTTACTGCTATTACTAGGCACCCAAGCAGTTAGGGGATGTTTAGTTGGGACATTACTGCTGTTACTAGGCAAACAGCAGTAAGGGGGTGTCATAGATAAAGGTAAAATAAAGGGATAAAGCCTTTGCCTTAGTTGAGTACTTCCATGTCTGGAAGGGTTACAAGTTAATTCCTTCATTTCTGCTTCTCTCAGCAGTTTTTGCAGCACATTCCTTTCTAAAAAGTTACTTTTGTTAAACTTGGTATTCTAACATAGCTTAGATAAGAAGTTTAAGTAAGTAATTGTTGCTTGTTTTCACGTACACATGTGCAGTAGACTAATGCTATTTTATATATGCAAGGCTCTCATCTTAAAAGATGAGATGATATTTCAACTACAACAAAGTAAGTCAGTGGTTTTATTATCAGTTCTCCCGAGCGCTCGTACATCTAATTAGGAGCCTCTGGTTATCTCTTGGATGATTTATCCATCGTAAATTTCTATATAAATTTGGTGCAGAGAAACCCAGGAGTCAAGCTATGAACGCCCCATATCACACATGGAGAGATCCTTTGAAGTGACAGTGAAACCAAGCAGCTGCACAGTAGGAAACTTATTTCTACAACTTTTTTTCGCTCTTACCTCCAGGGGCTTCTCCAGATCTGGGAGAGTGTCTGTTTAAAATTGGCTAACTCGCAAGAACCTGTTTTAAATGATATAACCAGACAGGGGTCAAGTCCTGGGAAAAAAAGTGTGGGAACTCACCCAAGAGTCCCCCTCCCCCCTTTAAAAAAAAAAAAAAAAAAAATGACACTCCTATGCATATAGTGCAGTGCAGGGTGTGTATAATGAATGTAGTGTGTTTGTAGTGAATGCAGAGTATGAATAAGAAATGTAGTGTGTTTGTAGTGAGTGCAGTGTGTATAATAAATGTAGTGTGTTTGTAGTGAGTGCAGAGTGTGTATAATGAATGCTGTGTGTTTGTAGTGAGTGTAGATTGTGTATAACGAATGTAGTGTGTTTGTAGTGAGTGCAGAGTGTGTATAATGAATGTAGTCTATTTGTAGTGAGTGCAGTGTGTATAATGAATGTAGTATGTTTGTAGTGAGTGCAGTGTGTATAATGAATGTAGTGTGTGTAGTGAGTGCAGTGTGTATAATGAATGTAGTGTGTATGTAGTGAGTGCAGAGTGTGTATAATGAATGTAGTGAGTGCAGAGTGTGTATAATGAATGTAGTGTGTTTGTAGTGAGTGCAGAGTGTGTATAATGAATGTAGTATGTTTGTAGTGAGTGCAGAGTGTGTATAATAAATGTAGTGTGTTTGTAGTGAGTGCAGAATGTGTATAATGAATGTAGTGTGTGTAGTGAGTGCAACGTGTGTATAGTGAATGTAGTGTGTTTGTAGTGAGTGCAACGTGTGTATAGTGAATGTAGTGTGTTTGTAGTGAGTGCAGTGTGTATAATGAATGTAGTGTGTGTAGTGAGTGCAGTGTGTGTATAATGAATGTAGTGTGTTTGTAGTGAGTGCAGAGTGTGTATAATGAATGTAGTTTGTAGTGAGTGCAGAGTGTGTATAATGAATGCAGCGTATGTAGTGTGAGTGTGTTTGTAGTGAATGCAGAGTGTGTATAATGAATGCAGTGTGTATAGTGAATGCAGTGTGTGTAATGCATGCAGTGTGTGTAGTGCATGCAGTGTGTATAGTGAATGTAGTATGTTTGTAGTGAGTGCAGAGTGTGTATAATAAATGTAGTGTGTTTGTAGTGAGTGCAGAATGTGTATAGTGAATGTAGTGTGTTTGTAGTGAGTGCAACGTGTGTATAGTGAATGTAGTGTGTTTGTAGTGAGTGCAACGTGTGTATAGTGAATGTAGTGTGTTTGTAGTGAGTGCAGTGTGTATAATGAATGTAGTGTGTGTAGTGAGTGCAGTGTGTATAATGAATGTAGTGTGTGTAGTGAGTGCAGTGTGTATAATGAATGTAGTATGTTTGTAGTGAGTGCAGAGTGTGTATAATAAATGTAGTGTGTTTGTAGTGAGTGCAGAATGTGTATAATGAATGTAGTGTGTGTATAGTGAATGTAGTGTGTTTCTAGTGAGTGCAGAGTGTGTATAGTGAATGTAATGTGTTTGTAATGCGTGCGTATAATGAATGTAGTGTGTTTGTAGTGAGTGCAGTGTGTATAATGAATGTAGTGTGTTTGTAGTGAGTGCAGTGTGTATAATGAATGTAGTGTGTATGTAGTGAGTGTGGAGTGTGTATAATGAATGTAGTGTGTTTGTAGTGAGTGCAGTGTGTGTATAATGAATGTAGTGTGTTTGTAGTGAGTGCAGAGTGTGTATAATGAATGTAGTTTGTAGTGAGTGCAGAGTGTGTATAATGAATGCAGCGTATGTAGTGTGAGTGTGTTTGTAGTGAGTGCAGAGTGTGTACAGTGAGTGCCGAGTGTGTATAGTGAATGCAGTGTGTATAGTGAATGCAGTGTGTATAGTGAATGCAGTGTGTGTAGTGAATGCAGTGTGTATAGTGAATGTAGTGTGTCTGTAGTGAGTGCAGAGTGTGTATAATGAATGCAGTGTGTGTAGTGAATGTAGTGTGTTTGTAGTGAGTGCAGAGTGTGTATAATGAGTGCATAGTGTGTATAGTGAATGTAGTGTCTTTGTAATGAGTGCAGAGTGTGTATAGTGAATGTAGTGTCTTTGTAATGAGTGCATAGTGTGTATAATGAATGTAGTGTGTTTGTAGTAAGTGCAGATTGTGTATAATGAATGCAGTGTGTGCTGGATGAAGTGTGTGTGCTGGATGATGTGTGTGTGTGTGCTGGATTATGTGTGTGTGTGTGTGTGTGTGTTGGATGATGTGTGCTGGATAGTGTGTGTGTGTGTTGGATGATTGTGTGTGTTGGATGGTGTGCGTGTGCTGGATGGTGTGCGTGTGTGTGTGTGTGCTGGATGGTGTGTGTGTGTGTGTGTGCTGGATGATGTGTGTGTGTTGGATTATGTGTGTGTGTGTGTTGGATGATGTGTGCTGGATAGTGTGTGTGTGTGTGTTGGATGGTGTGTGTGTGTTGGATGGTGAGCGCGTGCTGGATGGTGTGCGCGTGCTGGATGGTGTGCGCGTGCTGGATGATGTGTGCGCGTGCTGGATGATGTGTGCGTGTGCTGGATGATGTGTGCGTGTGCTGGATGATGTGTGTGTGTGCTGGATGATGTGTGTGTGTGCTGGATGGTGTGTGTGTGTGTGCTGGATGGTGTGTGTGTGTGTGCTGGATGATGTGTGTGCTGGATGGTGTGTGTGTGTGTGTGCTGGATGGTGTGTGTGTGTGTGTGTGTGTGTGCTGGATGGTGTGTGTGTGTGTGTGCTGGATGGTGTGTGTGTGCTGGATGATGTGTGTGACGAAACCAATCTCGCCACATTGGATTGGAGGAGCCTGGTTGCCCGCCTGCTGCCTTTGGACTACGGCCCCTGGACATATTGCTCTATAAAAACTATATTTGGGCATGTAATAATGTATATGGCTGCTACTGGCCCTTTAAAATCATATATGAACAGATTGGGACTTTTGGGACTACTGTCCCTTTAAGACTGTGAAGCATATTCTAGTGTACTGCCTGTAATATTGTATATGTATTCATGTGTTAAGTTTAACCTGGGTGATATGTATGCAGCATTCATCTGATTGTTCGGTAGAATCACTCCATTCATTATATTGAGTTAAACTACCGAACAACCAGACCACCCAGGAATAAGTGTGCCTCCAATTACAGTTTGCAACAATGTTGCAAACGGGTAATTGGCAATCAGTGTAATGTATTCTTTGTCCTCTGGGTGGCCGCCATTCGGGAAACAAACACGTGGCGGCGGCCATCTTAAACTACCGAACAGCGGTGTTTTGCCGTCGAGTGTCTGGAACTAAAATCGGACACTTGACTAGGCAAACACCGCTGAGACCTCCATACTTCCAGAAATTCGTATGGAAACTACCGAATGACCCGCCGTTCGGTAGAAAGAACCCCACAAACAAGGGAATTCATTCAAACCATCTCCAGGCTCTATAACACAGGCAATTCGTCTGTTTTCGTTCCCTTGTTTGTGACCGACCGCAGGGCCAAAATGCATGGAACTGTTTTCGGATACTTTACCCATGCGGTCGGTCAAATCTTTGGAAACCCATATCTGCCGAACTGTTCATCCGAATGACTTGAATTTTGGATATGTTTCCCCCCTGAATAAGGGCTATCCAGCGATGCTGGATTTAAAGGTGTACCCCCTGTTTTTGGGGTACATCCAGAACTTGGCTGGAAAAGTGTACCGGATAATTGGGTTTAATGTTATCTGAGGGGAGGGGATGTGTGGGCTGAACCATGTATGTGATTGGTTATTTTATGCCTCCCCCTGGGTGGGGCCTGTATGTGTACTCATGTAATAAAAACCAGGCTGAGTGCTCCAGCACCTCAGACCACTGCTTGACCCTCAACACGGAGCCTTGTCTCGTTCTTGGGGGGATTCACTGTATGCTGTTGGAGATTGATTGCTAAGGAGTGTAAGCTGATGTCTGCTTTTCCTATTCATCTGCTAGCAGCTATTCGTGAGGTTCCAGCTGGAGTGCTATCTTATTCACCTATATCCGAATTTGTGAGTTTTGGTGCTTTTACAGTAGCTGTGCCTTTTTGGGAAAAGGGGATTATCGCCTAAACGGATTTATTCCCTTTTATGCTGAAACGGTCCGTTACAATGTGTGTGTGTGTGTGTGCTGGATGGTGTGTGTGTGTGCTGGATGATGTGTGTGTGTGTGTGTGTGTTGGATGATGTGTGTGTGTGTGTGTGTGTGCTGGATGGTGTGTGTGTGTGTGTGTGTGTGTGTGTGTGCTGGATGATTGTGTGTGTGTGTGTGTGTGCTGGATGATTGTGTGTGTGTGTGTGCTGGATGATGTGTGTGTGTGTGTGCTGGATGATGTGTGTGTGCGTGCTGGATGATGTGTGTGTGTGTGCTGGATGGTGTGTGTGTTGGATGGTGTGCGTGTGCTGGATGGTGTGCGTGTGTGTGTGCTGGATGGTGTGTGTGTGTGTGTGCTGGATGGTGTGTGTGTGTGCTGGATGATGTGTGTGTGCTGGATGGTGTGTGTGTGTGTGTGTGTGTGCTGGATGGTGTGTGTGTGTGTGTGTGTGCTGGATGATTTTGTGTGTGTGTGTGTGTGTATGTGCTGGATGGTGTGTGTGTGTGTGTGTGCTGGATGATGTGTGTGTGTGTGTGTGTGTGTGTGTTTAGTGTGTGCTGGATGGTGTGTGTGTGTGTGTATGTGTGCTGGATGATGTGTGTGTGTGCTGGATGATGTGTGTGTGTGTGTGTGTGTGCTGGATGGTGTGTGTGTGTGCTGGATGATGTGTGTGTGTGTGTGTGTTGGATGATGTGTGTGTGTGTGTGTGCTGGATGGTGTGTGTGTGTGTGTGTGTGTGTGCTGGATGATTGTGTGTGTGTGTGTGTGTGTGTGTGCTGGATGATTGTGTGTGTGTGTGCTGGATGATGTGTGTGTGTGTGTGCTGGATGATGTGTGTGTGCGTGCTGGATGATGTGTGTGTGTGTGCTGGATGGTGTGTGTGTTGGATGGTGTGCGTGTGCTGGATGGTGTGCGTGTGTGTGTGCTGGATGGTGTGTGTGTGTGTGTGCTGGATGGTGTGTGTGTGTGCTGGATGGTGTGTGTGTGTGCTGGATGATGTGTGTGTGTGCTGGATGGTGTGTGTGTGTGTGTGTGTGTGTGCTGGATGGTGTGTGTGTGTGTGTGTGTGCTGGATGATTTTGTGTGTGTGTGTGTGTGTGTATGTGCTGGATGGTGTGTGTGTGTGCTGGATGATGTGTGTGTGTGTGTGTGTTTAGTGTGTGCTGGATGGTGTGTGTGTGTGTGTGTGTATGTGTGCTGGATGATGTGTGTGTGTGCTGGATGATGTGTGTGTGTGTGTGTGTGTGCTGGATGGTGTGTGTGTGTGCTGGATGATGTGTGTGTGTGTGTGTGTTGGATGATGTGTGTGTGTGTGTGTGCTGGATGGTGTGTGTGTGTGCTGGATGGTGTGTGTGTGTGTGTGTGTGTGTGCTGGAAGATGTGTGTGTGTGTGTGTGTGCTGGATGGTGTGCGTGTGCTGGATGGTGTGTGTGTGCTGGATGGTGTGTGTGTGTGTGCTGGATGGTGTGTGTGTGTGTGTGCTGGATGATGTGTGTGTGTATGTGTGTGCTGGATGATGTGTGTGTGCTGGATGGTGTGTGTGTGTGTGTGCTGGATGGTGTGTGTGTGTGTGTGTGTGCTGGATGATGTGTGTGTTTGTGTGTGTTTGTGTGTGTGTGTGTGCTGGATGATGTGTGTGTTTTGTGTGTGTGTGTGCTGGATGATGTGTGTGTTTGTGTGTGTGTGTGCTGGATGATGGGGGGGGGAGCATTTTTTTTTTACTTTATGTGTCTATATTTGTTTACTTTATTCCCCCCTCCCTGCTTCTTACCTTGTCAGGGAGGGGGGAGATCGCCTGGTGGTCCGGTGGGGGAGCCAGCCGCTGCACACAGGGCCCATCACACACTGTGTTTCCTCTCCAGCTCTACTCTCGCGAGACTCGCCTGTGCGGAGCGTTGCCATGGTAACCCGTGGCAACGCTCTGACAGCCGCGGGTCTCGCGAGAGTTAGAGCCGGAGAGGAAACACAGTGTGTGATGGGCCCTGTGTGCAGGTAGCAGGGCAGGTCCTGCAGGACTGGCAACGGGAACGTCGTTCCTGCTTTGGAAAAAGTGCAGGAACACCGTTCCCATGCGTTCCTGCAGGACTCGAGCCCTGTAACCAGATGGTGTTGCTTTGCTTTGCTTAATAATTGGCATGAATTGCAGACTGTAGAGCTCATCTGTGCCTGTCAGGTTGCAATAATTGTTGGATAATTGTTGGCCTGGTGATTTGTTGTATGATTAAAAATCTCCTGATTTGCGTTTAGCGTAAGTTGTAAGGCTGAGTCTGTGTTAAATTCCTCTGCAAGGGTGTGTTGTGTGTGTTTACACACTGTTAAGTGTTTTTATTACACGTGTTAGTGTTTCTGTTGTTTATACAAACAGTTGTTTATACAAACAGACTGTTTGCCTAAAATTTTATCACTTGACAGGAGGCTTCATATTTGCATATCTTTCTTTACTGAAAACTACAGCAGCATAGAAACAGTAACAACCAATGAGAAAAAAGATATGCTGCCCATAAAAGGGTCTGTCTATGACATCATTTCCTCTTTCTTTGCTGCTCCAGCCTACAGGTCAGAGTACTTTTTACCTCTCTAGGACAACTTACTCTCTTTACACTTGTTTCAATATTTATACTTAATCCATATAAACCCTAATACTCCTGGCTACTCTTTTCCTGTCCCCTACTTCTCCTCTTTGTGTCTGCTACTATATTTGTATATTTACTCCCTTACTGTCTGCCGGTCCGCGGGCGTCACGGCTGCCCGTGCCGCGCTCGCCACGCGGATCGATCCGGTTTTCCACTCAGGGGTTGTGTGGGGACGGGTAGGGGTATCCGGGTAGTTTTTTGCTGTTTAGGGTTTTTTCGCGCGCCGCGTTTTCCTCCCGCGACCGCGTGCCAGTACACACGCGGTCGGCGGCACTCGCGGCCGGCGGGCATCTTGGATCTCGCGACCCGCGAGATCCTCGGCGGCCGTCTCTCTCTTCAATACAGCGGATCGGGAATCACCCAAAGTGACACTTCTCAACAAGCACACAATATATATTTAGACTTTGATGTGATTTTACCATAACACTGGATATTTATGTGTGTTCACCACACTGTAAATTTGGGATTTTGAGGTATTAAAACGGATGTATAAGATATTATTATACCTCACACTGAATATATATATATATGTATTGCATGCTACAATCTGCAGGAATCTGTACCTACCATCAACTGCGGTACTACTAACATATAACAAGAGGCATATTATTACCTTACCCTTTACAGGGTCATACTGCACTACTGTACCCTCCAAGGGCATACTACATTACAGCACCCACCACGGGTCGCATTATATCACTGTACCTGACAGTACAAATTTATGTGGGTGTCCTCTGGGCCTTTTTCCATGGCACACCACCTGGGGTGACCCCCCAGATATGCATGCAAGGTCACTGACCATTATCTTATGTGGGTGTCCTCTGGTTACCACGGCACACCACCCGGGGTGAACCCCGAGTATATGCACGAGGAATTAACCGCACTGGCATCCAACCCTAACTTACTAACATAACGTGCATACAGCTCTGGTGTACAACTGTGGCGAACCCATCTATACACCACCACTGAGCTCATAACTGAGGGCGGCCTCTATATTAGGCGACAGCCCGTACATATACGCCTCTCTAAACAAATTTCACTAACTGGGCGGCCCCCCGTTGTACCAAGAGTCTGTCACTACATGTACTGACTCTTCTCCACTACCTCCACTGATTTTTCATTATCGCCCAACAGGACAAGAAACACACTAAAGATCATGGAAGACACACAAACCAGCCAAGACTTTCAAGATGCCAGCCAAGGCACTTCAAGATGGAGGGAATCCACCTGCTACAGGACCTCCTCATCAAAGACAACTGGTTTACACGTCTGGACCTCAAAGACGCATACCTGTCCGTTCCAGTAGACAGACACTGCCGACGTTTCCTCCGCTTCCTATGGAGAGGACGGATATGCCAGTTCACATGTCTGCCGTTCGGCCTCAGCTCAGCCCCGTGGTGCTTCACGAAGCTCCTGAGACCGGTGATGGCTCACATCTGAACCCAAGGCATAAGATGTCTCGTATATCTGGACGATTTGCTAATTTTCTGCGAATCGGCCTCCAGACTACGATTGCAGACGAAGTTTGTCGTTCACTTGCTGGAATCTTTGGGTTTCGTAGTGAACAGACAAAAATCGGCGCTCTCTCCTTCCCAGTCAGTTCAATTCCTCGGATTCGACATAGACTCGAAGGACTGTGTTCTACGCCTCCCCTCATCAAAGATAGCCTCGATAAGGAAAGAAATCAGACGGGTTCTGAGGATGGACACACTACCACTCAGGATGCTCGCCCGGATCGTGGGGCTCCTCTCCTCCTCCATACAGGCGATTTTCCCAGGCCCGCTACACTACAGGGCCATGCAACAGCTGAAGGCGGCATACCTCCGCACACTCATACGACCACTGGATCCCACTAACGTCGAAAGTAAGGACGGAACTTCGATGGTGGTTACTGCACATACAAGCTTGGAATGGCAAGGCTATCTTCGGCTCTTCCCCGGATTTCATCGTGGAATCGGACGCCAGCTTGTGGGGATGGGGAGCTCACTGCACAGAAGCCTCCACGGGAGGCCCATGGCAAGAAGGGGAGACCGGCCTTCACATCAACTGCCTGGAACTGATTGCAGGATCCTTCGCCATCCGCAGCCTGGCCAAGGACAAATCAAATTGCTGTATTCTGCTCCGCATGGACAACATCTCGGCGGTGCAATACATCAACCGCCTGGGAGGAGCGAGGTCTCGAACACTGACAGAAGCCACGAAAGACATCTACAGTTTTTGTCTGCGACGGAACATCACGCTACAAGCGGAATACCTACCAGGAATCTCCAACCTAACGGCGGATTGGTTCTCACGCCACTGGCGAGACACCAGCGACTGGAAACTCAACAGGGAGATATTCCAAGAATTACAACGGGGGACTTGCTCACTAACGATAGACTTGTTCGCCTCCAGGACCAATCACCAACTACCGAGATACTACAGTTGGCTTCCGGACCCGAAAGGAGAAGCCGCAGACGCATTCCTACAAGACTGGCCCACTCGAGGGGCCTACGCCTTCCCACCATTCTCCATGATACCACGAGTAATACGATACACGCGCACCCACAGGATATCGCTCATACTGGTAACCCCCCTGTGGCAGAGCCAACCGTGGTTCCCAGACCTCCTGGAGATGTCTCACGGACACCCCCTACTACTCCCTGTCTTCCCACTACTTCTGACAGGGCCTCGGGGAGAACCACACCCCCTCATCCTGGAAGGACAACTAGAACTTGTGGCCTGGACGATTTCAGGGGCTCCTGGTCAGTCCACGGCATATCACAATCGACTAAGGACCTCCTATGGGACTCATGGGCTCCGGGCACCAGGAAATGCTATATCTCCGCCTGGGCAGCCTGGAGTGATTGGTGTATGGAAAGGGACTCCGATCCCTTTAACGCCCCTATCACGCTGATCCTTAACTACCTAGCCCATCTATTCACGCTGGGGCGACCCTACCGATCCCTCAACGTGATCAGATCAGCCATATCGGCGGCACACGTCCCAGTACAAGTGGGTCAGGATCCACTAGTATGCCGACTACTGCGGGGCGCTAAACTAACGAGACCACCAGCACCCAAATACTCTAACCTCTGGCAGGTAGACGTGGTGCTGGATTTTCTCAGGGCATGGCCAGATAATCCTTATCTGTCGCTGAAGCAACTTTCAGCCAAACTAACACTGTTACTATGCCTTGTCTCGTTCCGACGAGTGTCAGACGTTAGGGCATTCGACGTGGACGGTTTCTCCCTCACTCCAGAAGGAGTTACCTTTTCCATTTCGAGGCGGACCAAATCGGACTCCACCTCCGTATCATATCCGTACTTTGGCTCAGACCCCAAACTATGCGTTGTCAGGACGCTGATGAGATATACGGAAAACACAGCCCCCCTTCGAACCAGTTCGAGGGTTTCAACTTTTGATTTCCTACGTAAGACCTCACGGACCGGTGTCTACGACCACACTGGCTAGATGGGTCCGCTGGCTACTATCGCTAGCAGGCGTGGATCCTCATTTTGGTGCACATTCGGTCAGAGGGGCGGCAGCCTCCCAAGCCTTAACGGCGGGCGCCTCACTAACCGACAACATGCGCTGCGCAGACTGGTCACGAGAAAGTACCTTCAGGACGTTCTACTTCCGTCAAACATCTCATGCTTCCTTCACACTTATCAATTCTAAGCTTTAAAAATGCAAATATGAAGCCTACTGTCATGTGATAAAATTGAAGATTATACTAGCTTTAGTGTACTAATAATTTTAATTTTAGTAATGACAGGAGGCGAATATTTCCCACCCTATAGAATCCCACCCAGGTTATCTCGGGTCCTACAGGATTAGACTTTAGTGCTCAGGTAAGCATGCAGGCTATTATTTGTATATGTTTTTCTGATTAATACGCTGTTTCATTACCATGTATCAATTGTATAACCTATCAGGCTTCCTCAACTAAATGATGGTTTCTTACATGATTACACGTTCTGCTTATACAGTCTTATATCTAACCATAGATTACGCAACCTAATAGACATTAGTGCTCAGATCCTTATGTTTTGATATGCGGACATATTGCCACGCCAGAAAACTTTCACCTTTTTCTTTTCATTTCAGCGTGAACATCTCTCCTGCGGGATGAAGAACCGCCTTCAACACTGCCATATCATGGACCTGCCAAAGTTTATCCTATTAACATGTTATTGAATTGTTAAATTGATCTGTTTATATGTTGACTGTTACTTATTTTTCGCCTCAAAGAAAGAGGAAATTATGTCATAGACAGACCCTTTTATGGGCAGCATATCTTTTTTCTCATTGGTTGTTACTGTTTCTATGCTGCTGGAGTTTTCAGTAAAGAAAGATATGCAAATATTCGCCTCCTGTCATTACTAAAATTAAGATTATTAGTACACTAAAGCTAGTATAATCTTCAATTGATGGCCTAGCTAACCCTGGTATAATAATGGGTCTCCCTGGGGAGGATTTGACGGCTATAGAAGTCATTAAAAATCACCAAGGCAGGGGGCGGAGCTAGCTGGAGAACAGTAAAGACGCATGGAGAAGAGCTCCGTGCTGCAAAATCGATAAAACGCACAAAATTGGCGGAATTTGGGTGCCCAACATACCCTCACCTTACCTATCGACTGCTGAAGACACGATGGGCAAGAAGAATAAAAAATTAAAGCCGGACAAGCCGCCATTCAGCCGCGACATCGGCGAACTCCTGCGGAACTCTCAGAAGGCCGCATGGGAGAAAATGGCGCTGGGGGAAGACACATACTCTGACTCTTCAGGCGACTTCTACCCAGACCTGGGTGAGGGCGCACAGAGAACCCGACCCCCAGAACCTGTGTCCCAGCCACCCCCGGCAGAGGAACCGGCCACAGCAGCCTTGCTCACCAAGATGTTCACCGAACTCAGGCAAGACCTGGCAGCGGACCGGGCAAGCTTTAAAGAGGCCATAGAGGGGGCCACCACAAGGCTCACCCACCTGGAGGCCCAGACAAGCACGCAGGACCAGCGCCTGCATAACCTGGAACGGAAAATGGAAGACCTCCATAAACAGCAGCAGAGCACCATAGAGAAGATGGAAGCCTCAGAGGATCATAGGAGAAGAAACAACTTGAAGATAAGGGGGATACCCGACAACATAGGGCTCACTGACCTCCCACATTATGTGAGACGCTTAACCGCCACACTTTTGCAACCTAAACAAGCTAAACTTGTAAAGTTTGACAGAGTGTTCAGACTGCCCAAGCCGAAAACAGAGAGTACAAATGCCACGGCCGATGTTATAGTCAAATTCCAGACACACCAAGACAAGTCAGCCCTATTGGCAGCAACACGGGGAAAAACTCCCTTAACATTTGAAGACTCTCTACTACAACTATTCCCTGACCTCACAAGATCCACCTTAAGCTGGCGGAAAACGCTCCAACCTAATCTACAAATCTTGAGATCGCACAACATCCTGTACCGCTGGGGCACACCTCGGATACTTACATTCACCGCCAACGGATCTGACTACCGGGTGAAAAACTCACAAGATCTGGACACCTACCTGGGCCACTTAGGCCTGAAGACCCCGCAAGTGGAAGCCGCGACCACCTCCATAAGGCTGAACCCCACCACGGCCAAGGAGTTCGTACCCAGGTCAGCCAGACATGCCACAGCAGCAGACAACGCGACCTGACAACACCAGACTCGTTGCTGTAATTTCCACCTCATTAGAGGCCACAAAGCCCGCCATTGAAATATGTGACTGAGATCACTACGAGTTTTACTGTTTTCTCTCTTTTTATTGTTTTTTACGCGTTAAACTGTTTTCTCCTTTTTTTGTTTGCTGAACTTTATTGTACCACACTGATGCAGAGCAAGTAACTCCGCCTGGACTCACTGTAAGGACATGCTAACGCGGCTCCATTTGAGGGCCTTTACATTGTTCTCATATGTTAAGCCTTGTTTCCCCTCCCCCTCTTTAACAGTCCCACAGCTAAATCCTCAGACAACCTGAGGGGAGTAACTAGCTGAGGGCCACGCTCTTGGAACAGAGCAGCCCACCCAGTTGTCGACCGGCCCTCTCCCATAAGGTCCGCCAGGCCCACACAGGCCCCAACCTCCCCTCCCCCCCCTATTGAAGCACCCAACAGGTAAACTTTAGAACCCGAGGGGGGCTATCATCCTCCCCCTGGAGCACTCAAGCCCACATACCAGATTTACCCCAATCCTGCGGGTGCCCGTGCGCTAGGGAGACCACCTGAATCACCTTGCAACAATCACCTGCTGTTACCTTAACACTCATGACCATCTCGGCATACGACCACACAAAAGCCTATATACCCCCATCCCTATGCAAAAACCGTATGGGCTAAGGCTTTCCCTGTGGCCTCTGCACTGATAGCATCGCCATACCACTCTGCTGAGAGGGTATAATCATTAGGTATAATCATTAGGTATGCTCATTAGTTACAATTTTTTAATATAATTATCTTTACCTAACGGTGTTGCCAGGACTAGGATCATCCCCGAGTTTCTCGGTCTGCCAAAACCGACTATATATACTCAGATGTTCTTACAGACAACACCCAGACCATTCATCTAAATGCTCATAATATCAGTTCATATGTTATAGCTCTGTTACCTCCTATGTGCATTATGCATGCCTGTAAAAAAAATGTGCAGTATTTCATGTACAAATGTTTAGACCTCACTAATTCTTTTACTTCTCTGTAATATTCTGTATATTGTGCAATTTTCGAACCTATACGTGCACAGCAAAAATAAAGAATTCTCAAAAAAAAAAAAAAAAAAATCACCAAGGCAACGCAAGTGCTGTCATGGGCATTACATCTATGCTAAAGAAAAGAAAAAGTTACCTGCGCTCTCTCCTTAATCCCTATGTATATTTAGACATATGGAGGTCATTTAGTTGCTCCAATGGCCATTGGAGGGAATGCCCGCCTGCCAACGTCAAGGCAGACCTCCCTAAGCGGGTCCTAACACTGACCCTTCAGCCTGCTTCCTTGAGCTTCTGGCAAAGATATCTCTAATGAGACAGAGAGGGGTATTTTTTTATATACACCCCTATATACTTATTAACCATTAATAGGGAACACATGGGATGGGCGGCAGCATTGTAACCAGGCTGTGTGATACAAAGTAAATACAAATACAAAAAGAGAAGTCCTGTACAACACCACGGGTACCAGATAGGTGACAACGAGCACCCTGGGATGCCTGTTGTGGTTGGTCTTCCTCCTCCTCCTCAAAGCCACATTCCTCCTCTGACTCCTCTTCCTCACAATCCTCTTCCAATGTTGCCGCAGGTCCAGCAAGCGATGCTGATAAGGCTGTTTCTGGTGGTGATGGTGACCACAACTCTTCATCTTCCTCGTCACGCTCATCTTCGGCCTGATCCAGCACTCTTCACAGGGCATGCTCCAGGAATAAAACAAATGGTATGATGTCACTGATGGTGCCTTCGGTGCGACTGACTAGGTTTGTCACCTCCTCAAAAGGACACAAGAGCCTACAGACATTGCGCATGAGCGTCCAGTAACGTGGCAAAACAATTACCAGCTCCCCAGAGGCTGTCCTAGCACGCCAGTCATTCAAATATTCATTAACAGCTTTTTCTTGTTGGAGCAGGCGGTTGAACATTAGGAGTGTTGAATTCCAACGTGTCGCAATGGTCGTGTAGGAACGCCTGAAATGGCCACACACCTTCCTGACCTGCTTCAGGACATCCTGTAAGCCTGTGTACTTATGCACAAAGCGTTGTACGATCAGATTACACACATGTGCCATGCACGGCACGTGTCAACTTGCCCAACTTCAATGCCGCCAACAAATTTGTTCCGTTGTCACAAACCACTTTGCCGATATCCAGTTGCTGTAGAGTCAGCCACTGGCAGGCAGGCAGGCAACTGCAAAAAAAAAAAAAGCAGACGGATGTTCTAGCCCTAAAAAGGGCTTTTTGGGGTGCTGTCCTTAAAGCAGAGATCAGATGAGTCCTTCAGGACTGTAGTGGACACTGAATACACTAGCCTAGCTATATATTTCCCTATAAAATGAGCAGCAGCTACACTTTCCCTCCTCTATCTAAGAATTCAGCTTCAGAATGAATCTAAAATGGATGCTGTACAGGAGGTGGGAGGGTCTGCTGCTGATTGGCTGGAATGTGTCTGCTGACTGTGAGGCACAGGGTCAAAGTTTAGTCAATGATGACGAATAGGGGGCGGATCGAACCGAGCATGTGTTCGCCGTGGCGAACGCGAACACGCTATGTTCGCCGGGAACTATTCGCCAGCGAACAGTTCGGTACATCACTAACTAACAGACACACACACACTAACTGACACACACACTAACAGACACACACACACTAACAGCAGGGCCGTCTTGCGGGGCAAATGGGGCAGCTGACCTGGGCCGAGTTACTCATGGGGGGCCCAAAGCAGCTGCCCCTACCTAATGGGCCCGCGGTGCTAGTATTGCGGCTGCACCAGGGCCCGCACATGTATCTGTGTGTGTGCCAGTGTGTATACCTGTGCATGTATCTGTATGTAGCCAATATGTGTATCTGCATGTGTGTCAGTGTTTGTATCTGAATTTGTCAGGTTATGTATCTGTGTGTCTGTATGTTGTCATTGTGTGTGCATTGTGTGTGCATCTGTGTGTCTGCATGTGTTCCAGGTTGTGTATCTGTATGTGTGTGTGTGTCAGTGTGTGTAAATGTGTCTGTATAGCTGCATCTGTATGATTGTGTATATCTGTGTATCTGCAAGTGTTTCTGTGTGTGTATGTGTATTTATTTATAAAATATTTTACCAGGAAAGATACATTGAAATTTCTCTCATTTTCAAGTATGTCCTGGGTCCACAAATCATTGCATTGTTACAGTTAGTGTACAATAAAATACAAAAACAATATTAATATACAATATATACAAAATTTAACATAGAACAGGTAGGAAATATATAATCAACCATGACAGGTGCATTCTGTTTTGAGGTATGTAGAGAGGGATCTCTTAAAGGACTTTAGGCTTAGGGAAGATTTTAAATTGTGCGGGAGGTCGTTCCACAATTGCGGTGCTCTGCAGGAGAAGGAGGATCGGGCTGCTTTCTTTTTGTATTGAGGTAGACCAAGTAAAGTATTGGTAATGGATCGGAGGTTATAGGAAGTGGGAACAGCCGGGGAAAGCATTGTGTTCAGGTAGGGTGGGAGTTTCCCAGAAAAGCTCTTAAACACAAGGCTGGAAAGATGAAGGGTGCGTCTGGATTCCAGCGACAGTCAGTTTAGTTCTTTTAGCATGTCACAATGGTGGGTCCTGTAATTACATTGTAGCACAAATCGGCAGAACGAGTTATACAATGTGTTGAGTTTATTAATGTGGGATTGAGATGCAGATGCATATACTACATCCCCATAATCAATGATTGGCATCAGCATTTGCTGTACAATCTTTTCCTTTACTGTAGGGCTTAGGCAGGATTTGTTTCTGTACAGGGCACCTAGTTTTGGATAAAGTTTAGATGCAAGCTTTTCTATGTGCAGGCCAAAAGATAGATTGGGGTCTAACATCATACCCAAGTATTTGAAAGAGTGGACTGCGGCCAGTGTGCCATTTGAATTTGTTTTGATGGATAGGTGGGAATTGCGTAATTTGTGTAATTTAGGTACTGTTCCAAAGATCATTGTGACAGTTTTGTCAGTGTTTAGGAAGAGTTTGTTTTTTGCGATCCACTTTTCTACCTCTGTAAACTGGTCTTGGAGCACAGCCTCAAGCTGCGGTAGATCGGAATTGCTCGCATAGATTACCGTGTCATCTGCGTACATGTGTACATTTGAGGATTTCCAGACATTAGGCAGATCATTTATAAATAATGTAAAGTAATGTATAGTGTTGTCGCGAACCCGAAATTTTCGGTTCGCGAACGGCGAACGCGAACTTCCGCAAATGTTCGCGAACCGGCGAACCGCGCGAACCGCCATTGACTTCAATGGGCAGGCGAATTTTAAAACCAACAGGGACTCTTTCTGGCCACAAAAGTGATGGAAAAGTTGTTTCAAGGGGACTAACACCTGGACTGTGGCATGCCAGAGGGGGATCCATGGCAAAACTCCCATGGAAAATTGCACAGTTGATGCAGAGTCTGCTTTTAATCCATAAAGGGCAGAAATCACCTAACATTGACACCTGTACTCAAAGCCCTGCCCTGATACACACTGACACAGAGCAGAATAGAGACTGTTCCCCGTCCTCAGAGACCATGATACACACTGACACAGAGCAGAATAGAGACTGTTACCCCTACATAGGGTCACTTGGCAGATATGGCGGGGTCGTGGGAGGGGGAGGATGCCTTTCACCTCTTCCCCTGTTACATTCCCGTTGTGCTGTGACATCACCCTTATACGCTGTGTAAAGCATACTATTTAATTTGATCAGCATGGCCACTTGAGTTTTTATAGTTTTCACGCTGCTTGTAGTTTATATATGGTTCACAAAAATCAAACAAACGATAAAGTAAACGTGTAAGGATTCAGAATATTCTTTCAAACCCTTACACATTGTGTGTACGTATTTTTTGTCTTAAGTTTGTGGCTTTAAAGAGGTTTACGTTGTTTCTATGATGTGCATAACATGTTCTTGTAAATGTTTGTTAAATTTTTCCTGGAATTGTAATTTTTCAATCTGAATAAAGATAGTCAAATCCCTGATACACACTGACACAGAGCAGAATAGGGACTGTTCCCCCTACATAGGGTCACTTGGCAGATATGGATTGACACCTATCCTAATGATCCCTGATACACACTGACACAGAGCAGAATAGAGACTGTTCTCCCTACATAGCGTCACTTGGCAGATATGGATTGACACCTGTCCTCAAAACCCCTGATACACACTGACACAGAGCAGAATAGAGACTGTTCCCTGTCCACAGAGACCATGATACACACTGACACAGAGCAGAATGGAGACTGTTCACCGTCCACAGAGACCATGATACACACTGACACAGAGCAGAATAGAGACTGTTCACCGTCCACAGAGACCATGATACACACTGACATTGAGCAGAATAGGGACTGTTACCCCTACATAGGGTCACTTGGCAGATATGGATTGACACCTGTCCTCAAAACCCCTGATACACACTGACACAGAGCAGAATAGGGACGGTTCCCCCTACATAGGGTCACTTGGCAGATATGGATTGACACCTGTCCTCAAAACCCCTGATACACACTGACACAGAGCAGAATAGAGACTGTTCCCTGTCCACAGAGACCATGATACACACTGACACAGAGCAGAATAGAGACTGTTCACCGTCCACAGAGACCATGATACACACTGACACAGAGCAGAATAGAGACTGTTCCCCGTACACAGAGACCATGATACACACTGACACAGAGCAGAATAGGGACTGTTACCCCTACATAGGGTCACTTGGCAGATAAGGATTGACACCTGTCCTCAAAACCCCTGATACACACTGACACAGAGCAGAATAGAGACTGTTCCCTGTCCACAGAGACCATGATACACACTGACACAGAGCAGAATAGAGACTGTTCACCGTCCACAGAGACCATGATACACACTGACACAGAGCAGAATAGGGACTGTTACCCCTACATAGGGTCACTTGGCAGATATGGATTGACACCTGTCCTCAAAACCCCTGATACACACTGACACAGAGCAGAATAGAGACTGTTCCCTGTCCACAGAGACCATGATACACACTGACACAGAGCAGAATAGAGACTGTTCACCGTCCACAGAGACCATGATACACACTGACACAGAGCAGAATAGAGACTGTTCCCCGTACACAGAGACCATGATACACACTGACACAGAGCAGAATAGGGACTGTTACCCCTACATAGGGTCACTTGGCAGGTATGGATTGACACCTGTCCTCAAAGCCCATGATACACACTGGGGGGAGCTACTGTCCTCCCCAACCCCTGTGCGGTGGGTGGGGGCCATAAATCTCAATGGGGGGACCTACTGTCCTCCCCCCCTTGGCCCCCACCCCTGCGCGGTGGGTGGGGGGCATAAATCACAATGGGGGGGCCTACTTTCCTCCCCCCCGGCCCCCATCCCTGCGCGGTGGGTGGGGGGCATAAATCACAATGGGACGGACCTACTGATAGGAGTGGAGTATTGTTCATATCAGTTTAATACCTTCCGCGTCTCCTATCAGTGGACGTGTATATGGCAGCCATTTTAGGAACCGCACACCTGGGACCCGAGCAAGGTCACCTCGTTCAAGCTGCTCTGGTTCCTTGATGAGCCAGCTGCCCGTGAGTTAACATGTCCCGTGGAGAAGCACTCTGTCCTGTAAAGCCTCACCACAAAAAAATTAAATAAATAACAGCACTCGGAGTGGTGAGTTTAGTAAATGTTCATATCAGTTTAATACCTTCCGCGTCTCCTATCAGTGGACGTGTATATGGCAGCCATTTTAGGAACCGCACACCTGGGACCCAAGCAAGGTCACCTCTTTCAACAGGCGACATGATTTGGCCCTGTAAAACTATCCTGGATATTCTCTACAATTTCTATGGATATGGCATTGATTTATGTAACAGGGAGATGGAAGAAGATGCTTGGTCGGTCCTCTTACTTGAAATTTGTGGCACTGCGCGGGCAAGCAAATGTGCCACCAGATAGGAGTGGTGAGTTTAGTATTGTTCATATCAGTTTAATACCTTCCGCGTCTCCTATCAGAGGACATGTATATGGCAGCCATTTTAGGAACCGCACACCTGGGACCCGAGCAAGGTCACCTCTTTCAACAGGCGACATGATTTGGCCCTGTAAAACTATCCTGGATATTCGCTACAATTTCTATGGATATGGCATTGATTTATGTAACAGGGAGATGGAAGAAGATGCTTGGTCGGTCCTCTTACTTGAAATTTGGGGCACTGCGCGGGCAAGCTAATGTGCCACCAGATAGGAGTGGTGAGTTTAGTATTGTTCATATCAGTTTAATACCTTCTGCGTCTCCTATCAGAGGACATGTATATGGCAGCCATTTTAGGAACCGCACACCTGGGACCCGAGCAAGGTCACCTCTTTCAACAGGCGACATGATTTGGCCCTGTAAAACTACCCTGGATATTCTCTACAATTTCTATGGATATGGCATTGATTTATGTAACAGGGAGATGGAAGAAGATGCTTGGTCGGTCCTCTTACTTGAAATTTGGGGCACTGCGCGGGCAAGCTAATGTGCCACCAGATAGGAGTGGTGAGTTTAGTATTGTTCATATCAGTTTAATACCTTCCGCGTCTCCTATCAGTGGACGTGTAAATGGCAGAGATTTTTAATTGTTGAATCACCTCCCCTTTTTAGGCCAAGGTGGGAAGATGCTTAGACCACTGGTATATTGGTGCCATCTTGGAGGATTTTTTTTTGGTTTGGTTTTTGAAGCCACAGTGCTGCACCAGTGGGCCTAAAAATTAGGCATGTACACATGCCTGAAAAATTTGGTATTGTTGCAGCCGCTGCTGTAGCAGCGGCCAGAAAAATTGATGTTTGTTTCACAGGCAGAAAGTGCCCTAAAACATGGCGGCTTGAACCCTAGTTGGTGGCGGATAAGTCACGCAAGTCAAACGTCATTCAGAGCTAAAATACAGCAGCGTGTGGACCATTTTTAGCCCAAGGCAGCTCATCTCATCAGGCCTTTTTTAAGCGAATGTATCGCCCAGTGTCAGTCCCTTCGGGATCCATCCCTCATTCATCTTAATAAAGGTGAGGTAATCTAGACTTTTTTGACCTAGGCGACTTCTCTTCTCAGTGACAATACCTCCTGCTGCACTGAAGGTCCTTTCTGACAGGACACTTGAAGCGGGGCAGGCCAGAAGTTCTATCGCAAATTGGGATAGCTCAGGCCACAGGTCAAGCCTGCACAACCAGTAGTCAAGGGGTTCATCGCTCCTCAGAGTGTCGATATCTGCAGTTAAGGCGAGGTAGTCTGCTACCTGTCGGTCGAGTCGCTCTCTGAGGGTGGATCCCGAAGGGCTGTGGCGATGCATAGGACTTAAAAAGGTCCGCATGTCCTCCATCAACAACACGTCTTTAAAGCGTCCTGTCCTTGCCGGCGTGGTCGTGGGAGGAGGAGGAGGATGACTTCCACCTCTCCCCCTGTTAGATTCCCGTTGTGCTGTGACATCACCCTTATACGCTGTGTAAAGCATACTTTTTAATTTATTTTGCAAATGCTGCATCCTTTCCGACTTGTTGTAATTCGGTAACATTTCCGCCACTTTCTGCTTATACCGGGGGTCTAGTAGCGTGGACACCCAGTACAGGTCGTTCTCCTTCAGCCTTTTTATACGAGGGTCCCTCAACAGGCAGGACAGCATGAAAGACCCCATTTGCACAAGGTTGGATGCCGAGCTACTCATTTCCCGTTCCTCCTCCTCACTGATGTCATTGAAGGTATGTTCTTCCCCCCAGCCACGTACAACACCACGGGTACCAGATAGGTGACAACGAGCACCCTGGGATGCCTGTTGTGTTTGGTCTTGCTCCTCCTCCTCCTCCTCCTCAAAGCTACATTCCTCCTCTGACTCCTCTTCCTCACAATCCTCTTCCAGCGTTGCCGCAGGTCCAGCAAGCGATGCTGATAAGGCTGTTTCTGGTGGTGATGGTGACCACAACTCTTCCTCTTCCTCTTCACGCTCATCTACAGCCTGATCCAGCACTCTTCGCAGGGCACGCTCCAGGAAGAAAACAAATGGTATGATGTCGCTGATGGTGCCTTCGTTGCGACTGACTAGGTTTGTCACCTCCTCAAAAGGACGCATGAGCACTTGAGGCGGGATGTGGACTGGGGACAGGGAGCACGTGGCGTCGTTTTGAAAGGGCGCCGTCCTCCGCGTGAAATAGGGCCGTGAGTAATGACGTCACGGGTAGCCTGCCCATAGTATCGCATAGGGTGGAAGAGCTGATAGGACATCTGAAACGTATTGGGATGGAGATGCTTAATTGTTCTCCAAAATGCTTGACACCACCCCATAGTGAATCTCTGCAAACTTTAATACCATCAGAGGAGGAAGAATGTGGCAGCCCACTGGGATTATTCGAAAAATTTCAAATTGATGATTTTCCAGACCCTGTGGTTGACATTAGTCCAGATTTACATCTTAGTGACCCATGAGGATGTTCCAGGCACTACTTGTGAAATAAAGACAGATAATAAAGTGAATGATCCTTCTCCTTGGGACTTGCACCCTGTCGTTGAAGGTGGAGTAGGCAATGGCAAGAGCATGCTGTGGGTAGTCAGTGCAAACACTCTCTTCCCGGTGAATAATGAGGAGACTAACTATGATGACGTTATTTGCGTTGAAAGTAATGATGCCAGAGATCTTTTGAAACCATATGGAAGGAACGAATTGGTTAAAAGAAAGGCAAGAGACCACCTGCATATAGACAAGAATACGCATAAGAGAAAGAAGAGAACAGGTGAAAAAGAGAAGCTGCAGACTGCCTATCTGCAAATAGTTGAGTTATGTCCTGAAGATGTCCGTGTTACCACAGTGCAGACTCTGTTTGATACACTACTGAGGAGAGTCAGAGAAACCCCAGATCTTCACGTATTGGATGAGTCGGTGCGTGGAGTTGCAGAGAACGTAGAACAAGAAATATTTAAACTTTTCCTGTGTACTGACAGCAGATATAAGAATAAATACCGGAGCCTCCTTTTCAATTTGAAGGACCCTAAAAATCTGATCCTGTTCCGTCGTGTGGTCCTTGGTGAAATCACCCCACAGTGTTTGGTTCTAATGAGTGCAACGGAAATGGCTGCACAGGAGCTGGCCAACTGGAGAATTCAAAAGAGAAAACATGCACTGGAACTAATCGAGAAAGAGGAAAGACAGCCATACCAGATTCAGATGACAAAGCTGACACACAAGGGGTTAATTGAAATTGATACCGTGCCCGATCAGAACTTGACCCTAGAGGATCTGTCTGATTCTGTGTGGCAGCCTCAGGATTCTCAGCAGGATTGCATCTCAGAGAAAAGGGACACAACATCCCAACACAAGAGCCACCTTTTAGATCAGGACTGCCTTATATGCAAAGGGCTGATAAACCCCCCAGGTGATGCTGACTTAAGCCAATGGGTAATTACCAAGAAACCAGAGAAAATATGGAAACACCATATAACTAATGGCAATCAACATTCTTCATGCATTGAAAAGAAGAACAAGAAATTGTATGATCCAGATACTAGACTCACAGATCCAGCAGACTCAAGTGTGTGGAAGGGATTCCTTCACATGTTCTCTATAAAGCAGTTTAAAGTTACAGCCACGCCAGAGTCTGGTTATAGCAGTCATCTTTGCCAGGATTTACCAAAAGTGTTAACATCCGAAGGATGCATTTTGCAAGAGTCTGTTTGGGAATATGTGGATCGTATCTGGCCAGAGTGCACCAAGGACATGTGTGTGATCCGACTGAATCCAAGAACGTCAAGTGATGCAGTTTCATATGCTCGGCTGTATTCTTATCTTAATCGGAAGCTGAGATATGCAATCATCAGAAGTCATGGCATGGAGGCGTTCCTAGTGCCTCTACCTGCCAGCCAACCCATCCCACAAAGATTGCGTCCTTTGGGAGGTCCAGGTTTGGAAGACAACCATCCTATTCTGCTTCTGATCTTGCTTCTTCCAAGCCATCCTTCCTGGACAGCTTATCCCAAAAAATCTTCCAAGAAACATAAAGAAGGTTTGGATATCCCAGATGATATTTTCTCTGACATATTAGCAGATGTTGAACGAGAGGAGAGACAAATGGCCGAGCAAGGGCTCCCTCCTCCAGGTTTTCCAAATTTTGAGCAGTGGAATCAGAATTCTGAGGATACAGGAGAGGAAGTTGGCATGCCTGAGATCATGAATATGCTCCAAAATTTGAGCAATGGCCTTCAGATCCCAGGAGAATTCTCTGGAATTATAGGAGAGAGTCAGGGTGCTAATATTATGCCACCTCTCCATGTGCCAAATACTGTTCCAGCAGGTCTCCCATATCCATCTTTTCCATTGTATCCAGAAGCAGCCTACCCTGGCTGGCATGGTATGTTGCCCCCTACTCATGCAGTAAATCCATTGTCCATTGACCCAGCCAATCTCTTCTCTTACCCGCTTTTACAAATAATACCACCTAACTTCTTATCTGATCAACATTTTACTGCAGGACCTCAACCTTTTGCATAAATGTTGTGTTTTAGCGAAATATTGAAAAAAATACATGTAATGTGCTGAACATCAAAGCGGAAATTTTAATTTGTCTCAGTAAGTTGAAAGCCATACTTTCTATGGGAGTTTCAAATGTTCAATAATTGTTTTCTGAAGAAAGCATAACTGTCTGTTTTTAGCAAGCAACAACCCCATATTAAGCTGTTTATTCACTGAACATCTATTTGTACTGAATTGAAAACTGAATGACAAAATGTAGGCAAAAAACGAATGATTTGAATATATTCTTCAAATACCAGAATTTTTTAATTTGTTTTTTAGTTCACTACTATTCTGTGTTTAGTAATGTATAAGTGTGCCAGATGTGACAAGTTTACATAGGTTAATTATAGCCACTGTTATATCTGGGCTACAAATACATGCATTTTGGCAAACACCTCAAAGCCCATGTAAGCTTTGTGTTGTTGAATTTCAGTGATTTCTTTTCTGTTGCATGTGTACAGTTGTACTGTAAAATGGGTAAAGCATGGGATATGTTTTTACATTTGTATACTAAAAATTTTAATATACGTTGAAAAAAAAAAATTTTGGTTTTAAAAGCACGCTATAGAGACACCAGATATGATTGGCAATGTGCACTGGAACAGTTCTGCAGAGCACACACTGTAGGCCTGAGACACCCGCTTGAGGACAAGTAACTGCTATTCAATCTATAACAGTGAAAAAAAATTTTTGGTTTTAAAAGCACGCTTTAGAGACACCAGATATGATTGGCAATGTGCACTGGAACAGTTCTGCAGAGCACACACTGTAGGCCTGAGACACCCGCTTGAAGACAAGTAACTGCTATTCAATCTATAACAGTGAAAAAAAAATTTTGGTTTTAAAAGCACGCTATAGAGACACCAGATATGATTGGCAATGTGCACTGGAACAGTTCTGGAGAGCACACACTGAAGGAAGGACTGACAGAGCCGCTTGAAGGACACTGACTGGCTGCTATTAGCTTACACTGGAAACCTTTTTTCTTTGAAAAAGCACGCTATAGAGACACCAGATATGAGTGGCAATTGTCAAAGTACGCTGGCAGGGTTGTGCAGGGCACACGCTGAAGGAAGGCCTGACAGAGCCGCTTGAAGGACACTGACTGGCTGCTATTAGCTTACACTGGAAACCTTTTTTCTTTGTAAAAGCACGCTATAGAGACACCAGATATGAGTGGCAACTGTCAAAGTACGCTGGCAGGGTTGTGCAGGGCACACGCTGAAGGAAGGCCTGACAGAGCCGCTTGAAGGACACTGACTGGCTGCTATTAGCTTACACTGGAAACCTTTTTTCTTTGTAAAAGCACGCTAAAGAGACACCAGATATGATTGGCAACTGTCAAAGCACGCTGGCACAGGTCTGCAGAGCACACGCTGAAGTAGGCCTGACACCCAGACGCTTGCAGACAACTAACTGATCTTCTATTACAGTGAAAAAAAATGATTTCTTTAAAATCTAAAGCTTAAGCTATTGTTAAAACAGATATGAGTGGTGGCACTGACTGTGCAAATGGGCAAGGCATCCAACCTGACACAGAAGCTGGCAGGCAGGCAACTGCTCTTCTATTACAGTGAAAAAAAATGATTTCTTTAAAATCTAAAGCTTAAGCTATTGTTAAAACAGATATGAGTGGTGGCACTGACTGTGCAAATGGCAAGGCATCCAACCTGACACAGAAGCTGGCAGGCAGGCAACTGCTCTTCTATTACAGTGAAAACAAATTATTTATTTAAAATCTAAAGCTTAACCAATTGTTAAAACAGATATGAGTGGTGGCACTGACTGTGCAAATGGGCAAGGCATCCAACCTGACACAGAAGCTGGCAGGCAGGCAACTGCTCTTCAATTACAGTGAAAAAAAATTATTTATTTTAAATCTAAAGCTTAACCAATTGTTAAAACAGATATGATTGGTGGCACTGGGCAAGTAGGCACAGTATCCAATGTGAACCTCACACAGAAGCTGGCAGGCAGGCACCTGCAATTACATTACACAGGAAAAAAAAAAAAGCAGCCTGATGTTATAGCCCTAAAAAGGGCTTTTTGGGGTGCTGTCCTTACAGCAGAGATCAGATGAGTCCTTCAGGATTGTAGTGGACACTGAATACCCTAGCCTAGCTATCAATTTCCCTATCTAATCAGCAGCAGCTAAACTTTCCCTCCTCTCACTAAGCATGCAGCTTCAGAATGAATCGAAAATGGATGCTGGGAGGGAGGTTGGAGGGTGTGGAAGGGAGGGAATGCTGCTGATTGGCACAGGGTCAAAGTTTGCCCAATGATGACGAATAGGGGGCGGATCGAACTGCGCATGTGTCCGCCCGCCGCGGCGAACGCGAACACGCTAAGTTCGCCGGGAACTGTTCGCCGGCGGACAGTTCGGTACATCACTAGTAATGTATAGTAGGGGGCTGAGAATGGAACCTTGGGGAACACCACACGTGACTGGGAAAGGGAGGGAGTCGCTGTCAGAAATGGACACATATTGCGAGCGATCTGATACATACGATCAAAACCAGTTTAGCGAATGATCACCAATACCTGAGTTTTTGAGTTTGTGCAGTAGAATGTTGTGGTCTACTGTGTCAAAGGCCTTAGCAAAATCAAGGAAAATAGCTCCAGTTAGGTCTCCTTGTTCCATGCCAGTTTGGATGTCATTGCAAACTTTTAAGAGGGCAGTTGTAGTGGAGTGATTCTGGCGAAAGCCCGATTGATCAGGGGTCAGATAGTTTGATTGTTGGTAATACTCACATATTTGCGTATGGACACATTTTTCTAAGATTTTTGACAATACCGGGAGCAATGATATAGGGCGATTGTTAGAAACCAAAGTAGTGTCACCACTTTTATGGATAGGCACTACTCTCGCAGTCTTCCAAAGTTTGGGTATGTATCCAGACACCAAGGATTCGTTAATTAGAGTTGCGACGGGTTTAGCAATTGCCGGCGCACTGAGCTTCAACAGCATTGCTGGGATTTGGTCAGGTCCGGACTGGTTCATTTTTAGATTATTAAGATGTTTTTCAACGACACTAACAGGTACAGGTCTGAAAAAAATTAACTTGTCTATATTGGGACTTTGCAAATTTAGTGAGACCTGATCCACATTTGTAGTTTCAGGATGCTTGCCATTTATTAGCTTGGCAATCAGGGCAGTAGAGCATCCGACAAAATAATTTTTAAAGGCATTTTCTACATCTAAGGGAAGTTGCAGGGTTTGGTTATCCACTTTCACAGTGGAGGGTTGGGAGTGGATTGGGGGAGTTTGTAGTTTATTTATGACTTTCCGAAAGTTTCTAAGGTTTGAGATGTTATTGTTCAGATTTTCATAGAAATATTGGGCCTTGTCCAATTTTGTTTGTTTTGTGCATATATTTCGCCATTGTCTAGACGCACAGTGATCATTCATAGAGCTAGTACGCTTAAACTTTGACCACAAAGAATCCCGAAACTGGTACATTTGGATGAGGTCAGCTGTGATCCAGTTCATATGTGCTCCTTTTACCCTCACCTTACGCAGCGGGGCATGCAAATTCCAAATTTGTAGGAGTTCAGACTGAAAGAATTCAACAGCACAGTCTAGATCTGGGATAATGTGTAATCTGTGCCATGGGAGGTTCTTGATGTCCTTTAGAAAGGATTCAAGATTACATTTTTTGAAGGACCTAGTTATTTTAACCTTGGGAGAGGCTTTAATAGCCTTTATTTTGCTCACACAGTACACTAAACAGTGATCACTGAAAGTGTTTGGGAGAACACCGACCTCCTGGATTCTATCTGGAGAAGTGGAGAGAATCCAATCTAGCAGGGTATGGTTAAGGCTTTTAATATTTATGCGAGTTGGGGGAGGAGATTAATTGTGTTAGCTGCAAAGTCTTAAACAGCGTGCAAGAACTATTATTTTTCGGATTCAGCCAATCAATATTAAAATCTCCAAAGACCAACAGTTCACTTTTAGGGTTTTGAGCAATGGTTTCACTAAGGAGATGGGCTATGTCAGAAAGGGAATGCACAGGGGAGCTAGGTGGGCGGTAGATTCCTGCAACAATGATTGATTTACTGCACGGGATCTCAATTGTGCCAGATAGGAAATCAAAGGTGGCAGGAGGACTAAGGTTTTGTAAAGGGGTAAACTTTATGGAATTGTCAACACAAATAACAATGCCTCCTCCTCTCTTAGCTCTGTCATCACAGTGTGTGTGTGTTTGTGACAGTGCATGTGTATTTGTGCATACATCTCAGCATTCAGCACTACACGCAAATACACACCTGCATTCAAACTTCAACACTACATATAAACACACCTCTTTTTTAACAACAAAATTATATATAAACACACCAGTGTATTCATAAACCAACACTACACATAAATTCATATTTGCATTTAAATGCCATCTCCACATACAAACACACCCCGACATTCACACAAACATACTCCATACAAAAACATGCTTACACTCAAACACAAAAATACTGCTCAGTGCTAAATACAACCCTGCATGCATGGGAAAATGGTAGCGCCCCAGCTGCCAAAGCATTGTTGGAGTTGCATGACAGATGGGGATCTACCTTTTGCCCCCTCTTGCCCAAAATAATTCATGCACCAGAGCCCTCTCTACTTTACGTCCGCCTCTGCGTTGGAGTGGGGGGCATGATTGCATGCCAGGGAGGGGACGACAGGGTTCAGGGGGCCCAAGCAAATGTTTGCCCAGGGTCCAATCCATATTAAAGACGGCCCTGACTAACAGACAGACACACACACTAACAGACAGACACACACACTAACAGACAGACAGACACACACTAACAGACAGACAGACACACACACTAACAGACAACACACACTAGCAGACAAACACACACTCACATTAACACTCACATTTTTATTTTTTTTATTTAACCCCCCAGCCTCCTTACCTTTAGGAATGCTGGGGGGGGGGTTCTCCTGGGCATTTGGGGGCGGCTTTTTTTGCCGCCCCCTGGAAAATGCCGCCCAAGGCAAATGCCTTGTTTGCCTCGAGGCTAAAACATCCCTGCCATGGAGCCCGCGGAGATGTTGGATATCCTGACTACCCTCACACAGCAAGTGACCCTCCTGCCCCAAACCGTAATTCAATTTCAGCGTGGTTTTGCTGAGTTAAAGGGGAACACACACCATGCTCCTGAACCTGATATTGCATTACCTGACAAGTTCACTGGGAAAAAGACTGAACTGCAATCATTTATCACAGCCTGTGAACTGCTCTTCACTTTAAAACCACGCAAATACCCCAATGATTATGCGAAGGTTCGCACTACAATTGCCCTGCTGTCGGGTAAACCCCAAACCTAGGCACACCAACTCCTACACTCCAACAGTCCAATACTGGACTCATGGGACTCCTTTGCTGCAGCAATGCGTACATTATACCATGACACCCTGAGACCCTCTGCTGCACGCACTGCCCTGCGTTCCCTCCGGCAGGAAGAAAGACCCGTGAAGGATTACACCACGGATTTCCCAGAATTGGCTTCTGACACTGGTTATAACGAAACTGGCCTGATAGAACAGTACCGACTGGGTCTATCTGAGGCATTAAAAGATGAACTAGCCAGAGTTGGGGTACCCACTTCATTGGAAGATCTGTTCCTTCTGGTCACCCAGCTAGATCGCCAGTTCAGAGAAAGAAAGCAGGAGCAATTTGAAACCAGCTTTTTGCCCCATCAAGGTTCCAAACTTACTGGTGAGACCAATATCCCTATCCCCACAATGGACATAGAGGAACCCATGCAAATTGGAACACTGAATACCATGCTCACGGTAAATGAAAAGGCCTGAAGGAGAGCCAAAGGCATTTGCTTCTATTGTGGCAAGGGAGGCCACTACATCAGCTATTGCCCGATACGTCCTCCTCGCCCTAAACATAGTCATGTGGGGGCTCTGTGTCACCATCCAGCAAGTCCTCCATGGCAGCCTATGAAACACCTTATTTGCTGTGGTACAACCCTGCATGCTAATGGACCAAAAAGACCACCTAACCAGACCAATGGCTCCATCACAGCCCAACTTACCCTGCTCCTGTTCCAGAGCCTCAAAAGGAGGCTGCTGTGGCTACCTTCCAATGCTCCGCTTCTGTCTCCCCTAAAGTTTCCTGCTCTGACACAGAGGATCTGTCCCCAGACTGTGTAATTGCCTCCAATGGAACCGTGGTCCGCAGTCAAGATCTAAAGGTCTTTGAGCAGGCTCTTAAGGCCAGAGCTGCATCCCCTTCTTGCCTCCTTGCCTCCACTGCCTTCTCAAAGAATAACAACCTGCAAAATGTTCCAACCCTCTCGGATCCTGATGATTCAGATGCCTATACAGACCTGGATTCCCTGACTGAGCCTGAACTGGATCCTGTGGTTGAAGCCCTGTCTGTTTACCCCCGGAGGTCGCTCTTTGTGGGGGGGTTCTGTCACGGCACAACCCAAGCCCTGCAGACAGCAAGGTGTGGCCGCCCCTTTAAGAGACCTGGCTGGGTTGGAACTCACTGCTGCAACATCCCAGTCAGGTTCTCTGCCATGACATCCACGAGGGGGCTTCAGTGTCAATTTGCGTTTTTCTGCAAACTGACCCTTTGCCTGGATTAAGCAGCACTGAACCACCTGCAACCCTTTTCCAATTTGGGTCAGCTGCATATAATTAGCAGGCTGTAAAAGCCAGTCCTGCCTGAAAGTAAGTATCTGGTCATTTTGCCTGTTTGGTGTTTCCTGCCGGATCTTTGATTTGCTACGGACTGATTTCCTGGACTCTGACCTTTTACCGACTTTGTTACTCCGCTGCCAGCCCTGACTTCTGCTTCTCATCTGACCCTGCCTTTGGATTTCCCCTGTTCCATGGCCATTTGAAACAGGTAGCCTTCTGGAAGACTCACATTTCATTATATTTCTAAATACCCTGTTAATTTTGTTGTATGCGTATATATATTTAGTGACTATTATTTTCAATGTATACATTTTAATGTCTTTGTAACTATAGCCTGTGCTAATCATGCAAAGTATTTTATCACCTTTGTCTCTGTCCATCATGTTAAGTTAGTTTAACCAGCTCAGGCCCATATATCCTTCTTGTTCCTTGTTTAATGGTTTTATTTCCCTACTTAAATACCTCTGTCTTATCTCTGTAATTCTCAATCTTAGCTTTTGTTTTTCCTTAAATGACCTTAAATCAAATGTCCCTCTATGCACCCCCCCCCCCCATCTCTTAGCCCATCTGACCCTAATATACATCTCTCTCCCACAGTCTGATTTCTAGACATACCCAGTCCAGCATAGAACTCAGAGCTCCATCAGCTGTTCCATGGCCATTTGAAACAGGTAGCCTTCTGGAAGACTAGGTTCCCTCCCACCCCATGCTTAATTCCTCATTTATAGATGTCCCCCACACAACTTTCACTCTCCTGAAATGACAGGTGCAAACACTGATCAGCACACCCTTCCAATCTCTTAACCCTATAGAACACATACCCTCTCTCCCTACAAATAGATATATCACACACCAATACTATATACTTTTTATTTAATTTTTGTTTTTCACGATTTCTGTTTCATTTTCAACTACACACCTCATACCACTAACATGAATCCAAATATAACCATACTGTTATTCTTAATAACCCTTTTTTCAATCCAATTTTGTTCACACCACTACCACCATAAGCACACACCTCAAACTGAAACACAAATTATCATACACCATGGCATGCTCTGTTCCTGTAACTTAACTGCTGAGTGCTGGTGGAGAGTTATAAAAAATAGCCCTCCTACCCCCACCTCACAAAATTATAAAGTATCCCATTAACTATATGTCCAAACAAAAATGATGTCCAAATTCCTATTCCTTATGTTACTTGCCCTTTCAAATGATGTGGAGTCTAACCCTGGTCCCCCAGCTAATTCTAGTCCTAATCTCCCAACTAAAAAAGGCATCTCTTTTGTGCACTGCAACATCCGTAGTTTACTCCCTAAACTGGATGCACTGCAAGTAATAACAAATAAACCGTGCTTTTAGGCGCTTCGAATATAATGTGGTGAAGAACCTGTTTCTGTTAAGCAGCTCACACACGTGTAGGTACCTCCAAACCTTAACACAATAGCATGCAAAAAAGTGGGGTAATGAAAGTGAGACAGAAGGGTCACAACAAACAGAACCCAGTGGAGCGCTAATTAAATGGACTAAACTCACCCTTAAAATAAAGGGATATGCCAATTGAGAGAATCTAAAAGGAAAAATATAAAATGGGAACAATGGTGCAGTATATCTGGACTGGATGATCTTTACAAAGAGCTGTATATATAACAAACTCACATGGTATAGAGCCAGGCAAAGATAGGCTCAGGTCATAAAAGCTGGGGTATTTTAAAGCAAATACCAGGCTTCTTCAATAGCTGAATGGTGGTCCTCAGAGAAAAGGAGAGAAAGGGAACAATGGACCAAAGTCCTAGTGTATTATCCTCACCCAATATGTCAGAAAAACAAATACAAGTACTTGCTCACCTTTTAGAGAGCCAATGCAAACTGGGCTCTCAGTGTGATGGATATTGTGCCTTTAAGAGGGCACTACTCTTCTTTGTTAAGCAGGAAATTAGATGCAGGACGTAGGCTCATGTAGACAGTATAAAATTTATTGTAGTAAAACACTTACATAAAATATAAAATAAAAAGTCCCATAGAATATGGTGAGTCCTCGTCCGAGACGCGTTTCGCCTTGTAGAAAGGCTTTTTCAATCGGTATCCTGCTCAAAAAATCCCGCCGGTTTAAATAGCCCAAACGTCTTTCCTATTGGTGCTAGTCGCCTTCTGAATCAGCCAATGGAAGGAGAGGTGTGCTCGTCATGTGTTGTACGTGTTCGTAATTGCGGAAGTGACGTATCGTGCTTGCCGCAACGTCACTTCCGTTTTTCCCGTGGCCGCCATTTTGGTCATTGGCAGTTTACTTATATCACATTTATATGCCCATTGTTCAATGCGTAATACGAACATAGAAACAGAGAATGAAAGAGAGAAAGGAGGAATCAAACATGATGTATTGACTTCATGGGCATTGGAAAAAAATAAAAAAATGAAAAGGAAAATCGGAGAAGAGGCAAAAAAGGGTTCATTTCAAAATATATCATAAACGAATTTGTATATTTGCTTTCCTTTAAACAACAATATTTACTATATAGGGCAATTTACCTTGTTGCCCCCTTGTGTCAGGTACATAAATATACATGAGTATAATTATTATCATTTTTTCTTAAAGGGATACACATCAAATCTTTGTATTTGTAAAGTCTGAAATAAACTCAGATTGATGTGGTCCATATATAGAAATTAACCCCATTAACCCTGTACACAGGGTACATAAGTTTAGGAATGAATCTTTATTATACTAGTTGTTTATAAAGGGGTGCACAGCCCATTTGTTACATAAATGGATTAAATTGCAGATATTTTATTGGAGACATGTGCAAAGGCTGAGAGGAAAGAAAAAATAAACTAAAATAAAGATAAAGTAGAATTATAAAAGAGGAATTAAGAAAAATAACATCGATTTAAGCTAAAATAAAATAAAATTATAAAAAATTACAAAGTTCAAAATCACAATTAAGACCTCTAGGATGTAAAGTGTCTAATTGAAAAATCCATTTCATCTCAGCCTTGCCCATTTTTTTCACCAAATCGTCACCCCTCCAATCTGTGACAACTTTCTGAATGCCCGTAAATGACATACCTTTTGGGTCACTATTAACTAACCCTTCTGCAATATAAGGTAAAACCAACTACCTCTGCAGATAAAGAATTAGCCTTTATCTGTGACTTTAATGTACAGAGTAAACAAGTCAAAAAGGCAATTTACAAACACTGGCCAATTCTCAAAAACGATGAGACATTAAATATCCTGTTACCAGAACGGCCAAAAATCATATACAGGGGAGTATCCAATTTAAGAAATAGCCTTTCTAACAATAATTCTACCAGAACTAAAATTTCGAATCCCTTTAATGAATCTAAAGGCTTCTATGGATGTGGAGTCTGTGGGGCCTGCAAGAATACTAATAACCATAAGAGAACAGTTAGGGAATTTTCAGATCCCAATATCCCTAATAAGAATTACAAGATAAAGGACGTTATCACCTGCTATACTAAAAGGGTAATTTACATGCTGAGATGCCCATGTGGCCTCCTGTATATTGGGCGGACCACACGCCCTTTACAGGTGAGGATACAGGAGCATGTCAGAAATTTAAAAAATGGATTTGCGAAGCATAATGTATCACTCCATTTTAAAAACGTACACAATAGTGACCCAAAAGGTATGTCATTTACGGGCATTCAGAAAGTTGTCACAGATTGGAGGGGTGACGATTTGGTGAAAAAAATGGGCAAGGCTGAGATGAAATGGATTTTTTCAATTAGACACTCTACATCCTAGAGGTCTTAATTGTGATTTTGAACTTTGTCATTTTTTATAATTTTATTTTATTTTAGCTTAAATCGATGTTATTTTTCTTAATTCCTCTTTTATAATTCTACTTTATCTTTATTTTAGTTTATTTTTTCTTTCCTCTCAGCCTTTGCACATGTCTCCAATAAAATATCTGCAATTTAATCCATTTATGTAACAAATGGGCTGTGCACCCCTTTATAAACAACTAGTATAATAAAGATTCATTCCTAAACTTATGTACCCTGTGTACAGGGTTAATGGGGTTAATTTCTATATATGGACCACATCAATCTGAGTTTATTTCAGACTTTACAAATACAAAGATTTGATGTGTATCCCTTTAAGAAAAAATGATAATAATTATACTCATGTATATTTATGTACCTGACACAAGGGGGCAACAAGGTAAATTGCCCTATATAGTAAATATTGTTGTTTAAAGGAAAGCAAATATACAAATTCGTTTATGATATATTTTGAAATGAACCCTTTTTTGCCTCTTCTCCGATTTTCCTTTTCATTTTTTTATTTTTTTCCAATGCCCATGAAGTCAATACATCATGTTTGATTCCTCCTTTCTCTCTTTCATTCTCTGTTTCTATGTTCGTATTACGCATTGAACAATGGGCATATAAATGTGATATAAGTAAACTGCCAATGACCAAAATGGCGGCCACGGGAAAAACGGAAGTGACGTTGCGGCAAGCACGATACGTCACTTCCGCAACACGTACAACACATGACGAGCACACCTCTCCTTCCATTGGCTGATTCAGAAGGCGACTAGCACCAATAGGAAAGACGTTTGGGCTATTTAAACCGGCGGGATTTTTTGAGCAGGATACCGATTGAAAAAGCCTTTCTACAAGGCGAAACGCGTCTCGGACGAGGACTCACCATATTCTATGGGACTTTTTATTTTATATTTTATGTAAGTGTTTTACTACAATAAATTTTATACTGTCTACATGAGCCTACGTCCTGCATCTAATTTCCTGCTTAACAAAGAAGAGTAGTGCCCTCTTAAAGGCACAATATCCATCACACTGAGAGCCCAGTTTGCATTGGCTCTCTAAAAGGTGAGCAAGTACTTGTATTTGTTTTTCTGACATATTGGGTGAGGATAATACACTAGGACTTTGGTCCATTGTTCCCTTTCTCTCCTTTTCTCTGAGGACCACCATTCAGCTATTGAAGAAGCCTGGTATTTGCTTTAAAATACCCCAGCTTTTATGACCTGAGCCTATCTTTGCCTGGCTCTATACCATGTGAGTTTGTTATATATACAGCTCTTTGTAAAGATCATCCAGTCCAGATATACTGCACCATTGTTCCCATTTTATATTTTTCCTTTTAGATTCTCTCAATTGGCATATCCCTTTATTTTAAGGGTGAGTTTAGTCCATTTAATTAGCGCTCCACTGGGTTCTGTTTGTTGTGACCCTTCTGTCTCACTTTCATTACCCCACTTTTTTGGATGCACTGCAAGCCTGGGGTTCCCATTACAATCCAAAAATCATTGTGCTCTCAGAATCTTGGTTAACGACTAAAATACCAGACCCCGCCATTGCAATACAGGGGTATTCATGTTTTAGAAATGACAGAGCAAAGAGAGGAGGAGGCATTGGTATTTATGTTGACAGTTCCATAACGTTTAACCCTTTACATAACCTTAGTCCTCCTGCCACCTTTGATTTCCTTTCTGGCACAATTGAGATCCCGTGCAGTAAATCAATCATTGTTGCAGGAATCTACCGCCCACCTAGCTCCCCTGTGCATTCCCTTTCTGACATAGCTCATCTCCTTAGTGAAACCATTGCTCAAAACCCTAAAAGTGAACTGTTGGTCTGTTGGAGATTTTAATATTGATTGGCTGAATCCTAAAAATAATAGTTCTTGCACGCTGTTTAAGACTTTGCAGCTAACGCAATTAATCTCCTCCCCAACTCGTATAAACATTAAAAGCCTTAACCATACCCTGCTAGATTGGATTCTCTCCACTTCTCCAGATAGAATCCAGGAGGTCGGTGTTCTCCCAAACACTTTCAGTGATCACTGTTTAGTGTACTGTGTGAGCAAAATAAAGGCTATTAAATCCTCTCCCAAGGTTAAAATAACTAGGTCCTTCAAAAAATGTAATCTTGAATCCTTTCTAAAGGACATCAAGAACCTCCCATGGCACAGATTACACATTATCCCAGATCTAGACTGTGCTGTTGAATTCTTTCAGTCTGAACTCCTACAAATTTGGAATTTGCATGCCCCGCTGCGTAAGGTGAGGGTAAAAGGAGCACATATGAACTGGATCACAGCTGACCTCATCCAAATGTACCAGTTTCGGGATTCTTTGTGGTCAAAGTTTAAGCGTACTAGCTCTATGAATGATCACTGTGCGTCTAGACAATGGCGAAATATATGCACAAAACAAACAAAATTGGACAAGGCCCAATATTTCTATGAAAATCTGAACAATAACATCTCAAACCTTAGAAACTTTCGGAAAGTCATAAATAAACTACAAACTCCCCCAATCCACTCCCAACCCTCCACTGTGAAAGTGGATAACCAAACCCTGCAACTTCCCTTAGATGTAGAAAATGCCTTTAAAAATTATTTTGTCGGATGCTCTACTGCCCTGATTGCCAAGCTAATAAATGGCAAGCATCCTGAAACTACAAATGTGGATCAGGTCTCACTAAATTTGCAAAGTCCCAATATAGACAAGTTCATTTTTAGACCTGTACCTGTTAGTGTCGTTGAAAAACATCTTAATAATCTAAAAATTAACCAGTCCGGACCTGACCAAATCCCAGCAATGCTGTTGAAGCTCAGTGCGCCGGCAATTGCTAAACCCGTCGCAACTCTAATTAACGAATCCTTGGTGTCTGGATACATACCCAAACTTTGGAAGACTGCGAGAGTAGTGCCTATCCATAAAAGTGGTGACACTACTTTGGTTTCTAACTATCGCCCTATATCATTGCTCCCGGTTTTGTCAAAAATCTTAGAAAAATGTGTCCATACGCAAATATGTGAGTATTACCAACAATCAAACTATCTGACCCCTGATCAATCGGGCTTTCGCCAGAATCACTCCACTACAACTGCCCTCTTAAAAGTTTGCAATGACATCCAAACTGGCATGGAACAAGGAGACCTAACTGGAGCTATTTTCCTTGATTTTGCTAAGGCCTTTGATACAGTAGACCACGACATTCTACTGCACAAACTCCAAAACTCAGGTATTGGTGATCATTCGCTAAACTGGTTTCGATCGTATGTATCAGATCGCTCGCAATATGTGTCCATTTCTGACAGCGACTCCCTCCCTCTCCCAGTCACGTGTGGTGTTCCCCAAGGCTCCATTCTCAGCCCCCTACTATTTACATTATTTATAAATGATCTGCCTAATGTCTGCAAATCCTCAAATGTACACATGTACGCAGATGACACGGTAATCTATGCGAGCAATTCCGATCTACCGCAGCTTGAGGCTGTGCTCCAAGACCAGTTTACAGAGGTAGAAAAGTGGATCGCAAAAAACAAACTCTTCCTAAACACTGACAAAACTGTCACAATGATCTTTGGAACAGTACCTAAATTGCACAAATCACGCAATTCCCACCTATCCATCAAAACAAATTCAAATGGCACACTGGCCGCAGTCCACTCTTTCAAATACTTGGGTATGATGTTAGACCCCAATCTATCTTTTGGCCTGCGCATAGAAAAGCTTGCATCTAAACTTTATCCAAAACTAGGTGCCCTGTACAGAAACAAATCCTGCCTAAGCCCTACAGTAAAGGAAACGATTGTACAGCAAATGCTGATGCCAATCATTGATTATGGGGATGTAGTATATGCATCTGCATCGCAATCCCACATTAATAAACTCAACACATTGTATAACTCGTTCTGCTGATTTGTGCTACAATGTAATTACAGGACCCACCATTGTGACATGCTAAAAGAACTAAACTGGCTGTCGCTGGAATCCAGACGCACCATTCATCTTTCCAGCCTTGTGTTTAAGAGCTTTTCTGGGAAACTCCCACCCTACCTGAACACAATGCTTTCCCCGGCTGTTCCCACTTCCTATAACCTCCGATCCAGTACCAACACTTTACTTGGTCTACCTCAATACAAAAAGAAAGCAGCCCGATCCTCCTTCTCCTGCAGAGCACCGCAATTGTGGAACGACCTCCCGCACAATTTAAAATCTTCCCTAAGCTTAAAGTCCTTTAAGAGATCCCTCTCTACATACCTCAAAACAGAATGCACCTGTCATGGTTGATTATATATTTCCTACCTGTTCTATGTTAAATTTTGTATATATTGTATATTAATATTGTTTTTGTATTTTATTGTACACTAACTGTAACAATGCAATGATTTGTGGACCCAGGACATACTTGAAAACAAGAGAAATCTCAATGTATCTTTCCTGGTAAAATATTTTATAAATAAATAAATAATCTGTACTGTGTTTTGGACTTTGCCACCTCCTGTGCCATCTCCTGCAACTGGGCTCCAACTCCTGGTAAACTGTACCATAAGTCCCCAGGTGACTGTCACAGTCCTGTATGCTATATTTGCAATAAAAGAGGACACATCAGGAGAGATTGCTACTGCCCGCCTAGACAAAATCAGCAGCGTCAGCAATCCATCTCAGATTATTCTAGCCAGGATCATACCCCTCAGAATGCAAATCCTTCCGCTTCCCCATAGGACAGCGACAACCCAGTGTCCCTGCACTCGATTGTTGAGTCGTATGGCTCAGTTCCTACGCCTACTGTAAATGTTACCTTGCCCGAGGCAGTCCGTTCTGTTGTGCAGGAAAAAAATCAAATTATGTATTAACATTTGTGGGGGTGGATAGGACTCAGACTGACCTTCCTTTGTCTCACCAAGTGAAACTTGGGCTTCATGACTCGACTGCATTGGTCACTAGATTGCTTGTCAGTCCCACTGGTCCTGGAAATTTACTTGGCAGCGTATATGCTATCTGCCATAAGTGCCAACATACAGTTTAGCCTTACTGGTAATGTGACTTTGATTTTACCCCTTGAAGATAACTGTCTCATACCACTTGCCAGTGTGCTTGCAAATCTTAATTTGTCCAGCCCTATGACAGAACCTACTCTTGACTTGACAACAGTCCCTGATTCCTTATGGGCACAGGGAGAGACAGATACCGAACTACTTGCTGTCCCTCCTGTACAGGTTAAATTCTTACCGAATGCCACCCCACCATGCCTCCGTCAATACCCTCTCAGCCCAGCCCAAGAAGATGCTATCACTCAATTCATCCAAGAGTTGTTGCAGGCTGGCATAATTGTACCAGCTACCTCTACCAGCAACACTCCTCTGTACTTCGTTAAAAAAAAAAAAAACAGGAGAAAAGCAAGCCAGTGATATATCGCATGGTGCATGATTTAAGAGCTGTTAATGCTGTAACTGAATCGATTGCTCCTAATGTTCCCAACTCTCATACATTGCTGTCACAAATTCCACCTTCCTCTACGGTGTTTACTGTAATTGACCTGGAAAACGCATTCTTTTCTGTAACATTGCATCTGTTTCATATGACATACTGCAAAGCCTACGGAGGCAGGCAAGCATGGAAGAAAAAGAACAATGGAAGAAGCTGGGAGCAGTATATCAGGACGCTGACAAGATGTGGAAGAAAGGTGAGACACTTTGTCTACCCAACGCGTTATACCCAATGCTGGCCCAGGTAGCCCATGGACCTACACATCTGTCAAAAATGAACATGATCAGTTTGGTAAATGCACATTGGATTGCTCCAGGTTTCACTGTAATGGCTGCAAAACATACTCAAAGCTACATGATTTGTGCTAGGAAAAATGCAGGTCAAGTGATTAAAACATCCTCCAAGCACATGCCAATGCGACTTTACCTGTTCCAGAGATAGAATATATTCTAACGGGGCGTAGCCTGATCGCAGAGAGAGCTGGATGTGTCTCACTAGAGCTCCGCTCTCCACGCACCTAAAAAAGCCTACAAACGCGACCAATTTAAAAAAAAAATTTTTAAATAACCAAAATGGACAAAAGAAAACCCAAAAAGCCACCCACTCAGAGGCAGGGAGCACTGTCCTCGACCTCCTGACAGCCCAGAAACATGGACAGCATGAGGGACAAGATGGTGGAGCAGAGTCACAGCGGTCCTCAGCAAGCGCTGAAACAACAGCCCCATCGAAGGATCAAGATCAGGTCCTGGCCAGATTAACGGAGGCCCGCTCTTACCTGGCGGGCAAAATTGCACGATCAACTACAGTGCTGCAGGGCAAAATCCAGGTGTTGGGAACCCGTACCGCGCGGCTGGAGGAACGTGTAGAGGCCCACGCCCAGTCACACAATGCATTGGTGGCACAAGTAAACTGGGTGGCCACCAACATGGCGGAAACCATTTTGGCATTAGAGGACACAGCAAACAGGTCGAGGTGCAATAACATACGGCTGAGGGGCCTGCCAGAGGGGGATGAAAGAGGTCTGCAAGAGCTGGTGCTTAGGATACTGCAGCCTCTCCTGCCCGACATCCCAGAGGACCGATGGCACATTGAGAGGGTCCACAGGGCCCTGCGCGCCAAGAGGGGCGAAGCAAATGCCCCAAGGGATGTTATCATGCGGTTTCTGCACTTTGGAACAAAGGAGGCCCTAATGAGGAGAGGGAGAGAGGGGCCCATCTGTTACGAAGGCACACAGATATCCCTATATCATGACCTGGCCCCCTCCACGCTACAGAGAAGAAGAGAGTGGAGACCCATCACCGAAGCCTTGAGGCATGCCGGAGTCAGATATGCTTGGGATTTTCTTTTAAGCTGATGACGTTTCAGGGGGACCGGACGCACATCTTGGCACCAGGAGGTGATCCGCAACGGCTGTTGCGGGGCCTGGGCATTCAACCCCCGGCTAACCTTCCCAGCGTAGAGATGTGCCCAGCGGAATTGCCACAGCTACCGATCGACAGGCAGGAGGCAGGTGCGAGGGGACGGCACTGACGGAGCACGGAACCGTAAGCAACAGAGGGCACAGAGGGGCTTACCCAGGGAGAGGGCCTACAGCTCCAGATGCGGGCGGGGGATGGGTGGCCTTCCTCGCCAGGTCTGAGGAGTCAACCTTTGGTAGGGGAGCGGATCTTGGGGAGACTGATGGCCATGCGGGAAGGGAACCGAGACCCCCAGGGCTATGGAGCAAGTTACCAGTGGGCTTTGGGAGGGGGAAGCGGGGCCCAGGACTTAATGGACAGGGTTCAAGTAATGTTGCAGGAACACCATTATTAGATCACCCCAGTTGGCGCTCCTCTGACCACACCACGCTGAGGAAAGATTGGGGCACTAAAGCACAGGGGGCAGCTGACACAAATGGGACTCAACCAACAGGACCATACAAAAGAACACACCGCACAGGGGAATCTAGCTCTGAGGGGGATGGGACGTGACACATAGTGCCTAACTCTGCATCTGCCCTTCAGTCCCCATATAACATCAAGGGACATTAAGCGAAGGACACCACAATGCAGGGTATACCTTAGGTGCCTTGGCTCCACCGCCACCAATGTCTGCACACAAGTTATGGTGCCCTATTTAAATGGTTAAACTGATTATCCTCCCCAGAGAACCAAAACACACCCCAAAAAAAAATAATGATATTTAAATAGTTATACTTAGTTAGCACAACCGGAGGAGAAAAAGATTGGAAATTAGTGCCCACATCAAAGGGGATAAAAATGCATAACAATAGAAATACTTAAAAAAAAAAAAAAAAAAAGAATAAGTCAAAATAATAAGAAAAAAAATATATAAAAACCTGCGGATGACAATGTATATATGTTAGCAATACGGATACACATGCAAAACGTGGGGGGAGGGGGAGAGAGGGCTTGGCTCCGGGTGGTCTATAGCAGACAACCACGAGGGTCAAGGGAGTGGCCGGAGGGTGCCACACCTCATAGAGAGTTTAACATGCCATAGGCGGATCTAAGTAGGAGACCGGTGGGTCCGGGTGTAAGGAGATGGCAGGCAAAAAAAGGTTAGAAAAAGGTTTAAAAGGCTAGAACGGATCCTGGTTTAAGGATTCGAAAGGGCCTTAGAGGGACGGGGCTCACTGTTCCGGGAGCTTCATAACGGATCCTCAGGAATTGGGGGAGGAGCTCAGGGGCCGGGACCCTGGGAGACCCGCTGCGGAGGCCAGGCACGAAATTTGCCAAAAGGTCCGGGGAGGACATAGCAGAGGGGTCTACTGCCCGGAAAGTAGGGGTGGAATCAGCAGCCAGTACCAGACCCCCATACCTGGAATTCGTGAACACAGAGGGGGGAGCGGACGCTCCAGAACAAAAGGGGGGGATGGGCAAGTAAAGGGATCAGGATAATAGGACCCTCCCAGGTCTGTGGGGGAACCCCCGAGTGAATGCATGACACCCTAGTCAGCACCCTCATACCCACTTGAGCATTAATACTCCCAAAAGGAAATGTATTAATAATAAAAAAAAAATTAATTAACAGTTTAAATACTGGGAAAAGAAGGGAAAGGTCATGGTGGAACTCCTGGATAGGGAAGTGAAAAGGGGTGTTTTTTCTTTTTTCAAATGTTCTTATTCGCAGGAACACAGGGGTCATGTGTAAGTTTTTTGATGTTATTGTCACACGCTCCAATAATGTTCTGTTAAAGGGTGGTGGCCCAGTTTTCAGCAGTCTAAAGGTTTAGAAACATAACATACAAGGTCACTTTGATGCATAAATGGCGCATGCAAATCAGGGCTCATATTCACGTGGCTCCTACTGGCGTTGATCGCAGGGGAGAGGCGGGATCGTGTACCCCATTGGAGTCTGGCAATAGATAAGACCAGACCAAGTATGCATACAATGGCCTACGCTGGCTTTTCCTATTTCTCCTTTTCTTCCTTTCTTCTTTGTCTTTCTCTGTGTGAGGGCGGGAGGGGCGGGGGGGCCGGGGAGCAACAGCAGGCAGAAGGTCGATTTGATAAGACTACGAGGGGCAGACAGAGCGGGGAAGGATGAGACGTATAGCAGGCTAATAGGCCCGCGGTCATGGCAGTAAAGATTATATCGTTAAACGTTAAAGGCCTCAATGCACCTAGGAAACGTAGATTGATGTTTAGAGAACTGAAAAGGGTGAATTCGTCCATTGCCTTTGTGCAGGAGACCCATTTACCAAAACAAGCAAAGTTTAGATTAAGGGACCACACGGACCGAGTGTCATATGAGGCAAGGACACATCGCAAACAAAACGGAGTAGCTGTACTTATCCGAAATAGCTGCCCATTCAGCAAGGTCTTAAATGAGGCTAACCCAGACGTTTCCTTATAGTGACAGGCACTTTGCATTCACACACCATGCACCTGGTCAATGTATACGCGCCAAATCAGCCGGATCCAGAGTTTTGGACCAGGCTGAAGGACAAACTGGCAGCTCTTCCACATGGAATTATTATAACGGGTGGTGATTTTAACGCGGCACAATGTCCGGCAGTGGATAGGAGCGCGAGTGACGGAGGTCCAAGATCACAAGGGAGGGGGGGTCAAGATAAGCTGCTCCGTGAATTTATGGTAGCAACAGGCCTGATAGATGTGTGGCGTGGACAACACCCAGGAGACAGGAACTATACTTTTTATTCGGCACCCCACGGGACATATTCTAGGATTTACCTATTCCTCGTCAACGCAACCAGTATGGCACAGATAGCGGGGTCGGCACTAAGGAATATCTCCTGGTCCGACCACGCAGAGGTGTCCATCACTTTCGGAAGCTTATGCGCAGCATCTCCCTGGACGTGGAAGCTTAATAGCTCCTTACTCCGAGATGAAGAGAGAAACAAGAATATTTCCAGTTGAACGACACACCTAAGATGCAGATGAGTACGGTCTGGGCGGCCCATAAGTCAGTGATATGGGGGGTCTTCATCAAATTAGCAACTAGGAAGAAAAAATTTAAATTACAAACGCTGGACGCCCTTCTGACTCAGCTCAGAACTCTCAAACTACGACATCCAATTACGCCAGGCAACGGAACCTATCACCAACTAGAATCTGTAAGAAGGTCCATACGTACGTTGCTGCTAGATGATACAGCCAGGTCAATGTTATGGGGCAGGAGGACATATTACGAGAAGGCCAATAAAATGGACACTCTTCTGGCAAGAACACTTAGGCCTAGACAAGGGAGAACCCATATAACGGCCATAAAACACCCAGATGGCGCCATAAAAACGAATCCGAAGGACATTGCCTCAGTATTTGAGGATTTTTACAAACGCCTGTACAACCACTCCGCAGAGGCCGCACAGCAAGATGGATACGAAGAAAAAGAACGCATACTTGGGTTCCTGGAAGGCCTGGGGCTGCCCAAATTGTCAAGAGAGGCAATGACTAGCCTAGCGGCAGAGATAACGGAGGAAGACGTGGACAGAGCAATCTCGGGGCTAAGCGAGAACAAGGCACCCGGGCCTGACGGGTTTGACGGGTCCTACTATAAAAATTTCCGAGAGGAGCTCTGTAGCGGAGAGGTAGTATAATCCACAGGGTCTCCGCTGGTAGACAGGAAAAGCAGGTAATAATCCAAGTAGGCAGATGCAGCATGCAATAATCCAGGTAGCGTTATAAGAATCCTTCCCTCCCAAGAATTAAACGACACATAGGCTTGGAGTCAACTGAGCTTTTAATCACAGGTCACAGTATTTATGGGATTCCCCATGCAAGGGGTTTCCCTACTGACATTTCAGGGGTTGTACAGTAGAGGACTACATGGGGAACTGAATAACCTGAACATTCTCCCATCATGCACTGCTGCACGAGAGGGATACTCCCACTAGAATATACAGTTAAGTGGATTATCCCTCCGTTCAACAGAACTGACAATTTACATTAAAACCCATAACTTTTACGTTATTCGTCACATTTAAACGGATGGACATTCGGTAGATAGCTGGGGTCTGAGCGCACATTTTGTGAAAGTACTGCTCAGATGCCAGCTTAAATAACCGAACGCCGCATGAAATACACATTACATTTAAGTTCACTTAAAACTACCGATTGAACATATGGGAACAAACCACCAAAGGACCGGGACTCCCGAACGGCTTGGAAGTCCAGCAGTATTCGTGCCGTCGAGTAGCCGATTTTAGTTCCAGGCGCTCGACGACCAAATACCGCTGGGCTAACAAAGGATCCAAGATGGCCGACCGCCGCGTGGTCGGTAGCCGAACGGCGGCCACCCTGAATCCTTCTAATTACCGATTGCAACACTGTTGCAATCCTTAATGTCAGCCATACGACCTCCTGTGTGTGGTCTCCCTTCGGTAGTTTGGTTGTTTCACGAACAGTGTTGAAATTCACTGTTCGTGAAACGATTTGCAGGAAGGCTGGCGGCTTTCGAATGCCATTGTTCGCAAGAACCACACTACATACACTTGGTTCTTAAAGGCATACACACACACTTGTAACAAAATACAGTAAATACAGTTTAAAGTGGCTGGATTTGCCACAAGCTCACACCGAAATTGGCGAGGTTATTTGCAGGACTGAGACAGACATCCACCCCCGACTCAGAAATGTCGTTGGCCCCAATCGTATTATTTCCCAAGCCCGAAAAAGACCCGCTCCAACCGGAAAATTACAGACCCTTACCTCTCATTAATCACGACATGAAGATACTTGCCAAGATACAAGTGTCATGGTACCTGTGGTGTCTACCTCAGAGGAGGTTAGACACCTAGACGTGGTTCCTCAGAAAGGGGCTGGTACACCCGATCGCTTCAGCTTTTCCGTCCGTTTACACTCCGGTCGTGATAGCCCCGCCTCCTTTTATGGCGCAGCGCTCAATAGCCGACGTCATGACGTCAATCACGTCACGACCCGCCAGAAACCGCAAATCAGGACATTTTGGGGGCGTGGCCAACAATTAAAGAACCAAGGTATAAAAGAGATGTATTTGCAATGATTCATTGCTCTGTCGTGGTTCTAGCTAGTCTGGTCACTCAGTGCTCTTACTTCTCTTGTGTATCTGGTTATTGATTCGGCTTTGTATTTTCGACCCTGCTTACTTCTCTTATCCTTTTGACTCGGCTTGTCTCTCGCTTACCTGTTCTCTCGTTCCCTCGACCTCGGCTTGCCTCTAACCATTCTTTGTCTACTCCTTACGTTAGTCCGGCCATTCTAAGGTTCGGTATATGTACCTACTCCTGTTTGCATTCTGCGTGTTGGATCCTGACATTACGACAGGGCCAATGGATCCTGCAGGTGCAAACTCTCAGATCGGTTCTCCTGACTCTAGATTTGAGGCCATGCTTTGCAAGCTTTGTTATGACGTCCTAATACTCAGTCAGAGGAAATGCGTGCTTCCACTATTTCTCCTGTAAGCACAGGCTTAGAGTTAACCACATTGGGTGCTTCTTCTCGTGTTACTTCCCCTCTACGCTATGGCGGCTCTCCAGATACTTGTCGAGGTTTCTTAAACCAGATAAGTATTAATTTTGAGCTACAACCCCGGGCCTACCCTACTGACAGGGCTAAGGTTGGATTTATAATTACCTTACTAATTGACAAAGCACTCAGATGGGCTAACCCTCTGTGGTAAAATGATAACCCTTTAGTCTATAATCATAATGCTTTTGTCGCAGCTTTTAGGAGGACTTTTGACCCCCCAGGAAGAAAGGCCAATGCAGCTAGACTACTGTTACGTCTTAGACAGCATAACAGAACCCTCGTGGATTATGCGCTAGAGTTCAGATCCTTGGCGGCAGAAGTCAAATGGAATGAACAGGCTTATATGGACGTATTTTTGAACGGGTTATCTGATGAAATTCTAGATGAGGTTGCCACAAGAGAACTTCCGGAAAATTTGGAAGATTTGGTTTCATTTATTTCCCGAATAGATGAACGTATGAGACAGAGGCAGAATACTCGAGATAGAACCCGTAGACCTTCCATAAGACTAGCCCCCTCATTTCAGAATTCTGACTCTACAACCTTAGCTCTTCCAGAACCTATGCAAATAGGATCCACTCGGCTCTCAGAAGATGAGAGACAGTACAGGAGAAGGGAGGGTCTTTGTATGTATTTTGGACTAAGAGGTCACCTACGCCTAAATTGCCCTAACCGGCCGGGAAACGCTCGCACCTAAGTTTGTCAAGAGGACAGGCCTTGGGTGTTTCTATCTTGTCCTCTATATATGATTATAAAGATCATAGGCTTCTTATACCTGTCTCTTTAGCTTGGGGAAAAGGGAGTTATAGATACAATGGCTTTGATAGATTCCGGAGCAGCTGAAAACTTTATAGATCAAGCCTTTGCCAATAACCACTCTATCCCATCTCAACTAAGAGATACACTCTTGACCACTATCAGAGCCTGTGATCTTTCGTGAGACTATACCCGTTAGATTAACTATTGGTATCCTACACAAGGAAAATATGTCTCTCATGCTAATCTCATCCCCTTCTGTTGCAGTGGTCTTGGGGCATCCCTGGCTTAAGAAGCATAACCCCACCATTGACTGGGAACTAGGAGAGATAGTATCATGGGGTCAGGGTTGTAGGAAAGGATGTTTACAGAAAGTCTCACCGGTTTGCTTAGTAAATGCTCCTATTAACTCTTTCCAATCTACAGACCTACAGATACCTTCTCAGTACTTGGATTTGAAGGCAGTGTTTGACAAGAAGAAGGCTGATACTTTACCTCCTCATAGGTCTTTCAACTGTAATATTAAACTCTTGCCTAGTACTATGCCTCCGAGGGGTACGGTATATCCTCTATCCACTAAGGAGAACGTAGTACTAGAGGAATATATACGAGAAAACTTAGACAAGGGTTTTATTAGGAGGTCTTCATCTCCGGTTGGGGCCGGTCTCTTCTTTGTGGATAAAAAAGACGGCACTCTGCGGCCTTGCATAGATTATCGGGGATTAAATAAGATAACGATTAGGAATGCATATCCTATTCCCCTGATTACAGAGCTATTTGATAGACTGAAGGGCTTCAAGATTTTTACCAAGTTAGATTTGAGGGGAGCATATAACTTGGTAAGAATTCAGCAGGGAGACGAATGGTATACAGCCTTCAATACCCGATACGTCCATTATGAGTACACGGTAATGCCTTTCGGGCTTTGCAATGCACCAGCGGTCTTCCAGGATCTGATTAATGAGGTTCTTAGGGAATTTTAGCATGAATGCGTTATAGTATATTTGAATGATATACTAATACATTCTAGAGAGATTGAGACTCACCACAGACAAGTCAGAAGGGTATTGCGTAAACTTTTACAACATGGATTGTATTGCAAATTGGAGAAATGTAGCTTCGATCAATCTCAGATAAATTTTCTTGGTTACGTAATTTCCGGTGACGGGTTTATGATGGACCCGATTAAACTTCAATCGATTTTTAGATTGGCCATTGCCCAAGGGACTTAAGGCCATTCAGAGATTTATCGGATTCTCCAATTATTATAGGCGCTTTATTAAGGGTTCTGTTATTGCTCCTATTACTAATATGACTAAACAGGGTGCTAATACCAAAACATAAATAAAAAGAAGTTGGCCCAATGGTAATTAGTCCCAGAGGACAGACAAGGGGGTAACCCTAATATGGTTAGTAGAAAATGAAGAGGAAAACGTCTGTCACTCAAAATAGTACATATATACAAATATTATCCAGGGTGGGGAAAGTAGTTAAAAATTATTATAATACTTTATTGTTATCAAAATAAAATGAAAAACGAGCACAGACATACAAATAACCGCACAACCCTAACCATGGCTACTGGTCAAATATAGTATAGGAGACCGTAGTAACTGGAAGGGAAAAGAAAATAGGGGGAGGGAAAAGGGGGATAGATAAGATGAGACTAGGCTATGTACAATACTAAATGCCTAGTAAGGTAGGTATCAAAGTCAGAGACAGAGTAATAGCCCGAGACTTACAGCGTTCAGAGCGTGAAAGTAGATATGTGTCAATCTTCCAGCGCTCAGAAAATAAAGTAGAGGTTAATATGTATCAATCTCTGACTACCAATGTATCACTCATGATTTAAACTGGCTAACAGCATCGAGAATATAACAATGTATAACTGATGCACCAGTGTAGTACAACGAGAGATATAGACCAGTGGGCAGGTAGATATACTCGAAAGGGTCAGTCTCTAATCAAAATAAAGAAATAGATTTAGAAAGATCACCCAAAAGCTTGCAGACAGAAATATATATAGCGTGTATATGGTCCTAATCTAGCAGGGCCAATATTCAGAAGCCCCCCACGAGACAAACTGATTGGTCAGATTGGGGTGGTTAATCAGTGCAAGTTTACAAACTGCAAGTCAGGGTCGTAGTTGCGAATCAGTGGATGAACAGACAGGAAAATCCCACCGACACTCCACTAGTGTTATACCAGTACCGAGAACTGAAAAAGTCAGTACCCGTAGCCCCTAATTAAATAGGAATGCTTGACAGTCGTAAGAGGCTAAAAGAAAATCAAAGGTGGAATAGTGCCTTCATGGGCACTGGGTATAGAAGAGGGAGTGTAGAAAAAGCAAAAAGTAGAGTAAGATAGCTCTAAAACCAGTCTGAAGTTATAAAAAGATTTTGCAAATACAAAGCTAACGATCTTTCAGAGTACCCTGATCGGTGTCCGACTCCTAACTCGGCTGAAAACAGCTGTCAGCCGTCAAACTCAGCAGAATCCCAGTACAGCCGTATAATAACGCTAGTCATGTACCAGGGACAGTAGTGAGGAAAAGTTTTCCAAGTTGAATGGTTCTGAATGGAGAAAGAAGCCGGGTAAGTGTCACTACCAAGTATATAACACCCTATGTAACGCCCGACGCGCGTTTCGCCTGGATTAGAGGCTCATCAGGGGGAACTCACTCCCCGGGCTGGTGAAGTTTAAAAAGGCCGCCCTCGAATTTCATTGGCTGTATCCAAGTTTGGGGGGGGGGGGGGGGGCTGAGTGCACTGGTACAGTGACCGAGAGTGCTCAAAAAGAAATTTGCATGTTACTATGGTCCCCTTTGAGGAAGCATAAAGATAAAGGTACCTAGGTAGTAACCTTGTGTCCCAGATGCTGGTTACAAGCTAGTGAATGTGCTTGGGGACAGATATATGGTATAGTAAATCTTTACAGGGTATAGAAAGGAGGAACTATAGATGTGTAAATAAACATAGTAAAATAATGCAGTAGAGAAAATAAACTGCATCTAGACAACTAAATGATTATAGTAGTGCCAATCATAGAGACAATATAATAATTGTTTAAATAGTTACAATACCTTGAGAGTATGTAACTAAAAGATAATAGTAACACGAATATCTTTATAAGGGAACTAGAGACACTCCTAAATGATGCCTTGCATGAACAGGTTATTAATCAAGATGAATTTCGGTATTTGCTACCACACAAAAATCCCACCATCGCAACATTTTATTGTCTGCCAAAGATCCACAAGGGCGTTCGTCCCCCTCCAGGCAGACCCATTGTATCTGGGAACAATTATCTTACCGAAGCTCTCAGTAAATTCATTGAGAAAATCCTTCACCCTATGGTTCTTACGTTACCATCTCATTTACAGGATACAAAATCTACACTTCTAAGACTACAGGATATGACAGTTCCACCTTATACCCAGCTGGCAAGTTTGGATGTGGTGGCACTGTACACTAAGATCCCCCATGAGGTAGGCTTACGAGCATGCAGATTCTTCTTGGATAACACTGCATATAGTGAGCACCAAATCAAATTTATTCTAGCTAGCTTGGAGTTCACTCTAACACACAATTGTTTTGTGTTCAATGGCCAGTACTACTTACAGATCTCCGGGACTGCCATGGGAACTGCTTGTGCTCCCACCTACGCCAATCTATTCTTGGGGTGGTGGGAGCAGTGTATCGTCACGACATCTCGATTTAACAACTGTCATCAATATATCCTAAGCTGGAATAGATATATTGATGATATGTTACTCATGTGGTCTGGTTCCGTTTCTGTCTTTGAGGAATTTGTTAAGTCTCTCAATGACAATGATATCAATCTGAAACTGACGCATGTCATTGATGAGCATGAACTGGTCTTTTTAGATCTCAAGATTCTGCTACAACAAGATGGGACTATCCAAACAGAACTGTTCACGAAGGCCACCTCCACGAACAGTCTGTTACATTGGGATAGTCACCACCCATACAAACTAAAAGCTTCCATCCCCTATGGACAGTATCTACGAGCAAGGCGAAATTGCTCGGTTGACCAAACCTTTTACGATGAATGCAAAATATTAAGATCGCGTTTTAAGGAACTGGGCTATCCAAACCGAGTTTTGAAAAGGGCATTCCATCGGGTATGTGAGGTGGATAGAAACCTAAGCCTTCACTCCACCAAGCCCAAATTGGAATCAATGGCCCCACGCTGTATCGCTACTTTCGATCAAGGATGGGAACCCATGCCCAGGATTCTCAAAAGGAATTGGCCAATTTTACTACACAACCCTGAGCTTTCTAAAGTACTACCGAATTATCCTTCCGTGACAGCACGCAGACCACGTAATTTACAAGATCAATTGGTCCGCAGTCATCTATCATCTCCCTTACCCGCTACCAATTGGCTAACAGACATTAAGGGAACTTATAAATGCGGTCATTGCAAGGCCTGCCAATTCATACGGCCTTCGAAGTCAACTATTTCCACACAAACTCACATCACCATACTAACAAATGCCTTGGTGAACTGTAGCACTACCAGAATTATCTATCTAATTACATGTGACTGCGGAATCCAATATATTGGAAAAACTTTCCAACAGTTTAGACGCAGAATCTTACAACATGTAGAGTCCATCAACAACACCGTCACACCCACTCCGGTGGCAAGACATATTCAAAATTTCCATGCTGGCAAAACTGACTTTTTAAAATTTCAAGCAATCGAAAAATTACTTCCTAATCCAAGAAAGGGTGATTTCAACAAAGTCCTATTACAAAAAGAATCTCAATGCATCTTTTCATTTAAAACTTTGGCTCCTCTTGGTTTAAATGAGGAATTTAACTTTACACCATTTATACACTAATGAGCCATTAACATTGGGCTCATTTCCAATATTACCAATTGTTACTATTATCTTTTAGTTACATACTCTCAAGGTATTGTTGTAACTATTTAAACAATTATTATATTGTCTCTATGATTGGCACTACTATAATCTTTTAGTTGTCTAGATGCAGTTTATTTTCTCTACTGCATTATTTTACTATGTTTATCTACACATCTATGGTTCCTCCTTTCTATACCCTGTAAAGATTTACTATACCATATATCTGTCCCCAAGCACATTCACTAGCTTGTAACCAGCATCTGGGACACAAGGTTACTACCTAGGTACCTTTATCTTCATGCTTCCTCAAAGGGGACCATAGTAACATGCAAATTTCTTTTTGAGCACTCTCGGTCACCGTACCAGTGCACTCAGCCCCCTCCCCCCCCCTAACTTGGATACAGCCAATGAAATTCGAGGGCGGCCTTTTTAAACTTCACCAGCCCGGGGAGTGAGTTCCCCCTGATGAGCCTCTAATCCAGGCGAAACGCGCGTCGGGCGTTACATAGGGTGTTATATACTTGGTAGTGACACTTACCCGGCTTCTTTCTCCATTCAGAACCATTCAACTTGGAAAACTTTTCCTCACTACTGTCCCTGGTACATGACTAGCGTTATTATACGGCTGTACTGGGATTCTGCTGAGTTTCACGGCTGACAGCCGTTTTCAGCCGAGTTAGGAGTCGGACACCGATCAGGGTACTCTGAAAGATCGTTAGCTTTGTATTTGCAAAATCTTTTTATAACTTCAGACTGGTTTTAGAGCTATCTTACTCTACTTTTTCCTTTTTCTACACTCCCTCTTCTATACCCAGTGCCCATGAAGGCACTATTCCACCTTTGATTTTCTTTTAGCCTCTTACGACTGTCAAGCATTCCTATTTAATTAGGGGCTACGGGTACTGACTTTTTCAGTTCTCGGTACTGGTATAACACTAGTGGAGTGTCGGTGGGATTTTCCTGTCTGTTCATCCACTGATTCGCAACTACGACCCTGACTTGCAGTTTGTGAACTTGCACTGATTAACCACCCCAATCTGACCAATCAGTTTGTCTCGTGGGGGGCTTCTGAATATTGGCCCTGCTAGATTAGGACCATATACACGCTATATATATTTCTGTCTGCAAGCTTTTGGGTGATCTTTCTAAATCTATTTCTTTATTTTGATTAGAGACTGACCCTTTCGAGTATATCTACCTGCCCACTGGTCTATATCTCTCGTTGTACTACACTGGTGCATCAGTTATACATTGTTATATTCTCGATGCTGTTAGCCAGTTTACATCATGAGTGATACATTGGTAGTCCGAGATTGATACATATTAACCTCTACTTTATTTTCTAAGCGCTGGAAGATTGACACATATCTACTTTCACGCTCTGAACGCTGTAAGTCTCGGGCTATTACTCTGTCTCTGACTTTGATACCTACCTTACTAGGCATTTAGTATTGTACATAGCCTAGTCTCATCTTATCTATCCCCCTTTTCCCTCCCCCTATTTTCTTTTCCCTTCCAGTTACTACGGTCTCCTATACTATATTTGACCAGTAGCCATGGTTAGGGTTGTGCGGTTATTTGTATGTCTGTGCTCGTTTTTCATTTTATTTTGATAACAATAAAGTATTATAATAATTTTTAACTACTTTCCCCACCCTGGATAATATTTGTATATATGTACTATTTTGAGTGACAGACGTTTTCCTCTTCATTTTCTAATACCAAAACATGGTCTACGGAGGCTCTATCTGCTTTCAAAACACTCAAGGAACATTTTGCCTCAGTGCCAATATTGGTCCATCCTGACACCTCGTTGCCTTTCTTGCTCAAGGTAGACGCCTCGGAGTCAGGTATAGGGGCAGTCTTATCCCAAAGACAAGGTTTGGATAAACTGTTACATCCATGTGGCTTCTTTTCTAAAAAATTGTCAGAGACAGAAAGTAGATATGACATTGGAAACAGAGAACTGTTAGCGGTCATAATGGCATTAAAGGAATGGAGACATTTGTTAGAGGGGACTTCACACCCGATTACTATTTTAACGGACCACAAGAACTTGTCCTATATAGGGGAAGCCAAGCGATTGTCCGTCAGGAAAGCTCGTTGGTCCTTATTCCTTACTCATTTCAATTACGTGCTCACATACAGACCAGGTTCTAAGAACTCCAAGGCGGATGCGTTGTCCCGCCAACATGAACCTACTACTGTTACGGAAACCGCTTTGTCTTCTATCGTTCCCAAACGTAATATTATTGCCAACACGAGTGTCAGGATACACTCGCCATTGCTTTCTGATATTGAGAAAGAACAATATCTAGCTCCTGAACTTGCTCCTGCAGGTCGGTACTTCGTTCCTCCTAAGTTCCAAGTGGACCTTCTTCGTTGTTTTCATGACAGTAAAGTTGCTGGGCACCCCGGCATACACAAAACTTATTCTCTGATTTCCAAAGACTTCTGGTGGCCTACTTTACGTAAGGATATAAGGGATTTCGTCAGGGCGTGTGATATCTGTATGAAGAATAAGCAACCTCATACACTCCCATGTGGATTTTTGCAACCCTTAGAAATACCCACGAAGCCATGGACCAGTTTAGCTATGGACTTTATTGTCGATTTACCTGTTTCCAAGAAACACACTGTTATTCTCACGGTGATCGACAGGTTTACTAAGATGGCTCATTTCGTCCCTTTGCCAAACTGCCTTCTTCTCCCGAATTGGCTGAGATATTTGTGAAGGAAATTTTTCGCGTACATGGTATTCCTACTGAAATCATTTCTGATAGAGGTTCCCAATTTGTTTCCCGGTTTTGGAAATCCTTCTGTTCCCAGATGGGTATCAAATTGAATTTCTCCTCTGCCTATCATCCCCAGTCCCAACGGGGCAGCCGAGCGCACCAACCAAAAGATTGAACAATATTTACGTTGTTTTGTTTCTGAACACCAGGACAATTGGGTCGGTCTGATTCCTTGGGCGGAGTTTGCACACAACAATCTCGTTTGTGATTCTACTCATAATAGCCCCTTTTTCTTGAATTATGGCTTTCATCCTACCATTCTTCCGTCAGTTTCCCCTTCCCAAGGTTTACCGTCGGTTGATGTTCATGTTGCCAATCTGAGAAAGTTGTGGGCAGGGCCGGTGCAAGGATTTTTGCCACCCTAGGCAAAAGTAAAGTTTGCCGCCCCCCGCCCCCACATGACATCACAATGCCCCACCCATATGATCTGCCACGTTAACTAACGCAAGTGCTGCAGTGCCGCCGTGTTTACATTAAAAGGCCTGCAGGGACAGGATATAGACACCAGAACCTCTACATTAAGCTGAAGTGGTTCTGGAGACTATAGTGTTTCTTTAATGTGAGGTAAATTAGAGATTAGTGCCACAAATAATATACTAGATTGCCTACTTACAACCAGATGAGGATGATGATGGGCTCTAGCTGCAGTCTGGCTCCACTGGTCTGGTGTAGAACAGGCTCTCTGGAGGCTGTTTGTAACTGTGGTCACAAAAATCAATGTTCTGGGAGAATGGGAAGCAGCTCCATTTTTTTAACGCCCTTTATATAGCACAAGGTCTGGGTCCCAGGGTCCACCTTCATGTTCCACCAATGAGTTTTTCACAGGAGGTGGAGTAGGGGATGTCCTGATATGTGTGTAAGGAATGCATTGTGTGAATCTGTGTTTGTATGTGTAAGGGCTGCAGGGTGTGTTTCTGTGTATGTACGGGATGCAGTGTGTGCGTCTGTAAGGGGTGCATTGAGTGTGTGTAAGGGGTGCATTGTGTGTAAGGGTTGCATTGCTTGTGTGTGTGGGTCTGTGTGTGTAATGCATTGTGTGTTTTTCTGTGTGCAAGGGGTGCATTGTCTTTGTGTGTAAGGGGTGCATTGTGTGTGTGTGTGTGATGGATGTCTATCTCTCCCCCCTCCCTTGTCACTCTCTTCTCCCCCTCTCCCTCCCTTGTCACTCTCTTCTCCCCCCCTTGTCCCTCTCGTCTCCTTTCCTCCCTTGTCACTCTCTTCTCCCATGCTTGTCCCTCTCTACTCCCCCCTCCCTTGTCACTCTCGTCTCCCCCGTTGTCACTCTCTTCTCCCCTCCCCACTCTCATTCCCCCTCCCAACCCTGTCAATTCCCATCCCTGTCAATTTCTTCCCCCCCACCCTGTCAATTTCTTCCCCCCACCCTTTCAATTTATTCCCTCCCTCCCTTTCAATTTATTCCCCCTCACCCTCCCTTTCATTTTATTCCCCCCCCACCCTCCCTGTCAATTTATTCCCCCCACCCTCCCTGTCAATTTATTCCACCCCACCCTCCCTGTCAATTTATTCCCCCCCCACCCTCCCTTTCAATTTATTCCCCCCCACCCTCCCTTTCAATTTATTCCCCCCACCCTCCCTTTCAATTTATTCCCCCACCCTCCCTTTCAATTTATTCCCCCCACCCTCCCTTTCAATTTATTCCCCCCACCCTCCCTTTCAATCTATTGCCACCCACCCTCCCTGTCCATTTATTCCCCCCCTCCCTTTCAATGTATTCCCCTCCCTGTCAATTTATTCCCCCTCCCTGTCAATTTATTCCCCCCTGTCAATTTATTACCCCCCCATTTCAATTTATCCCCCACCCTCCCCTACCTCTGTTGTAGCGTGGCCGAGCCCTGTATGGTCCGCAGGTACAGGGAGCTTTTGTTTCCTGTACCCGGCCGGACTAAAAGGAAGTGCACACTCAGTGCACACTTCCTGTTAGTCCGGCCGGGTACAGGAGACAGATGCTCCCTGTACCCGCAGACCATACAGGGCTCGGCCATGCTACAGTGAGGGAGTGACAGGAAGAAGTGCTGAGCACTTCCCTCCTGTCAGCCCCTCTCCTCATGCTGCGCCCGGGCGGTGCGCCCTCATGGACGCACCAGCCCGGGCAAAGCTGCAGCCGCCTGAGGCTCTCTGCAGAGCGCTCGGGCGGCTGCAGCATGAGGGGGGCCGACGCTCCTGGCGGAGCCCCTTACAGCTAGCGCTGGCCCTGGTTGTGGGATCAGACTCGGCAAATTCTTGTTCCGCGGTGTTCAAACTGCACGCTGACAAACGTAGACGGGCTGCTCCAGTTTTTGCCCCGGGTGATGGGGTGTGGTTGAGTACCAGAAACATCCGCTTGAGGGTTCCTTCCATTAAATTTGCTCCTCGCTACATAGGCCCTTACAAGGTCCTGAGACGGATTAACCCGGTTGCGTAACGTCTTGCCCTTCCTCATGCCATGCGCATCCCTAACTCTTTTCATGTCTCTTTATTGAAGCCTCTTGATTGTAACAGATATTCTTCCCTTGTGTCCTCCCCTCCTTCGGTCCAGGTTGAGGGCCAGGAAGAATATGAAGTCAAGTCCATTTTTGATTCTCATATTTCTCGTGGGAAATTGCAATATCTAGTTGACTGGAAGGGTTATGGGCCTGAGGAAAGTCATGGGTGGTTCATGAAAATGTACATGCCCCTCGTCTCCTTCGGGCATTTCATGCTCGATTTCCGTCTCGCCCCGGTCCCTTCCGCCCGGTGGGTGTTTCTGAGAGGGGGGGTACTGTCATGGTACCTGTGGTGTCTACCTCAGAGGAGGTTAGACACCTAGACGTGGTTCCTCAGAAAGGGGCTGGTACACCCGATCGCTTCAGCTTTTTCGTCCGTTTACATGCTGGCCGCGATAGCCCCGCCTCCTTTTATGACGCGGCGCTCAATAGCCGACGTCATGACGTCAATCACGTCACGACCCGCCAGAAACCGCAAATCAGGACATTTTGGGGGCGTGGCCAACAATTAAAGAACCAAGGTATAAAAGAGATGTATTTGCAATGATTCATTGCCCTGTCGTGGTTCTAGCTAGTCTGGTGACTCAGTGCTCTTACTTCTCTTGTGTATCTGGTTATTGATTCGGCTTTGTATTTTCGACCCTGCTTACTTCTCTTATCCTTTTGACTCGGCTTGTCTCTCGCTTACCTGTTCTCTCGTTCCCTCGACCTCGGCTTGCCTCTGACAATTCTTTGTCTACTCCTTACGTTAGTCCGGCCATTCTAAGGTCCGGTATACGTACCTACTCCTGTTTGCATTCTGCGTGTTGGATCCCTGTCACGATCCTGACAACAAACAGAAAGACTGAACGCTCTACTGAACTCCGTAATCAACGCGGACCAGGTTGGATTTATACCTGGCAGACAGCTTTTCGAAAACACCAGAAGATACATAGACCTAATTTGGAAACAAACGGTCACGGGGACACCTACACTGGTCTTCTCCATAGACGCCGAGAAGGCTTTTGATAGGGTCCGGTGGCCATATCTATTCACCCTGCTGGCACATATGGGCTTCCCAGAAGAATGCATAGCACTAACCAAGGCGATGTACAACAACTTGAGGGCACAGGTTCGGATAACGGAAGCCCAGATGTAGTTCCAACTACACAACGGCACTAGACAGGGGTGTCCACTCTCCCCCCTGCTGTTCGTGCTCGTGCTAGAACCCTTCCTACAGGCGATCCGGAGACACCCGAATATCCGGGGGGTAATGGTAGGAGGCAGCGAGTTTAAAGTATCGGCATACGCGGATGATGTGATGTTGACCCTTACGAACCCGATGGACTCAATGTGAGTGCTGCAGGACGTGATAAAGGAATATGGGGCAGTTTCTGGGTACAAGGCAAATATCATCAAGTCTAGTGCCTTACCGATAGGGATGACGCCGGATAACGTGGCGCGGCTGCGTGACATGTACCAAGTGCAAATGGAAACGGACTCCCTAAAATATTTGGGAATACACCTGACAGCGGACCCAAACGCGCTTCACGCTGCAAACTACACACCGATGTTCAGAACACTTATAAGGGATTTAGAAAAATGGACAGACAAACCCATCTCTTGGATAGGAAGGATCCACTCCGTCAAGATGAATATTTTCCCACGCATCCTCTTCTTATTTCAGACGTTACCCGTTCGCATTCCGAAAACACAATTGGTACCTTTACAACGAGCAATAGGGAACTTTATGTGGCAGAACAAGAGACACAGGATTTCCAGGCAGGTGCTGTACAGGAGGATGGACCGAGGTGGGCTAGGCCTGCCAAATCTTTACTTTTATTACCTGGCAGCTCAACTGTCACAGGTGGTTATGTGGCACTCTCCCCCATATGAACGGAAATGGATCGACGTAGAGTCTCTCATGGTGGGTTGGGACCTCCCTCAGTTCACGATGTGGGTGCCGAGGGAACACAGACCGTTGATCAGGGTGACCTCTCCAGCAATATTGAACGCACTACGTATATGGGATGCGACACACATCAAATATGGACTGGCTCCTCACCGTCTCTACTAATGCCTTTGTTCCGTAACGTAGCCTTCCCTCCAGGCATGCCACCGAGAGAGTTCCATACTCTAGAAAAGGTAGGCCTCCAGAGGATACATCACATGTTTCAGGGGGGAGAAATGGTACAGTTCGACGACCTTAAGCAACATCATCATCTAACACCCTCAGACTTCTTCAGATATGTGCAACTTAGGGACTACGCTAGCCGACCCCACATTAAAGCTGCAGCCTGCGGGCCAATGACCTTTTTTGAGAAACTGTGCGCAACAGGGAAGGCACCTAAGGGATTAATAGCGCTGATGTACACCCATCTTAGCTCCGAAAACACAGAGTGGGGGAGATTGTCCTACACCGACCAGTGGGAGCGGGATCTAGGCGAGGTTCTAGAGGGTATAGAATGGCAGGAAATCTGGGAAGCAAACAAAAATACATCAATGTGTGTGACACTTCAGGAGCAGTCGTGGAAAACCATGTTCCGTACACCACTCCAGTGAAGCTCTTTAGATGCACAAAATAAGCACAGATGAATGTTGGAAGGGCTGCGGAACTAGAGGAACATATATACATGTGTGGTGGGATTGTCCAATTATAAATAGATTCTGGAAATCGGTGGAGAACTTAGTGCAACAGATCTTTAATAGAAAACCACCTCTAGACCCTTGGGTATATCTGCTATACAGGCCTCTAGAGGGGTGGACCAGTAAGGAGCAGAAACTCCTACACAAGATCACATTAAGCGCACGCAGAGCAATAGCGACAGCGTGGCTGTTGCCGGAGGGACCCAACTTCACGGGGGTAATTTCCAGGATCAATGATAGTAGACTGATGGATGATTTAACAACTAGGGTGACAGGTACCACAGTAGTGTTCCAAAGAACATGGGAACCTTGGGATAACAGCCCACTGGGATAGGGAGGCAAGCGAGAGGAGAACTGCATAGGGCTGGGAGGCAGGATGGACAACCACTCCAGACAGAGACAACAGGACCGCAAAGCAGGTACAGGTGTAGGAAGTCGGGTGCCCCCGTTCTCCGCCGCGCGTGCCCACGCCCCCTCATCTCTTTCTAAGTGTCTGTATTTTCTTTTTCTTTTACTTTCTTTTCTTCCTTTCCTTCTCTCCCATGTTTTACATGGGACCCTGCGTACGCAGAGCACGAAAGGCCGACCTAAAAGGCTGGATAAGCACCATAGATATGGAACATAAGACAAAACAAGTGGAACAACGTTAGAAGTACGCAATGGTTATTGGTCAGTGTCATAATCATAGTATTTCTCTTAAAAAACATACAAATTCCTTGATGGACAGTAGAATTGAGCAGAGTTAGAATATACCTTATTAAATGTCTTAATGTGTAACAAAGTGGAAATGTTTGATATTAAAAACAGGCTTTTGCAAAAGCCGATATGCTAAAACATTTGTCTTACTGTTTCTGCCAAGATGAAAAAAAAAGAATACAAAAAAAAATATATATATACCGGTATATATATTTAACTGCCTAAGATAGGAGTGTATGAATATGTGTTGGTGTACATTGATCTCTCTTCAGGTTGGCCTGAAGCCTACCCCGTATTGAAGGCCACAGTGAAGGCAATAGCAAGTAAGCTATTGAAGGAACTGGTATGTAGATACAGGGTACCTGAGGTAATTGAAAGTGACAGAAGGAGACACTTTACTGGGGAAATAATACAAGAAATAATGCAAGCCCTGGGGATTAGTCAGGCCTTCCATACACCATATCATCCCCAAAGTAGTGGTAAAGTAGAAAGGGAAAATGGCACTCTGAGGAATAAGATAGCAAAAGCTATGCAAGAGACAGTGAAACCATGGACTTAATGCCTCTCGCTAGCCCTCTTTTCAATGAGATTTACTCCACACCTTAAAACACACCTGTCCCCATTTGAAATACTGTTTGGATGTGCCCCCAAGACAGGACTCTACTTCCCCCCAAACCCTCCAGCTCCAACACAGCAACATGACTGCCTATGTACGGGCCTAACACCAAAGATTAGGCAGAGTGCATAAACAAGTGTTTGATTCCATTCCAGATCCTGATAGTGACTCCTCTACCCACAAGCTTGGGTAATGATAAAGAAACACGTAAGGAAACGTCTGTAGCCCAGATTTGATGGTCCCTTCCAAGTACTGTTGACTTCTGCCACATCCATAAAGCTAGAAAGAATGTCTACTTGGATTCACGCTAGTCACTACAAATTGGTGCCTGATCCAGAATGAAGTTACTTTTCATATCCTTGTCTCTATACTGACCTTGACCTTCTGTATTACCCCTGGGACTAACTTAACAGACAATTCAAACGACACTATAATGTTTGGGTGGGACAGACAACATTTTGACATGTCTCAGGACAATTACACCTGCTTTGCCAACACTAACATGTCCCTCCCCAGCTGCAGACTATTGCATAGTTACATAGCTGAAAAGAAACTTGCGGCCATCAAGTTCAGCCTTCCTCACATTTCTTTTTTGCTGTTGAAAGAAGGCAAAAAAAAAAACAGTTTGAAGCACTTCCAATTTTGCAACAAACTAGGAAAAAAAATTATTCTTGACCCCAGAATGGCAGTCAGATTTATCCTTGGATCAAGAGGCTATTACCCTACATTGAAAAATCATATCCTTGAATATTCTGTTTTTGCAAGTATGCATCTAGTTGCTGTTTGAACATCTGTATGGACTCTGATAAAACCACTTTTTCAGGCAGAGAATTCCACATCCTTATTGTTCTTACAGTTAAAAAAAACCTTTCCTTTGGCTTAGACGAAATCTTCTTTCTTCCAGTCTAAACGCATGACTTCGTGTCCTATGTAAAGTCCGGTTTGTGAATAGATTTCCACACAATGGTTTGTATTTGCCCCGAATATATCTGTATAATGTTATCATATCCCCTCTCAGGCGACGTTTTTCTAAATTAAATAGGATTAAATTTGTTAACCTTTCTTCATAGCTGATATGTTCCATTCCTTTTATTAATTTTGTAGCCCGCCTCTGCACTTTTTCTAGTGCCATAATATCCTTCTTTAGAACAGGTGCCCACAATTGCATAGCATATTCAATATGTGGTCTTACCAGTGATTTATAAAGAGGGAAAATTATATTCCCATCCCGAGAATGAATGCCCTTTTTTATGCATGACAATACCTTACTGGCCTTAGCCACTGCTGATTGACATTGCACATTGTTGCATAGTTTGTCTATAACAATTCCCAACTCCTTTTTGTGTGTTGTTATCCTGAATTCGCTTCCATTAAGGGTATACATTGCTTGTGCATTCTTTACGCCGAAGTGCATAACTTTGCATTTTTTAACATTTAACTTCATCTGCCATTTGAGTGCCCAGTCCCCTAGTCTATCTAAATCCCTCTGCAGCAAAGTAATATCTTGCTCACATTGTATTACTTTACAGAGTTTTGTTTCATCTGCAAACACTGAAACATGACGTTCAATGCTTTTTTTCAAGATCATTTAGGAAAATGTTAAATAGAAGGGGTCCCAGAACCGCACCCTGAGGGACACCACTTGCCACCTCTGTCCAGCTTGAAAATTTACCATTAATGACAACTCTTTGTACTCCATTTTTAAGCCAATGTTCTACCCAAGAACAAGCATTTTCATCTAGCCCGATTTCTTTGAGTTTGAACACTAATCCATTGTGTGGAACTGTATCAAATGCCTTGGCAAAATCAAAATAGATCACATCCTCTGCAGCACCCTGATCTATACTTCTACTTACTTCTTGGTAGAATTCAATAAAGTTAGTTTGATATGACCTGTGCTTCATAAAACCATGCTGATTTTTGCTTATAACCATGTTCTTCTCAATGAATTGTTGAATATTATCTCTTAATAACCTTTCAAATATTTTCCCAGTCACAGAAGTTAAAGGGACACTCCAGGCACCCAGACCACTTCTGCCCATTGGAGTGGTCTGGGTGCCAACTCCCACTACCCTTAACCCTGCTAGTGAAATTATTGCAGTTTTTTATAAACGGAAGTGCTAGAGCATCGCTGGACGTCCTCACGCTGTGTGAAGACCTCCAGCGTCACTCAATTGCCCATAGGAAAGCATTTAAAAGCATTTTTAATGCTTTCCTATGGAGAGCTCTAATGCACGTGCGCGGCATGGCCGCGCACGCGCATTAGGTTTCCTCAGCCGGCGGGATCAGTCTCGCCCACCGGCTGACATAATCACTGGGAGGAGCGGCAGCGACCCGAAACCACCGCCGAGGGACATCGGTGGGTACTCAGGTAAGTGACTTGAAGGGGTTTTCACCCCTTCAGCTACCAGGGGATGGGAGGTGGGAGGGGACCTGCAGGTGCCAGGAAAACTGATTGTTTTCCTGGCACTGGAGAGTCCCTTTTAGCTCACAGGTCTATAATTTCCAGGCAAGGATTTTGAACCCTTTTTGAATATAGGAACCATATCTGCCTTCCTCCAATCCTCCGGAACACTTCCTGAAAGAAAAGAATCTTGAAAGATTAGAGGTTCACTTATTTCTACACTTAGTTCCTTAAGTACTCATGGATGAATACCGTCAGGCCCTGGAGCTTTGTTTATATGAACTTTATTTAGTTACTTCAGCACCTTGTCTTGAGTTAACCAATTACAACTTTTCTGCAAGTTTTTAGCAGGAATCATTTGCACATCTATATGGGTTCTTCCTTAATATATCAAATATTGTTCCCAGACATACTTAAATGTAAGCCACATTCCAGACCAAAGAGAGATTGGTATGATACTTTGTTAGGGGCTACATGAACAGCTACAGGGTATCTAAATGCTATGGATCCAGAGGTAGTGAGAAATAAAATAGCAGGTGTAGGCAGAGATTTGGACAGTGCACTCAAGTTACAAGCTCAATGGATGCCCTCCATATTTCCCCCTCAAGCCTTTACCCTATCCTACAACAACGAGGCGCTTCAGCTATTTAACATGAGTGTGTATGCAACCCAGGAAATACTAACCAATCTCACTGAATTAATTAAAGGGACTCTATAGTCACCATATAAAAGCAAGAAAGACAGGTCCCCCAGCCTTCCTTCTTGCTTTTATATGTACTTTCATTTATTTAAAATAATTTTCGAGGTGGTTTTATATTAAAAACTTACCTCCATTCCAGCGCCGAGTTCCCAGCCATGCCGCACCCCCTTTTTCGTCAAAATGACGAAATCGCGGTGCCCAATAGGACGCTTCTCACAGAGAAGCGTCATCGCGATGTGGTGGCTTCGCGCTGCACCAATCGCGTTCTTCATAGAGCGGCATTGAATGCCGCCCTATGAAGATAGTCAGCGCTATACCGCTCAGCTCAGCTCGCTTTCTAAAATTATCAATAAGGGGGGGACCTACTGTCCCCCCCCGGCCCCCACCCCTGAGCGGCGGGTGGGGGCCCTAAAATTATCAATAAGGGGGGGGACCTACTGCCCCCCCCGGCCCCCACCCCTGAGCGGCAGGTGGGGGCCCTAAAATTATCAATAGGGGGGGGACCTACTGCCCCCCCCCCCGGCCCCCACCCCGGGGGGGGGGGCAGTAGGTCCCCCCCAAAGAACTTTCCCACGCTTGTAAAATGACACAGAGCACTGTGATTGGATGGATTTCAAGCCATCCAATCACAGTGCTCTGTGTCATTTTACAAGCGTGGGAAAATTCCAAAGAACTTTCCCACGCTTTTAAAATGACACAGAGCACTGTGATTGGATGGATTTCAAGCCATCCAATCACAGTGCTCTGTGTCATTTTACAAGCGTGGGAAAGTTCATCCAATCACAGTGCTCTGTGTCATTTTACAAGCGTGGGAAAATTCCAAAGAACTTTCCCACGCTTGTAAAATGACACAGAGCACTGTGATTGGATGGATTTTGTCACGATACTGGGGAACCCAACACGCTAACACACACACAGACACACAGACAGAAAGTGTGCAGTACCGGTCCTTAGAGTGGCCGGGCTAAGCACACACAGAATAGTCAGGAGACAAGCCGAGTAAGGGGAACCAGAAAACAGAATAACGAGAAACAAGCCGAGGTCAAAGGGTAGGAGAAAGTCACAAAGTCAGTATAACAAGCCAGAGAGTACGTAACCAGAAAGCACACGTTCAGAATCAATACTATAAAGCAAAGACCACAACAGGGCACAGATAGACAGGAAAGGTAAGTATTTAAATCCTAGCCTGAATCCTGATTGGCTAACCACCAATCAGTATTAACAAACACACGTTGGGGATATCTATACCCCCCACTGTGTTTGTTGCACTGTAGCTTTAACGCCGGGTCACGTGAGTGACCCCGGCGCTTAGATAATAGTGCCGGCTCCCAGCGTGCAGCGTTAGACATGCTGCCGCTGGGAGGAGGAGAGGAGGACGCGAGCGGCGTGTCAAGAGGAGAGGACGCCGCTCGCTTATCGGTAAGGGGAGAGGGGACCGCGGGCGGCGACGGACCGAGGGTGAGTGCTGCGAGAGGATTGCAGCCTCCCCTCACCGCTGCCCGCGGAGCCCTGACAGATTTCAAGCCATCCAATCACAGTGCTCTGTGTCATTTTACAAGCGTGGGAAAATTCCAAAGAACTTTCCCACGCTTGTAAAATGACACAGAGCACTGTGATTGGATGGATTTCAAGCCACCAATCAGAGTGTTCTTAGCTTAATTGCAGGGCGGGGCAAGGCTTTGTAAGCCTTCCCCCGCCCTGCAGAGCTCAGTCTGCGCGGAGCCCTCCATGGGTGAAGATGGATTATTTTTTTTGCGCTCGGGTTTTTTTTGTTTTTTTTTTAATTGCGTCGGTTATTACGGCTTTTTATTTGGCCTTTTCTGGGGCTGAAGAAAGAAGATTTTAGAAGAAAGAAAACATCGAATGGTAAGTTGTTTTTATCTCATTTTTTTTTTTTACAGGTTTTTAGTTAATGGTCCCCCCCCTCATTATTTTTAGGGTGAGGGGGGTAGGAAGGGAGATATTTTTTTTTGGGGGGGGGAGGGTTAACTAGGGTCCCCCCCTTTGTATTTAGGGCCCCCACCCACCGCTCAGGGGTGGGGGCCGGGGGGGACAATAGGTCCCCCCCTTATTGATCATTTTAGGGCCCCCACCCGCCGCACAGGGGTGGGGGCCGGGGGGGGGACAGTAGGCCTCCCCTTATCGATAATTTTAGGGCCCCCATCCGCCGCTCAGGGGTGGGGGCCGGGGGGGGACAATAGGTCCCCCCCTTGATAATTTTAGGGCCCACACCCGCCGCACAGGGGTGGGGGCCAGGGGGGGACAGTAGGTCCCCCCCTTATCGATAATTTTAGGGCCCCCACCCACCGCTCAGGCGTGGGGGCCGGGGGGACACAATAGATCCCCCCTTGATAATTTTAGGGCCCCCACCCGCCGCACAGGGGTGGGGACCGGGGGGGGACAGTAGGTCCCCCCCTCTTATCGATAATTTTAGGGCCCCCACCCGCCGCTCAGGGGTGGGGGCCGGGGGGGGGACAGTAGGTCCCCCCCCTTATTGATAATTTTAAGGCCCCCACCTGCCGCACAGGGGTGGGACAGTAGGTCCCCCCCCTTATTGATCATTTTAGGGCCCCCACCCCTGTCTCTCCCCCCCCCCCCTTCTACCACAATTGTGGACAGACAGCATCCCTGTGGGTTCGGGCTTCACAGCAGTGCTGACAGGCTATCAGCACACAAAGCGCGTTCACAGTGCTTTGTGTGCTGATAGCCCGTCTGATGTATTCACCGAGAATGCATCGGACGAGAGGCCTTTTTAGGGCCTCTGAACTCGGAAGTCCCTCTGGTGGCCGTCTGATTGACTGCAACAAGAGGTGTTCCAAGCTTCCAATGTAAACACTGCATTTTCTCAGAAAATACAGTGCTTACAAGAAAAAGGCTCCGGGTAGCTGTAGCACTCACCTGAACAACCTCATTAAGCTGAAGTTGTTCAGGTGACTATAGTGTCCCTTTAAGTATACTGCTTGTAGTCTGCAATACATATACATGCTTCAGCAGAAAGACACTACACAAATGAACCTTCTGAATCTAAAGGCTTCCACTGCACGCAATATGTTTGGTAAATGTATGAACCCTGACATGTGGTTAGAATTGATACTAACCAACAAAGCTGTAATGCTACAATGTGCATAGCACTCTTTGCAGCACATTACTTTCTAAAAAGTTACTTTTGTTAACCTTGGTATTATAGCATAGCTTAGATAAGACTCTTAAGTATGTAATTGTTGCTTGTTTTCAGGTACACATGTGCAGTAGACTAATGCCATGTTATATATGCAATGCTCTCCCAATTAAAACATGATATGATATTTGAACTACAACAGAGTATGTGGTTTTCCTGAACACTCGTACATCTAATTAGGTGCCTCTGGTTATCTCTTGGATGATTTATCCATTGTAAATTTCTATATCGGGGGTAGGAGATAGGAAACCAGGTATAAAGTACAAACTTTTAAACAGCGAACACCTTATTGAGCAAAAACTTTTAAACTTATTCTAGGGGTTTATTCACTAAAATGTTAAAAGTCAAAATAATCACATTCCATCAACCAGTCTTTCTTGGTTTCTTATGGCTCAATGTTTCTCCTCTGCATTCACAATTTCAAAGTAATGTTGGTTGTATCCTTACTGGCTCGCCCGTTGAATTCCCTCACCATTGCTCATGCAATGTTACAACATTATGGGTTATGATACAATAATACACATTACCAACCCCATCCGCTGTTGGGTATAAGGTGTTTGGGTACCAAATGCTGTTTCTGTGTAGTTGCACATGGTGAACGTTGATGGAATGTACTCTCTCTAATTCTAACTGCTCTGTCAATGTGTTCTTTCAATGAAAATGGTAAATATATATATTGTCAAGAAATTTGTGCAAAACCCTACATGTGTTGTGTTTAGTCAATACCCTTTTAACATCCTTTCCAATAAGATTACTGCACACTATGAAACTACAGTAAGAGGGGGTGGCAAACTATTGTAGTAATTACTTTTAATGGCTCTAAGTGGTGGGAGTTATACTTTCAGCATTGTACGAGAATCAATACTTCATGCTGACTGGACTAGAACGTTCCTTTAAATATCCCTCCATCTTTGGTATGGGTGAGCTATGTACTCCAGCAGATGGCGCAATGTATCATTTCCCAGATATGGCTATGCCTGTGACTGAGTGATACTGAGAGCCAATGGATGAGTGGAGGCATGGCTATGATCCCTTCTATATAAGTGACTGCTGGTCAGCTTTGCTCTAGTCAGCTGAGTAAAGAAGTATTGAATAGGAGTCTCGTATAGGGGTGGGGAAGCTTAATTCATACAGCTTTCTTACAATTAATGCAAACGTTTGCTAGAAACCTTAGTTTAAATCAAATCCGAAGTAACTTCTGTAACATAAGAGATCGACCTCCCTTTACCCTATAAGAGAAGGTAAGTGACTTTTTTATAATAACTGAAAGCATAAGTTTTTGCATGTTTCTTATTAACACCTGCTCACTGTCTCTGGGAGATTTTGATTTTATTGCATGTAACTTCTACAGCTTTCAGGTTCTGCTAAGCCTATTTATATAGTTAATGAACCAGTATCAATACATGTATGATTAGGGTTTGTTGGATAAATCTCTCTAGGGAGGAATATTTGCTGGGTTGCATTAACCCTTTGAGTGTTAGAGGTGACCTAACGTATTGCACATCTGACAGCCAAAACGAGTTGGAACGTTAAGGTTCCGTGTAGTTCTGGTCCCTGCTATCCTACATTGCGCCTTTCGTGGAATGTTTTTAGTTCAAGTATCACTGTAATGGTCAGCTCTGATCACTAAGCTTGCAATCGTAACAGGGCTTAAATGCTTCTGCTTGCAACTGTTACCGTATCCGGGGCTCCATTTGAGCTGGGCCTATTCTACAGACATGTCCAGGCTTGTCCTGTGAGAATAGTGGGAGGAGCTTCGGCAGTGACGGCCTGACTTGACATTCGGTGATAACCATCCATAGTGTTCTCTCATTGGTTGAGGAGAAAGGGAGGTCGAGCGCTGACCATAGTGGGCGTGGCCTAACAATCTGTCATGGCCGTTTACTGTCTCTCTGTCACATTAGTAGGGTACAGCAACGCATGGAATAGTTGAAAGGGGGCGGAGGAAGCAGCCTCTGTTTAATGTGAGCGCTCAGGCACTCTCGCTCTTTTTGGGGGGATATTGCCGTGTTCAATTTCTGTCAGTCTCATTCAAAGCATGAATCTTTGATGGCCTGCTCCATAAAACTATTGGTTAATGTCACTAGAGCAAATAAAATTAGGTTAAGACTGTCCCTTGTATGATTCACTAGGACCAACGTAAGCCTAATTAAGTAATCAGTGACCCATAACTCTTTCTTTACTAGGGTTAGGTAATAGTTTGGAAAATGGATTTTAGCAGTTCTGTTACAGGCCTATAATTTTTTTTTTTTTAAATATCTTCTGCCCCACTCTATATTCCATATGTACATGCCTATTACCTTGGAGCAGGGCCTATATTGGGCTCAACTCCTTCTGTTCCTATTTTCCCTCCATCTTGCTTTGTAGCTCTGTTATACACTGTCATATCGTTAAAGGGACACTATAGGTGCCAAAAGAACTTAAGCTTAATGAACTAGTTTTTGTGTATCTTTCATGCCTCTGCATTTTCACTGCTCAGTTCTCTGCCATTTAGGAGTTCACTTACTTTATTTATGCAGCCTAATCTCACCTCCCTGCATGTGGTTTACACAGCCTTCCTAAACACTCACTGTAAAGAGAGATATAATGTTTACACAGGTGATAAAAAACGTTCTAAAGTAAGCCATCATTTGATTGAAAATGAAACCATATTTCTTTCATGCGGGGAGGGGACATGTGGCTAGGGCTGCATAAACATAAACAAAAGTGATTTTAACTCCTAAATGGCAGGGAATTTAGTAATGAGACTGCAGGGGCATGATCTTTACACTAAAACTGCTTTAATAAACATAAAGGGACACTATAGGCACCCAGACCACTTTAGCTCATTGAAGTGGTCTGGTTGCAGTGTCCCTGTGGCGGACTGACTGGGTACCACCGCCAATCACACATCCTAGTGCTCTCAGAGTACCATAAGCACCGCACCGGACACCATAACCACTGTAGCCCCCTTGGCTGGGGTCTTGCCGTCCCTTCCCACCCTAGGCCAAACACCTACATCCATCTCCCAGTGGGAAGACTTCTCCTCCAAGAGAGTATCGCTGTATAGCCGGTAAAAGAGCAATTGGTATAGCTGCTGAGCCAAGGCTTAATGCTGGGAGTCATCTGTTTATTAGAGGCCACACACAGCCTTTTATGCAAACCCCATGCAAGGGGTTTCCTGCACAAAATAACAGGGTCATGCCTCCCCTGTACCTGAGAGATAGAGTCAGGAACACATTTTCCAAACACCCCAAAATATATAAAAAAAAAAAAAAAAAAAGTCACATCTCCTGACAGCCCCGATCTGGGTGACCAACATACCCCAAAATTACCCAGATCGGTTTGGGTTTTCCATGGAAGTCATAATTTGACCAACCGCACACAATCGATCAAGTTCGGTAGTTTAAAAACAAACTACCGAACGATTCCCCGAACAGTACCCTTCTAAGTTGTTTAGAACCGAATGCAGGTGATGATGTAAGTCGAGAGGTGTTCGGGAATTTCAGTCTCCGATTTTAGTTCCATGAGCTCGATGACCAAACACCGCTGCCTGCGTTTTTATGCAAACAAGATGGTCGCCACCTCGTGGTTGTTCATACTAATTGCGGCCACTCAGACGAACAATTAGAGCACTGCGGTGGAACTTGTTACAGGATGTCAATTGGCCTTAACAAGCACCTGGGTGGTCTCTAGTCCGTGCGGTTGTTCGGGAGTTAGTTTGGTTCCTGAACCAAATGGAAAATCCCACAAACAAAGTCTTTTTTCACATGGCTTTTACAGGGTCCAAAGTCCCTGGCAAGAAGGCTCCTCCAGGAGCGCGTGGCGGTTACTTTTGCCACAGTCCCTAATGCCCTTAGTTCTGCAATGTAAGTGAGACACTCTCTAGTGGCTGTCTACCAGAAAGTCACTAGACGCGCTTCCTGCTTGCTAAGCGACTTTTGGTCATCTAATTGACGCTGCACGTTCTCACGCTTTGCATGAGGACATCCAGTGTCAAGGAAATCCCCATAGGAAAGCATTACATGCAGTTCTCTTCGATTTAGGAGTTAAATCACTTTGTTTATGCAGTACTAGCCTGATCTCCCCTGCCTTTGACTTACACAGCCGCCCTACACACTAAATCTAATTTTTAAACTTCCTTTACAGACTACTTCATCCTTTTTTTTAATGTTTACATTGCAGCCCTAATGCTTTCCTGATGTTAGTACATTCCATGTATTTCTCCAGCGTGGACTTTAATACTGTTTAGGACAGCATCGAATGTCCTAGAGCAGGGGTTCTCAACCCAGTCCTCAGGACCCCCTACCAGTCCAGGATTTGGGGATTACCTGGGTGTGTCTAAGGTGTTTAGAAAAAGGGGAAAAAAACACCTGAGACTCTAAGGTGGTTTTTTTCATCTTTTTCTAAACACCTTAGACACACCCAGGTGATCCCTAAACCATGGACTGGTAGGGGGTCCTTGAGGACAAGGTTGAGAACCCCTGTCCTAGAGTATTGGTATAAGCAGTGTAAATCCCTGTTCATAACAGGACACCCAGGTATCAAGCAATAGCTGGGTCTCCCCTCTGTCAGCGGGGGCAATTTTTAGTAACCCCAGGCTGACTGAATAGCTTATGCAGTGCTGAAAGTCTGCACTGCGTATGTTTAAATCCATTCAGAACAACGCAGCTCAGCAATCCTGTTCAGCTGCAGTTAAACTTTCTGGTAAATTGTTAATCCATGGTTTCCTATATTTACTCATTTAAAGAAATACATCTGCAAATTGGTTCAGACCAGCACAATAGTGTATTTTTATTTTATACTAAATTACATGGCACTAAAAAAAAAAAAATCTTGCGGCACATTCAAATGGAAAATGTGTATTCTCATTTTAATTACATGGGTTGCAAAGTGTCTGGGGTTTGATTTAAAAAAAAAAAAAATATGATGCAATACATCTCTGAAACCAAATCTGCACTTTTTTGCGCTTTTTTTTTTTTTAAACTCTATTTTCCTTCTTTAATAGATGATTGAAACACTTGTAACATCAGACGCTCAAGACCTTCTTTACCAGTTGAACTCACTCTTCGAGCAGGAGCTGAAATGTCAGCCAAAGGCTTGTGGCTTGCGCCTTATTGAAACAACTCATGACAATGGCCTTCGGATGACTGCTAGACTTCGTGACTTTGAAGTGAAAGATTTGCTTAGCTTAACTCAGTTCTTTGGTTTCAGTACAGAAACATTCTCTTTATCTGTTAATCTTTTGGATCGATTCCTGTCCAGAATGAAAGTAAGTTATTTTAATATAAATATGCATATTCTATTCATAAATGTATGTGCCATCACTTTGTGACATGTAATATAGTGTTTATAGTGGCGGAGAAAAAAAGTCAAAATGCTAATTGTAAATATAAATCACAATAATGAGAACTTGGCTCGTGCATTTTCAAGTATAATTTTTAGATGCTGCATCTTTCAATGGCCTCCTACTTAATTTCTTTTTCAGATACAGCCAAAACATCTAGGCTGTGTAGGACTCACCTGTTTCTACCTCTCTGTAAAAGCAACTGAAGAAGAAAGAAATGTGCCATTGGCGACAGACCTATTAAGAATAAGTCAGTACAAATTCACAGTTTTTGATATGATGAGAATGGAAAAGATTGTTCTAGAGAAGCTGGGTTGGAAAGTTAAAGCCACAACAGCATTCCACTTCTTACAACTTTACCATTCCCTTGTTTATGAGAACTTGACTAACGAAAGGTAACTTTTTGTGTTTGTGTGTTTTGTTTTGTTTTGTTTTTGTTTGTTTTTTAAACTTTATGTAGATCAGAATGATGGATTAGGAAATAAATATAAGAGCAACTCCTCTCATATTTACTACTAACTATTTTTTTTTTTTTTTTTTTTAAATGTTCTATATTCATTTATATATATTCTGATCCATGCATGAGCATTACAAATTGTTTTTAAAGTGTCGGGCCATTGTACAGGGAGCCTACAGAAATGTGGGATAGGAATCTGAAACAAAGGCTACCTGTATATAATTTTCATAACTTTGCAGAATGACACTGGAAAAATGAAGCATGATTTCTCAGCTGATTGCTCTCTGCCAGTGACAAACGGCTTAGCTGAGGAGAGTTAACAAAAGTTAGTGCTTAGAAATGTCTGGCTCTCTGGTGTTGGTAGTGGAGATGGGATGCTATGCCAGGTGGACCACAGGCACAATTTAAAAAAACTGTTTGATTACATATAATAGGGATGTGCTAAGGCACTCTTGGCACGTTCCTTTTAATGCAAAGTCTGTCACTTTTTTTTTTTTTTTTCATAAAACATTTTAATAATCGTAAATATATTGTAGTTTAGTAAAGCTTTCAATGCATTCCTGTCATCTGTCTTTTCAGCCTAAAAATAGATTATCTGATGACAGAGCTAAAGTAATTGGTGCATATGTCCTATCAATACCATAAGGATTGAATTTGACCAGAGACATATTTAACTAATCCTTTTTTTTGTAGGAAGAAACTTTTTGTGCTTGACAAACTTGAAACACATCTTAAAGCCTGTCATGGTAGAATTGGATTCTCCAAAGCAAAGGTGAGTCAAAACAGCAGTGCAATTCAATGCAAACTGTTTGCACTTGATCTTTCACTGGAAAAACTATGAAATTGATATTCAGTGCAGTTGTGAAGAGTTCAGTTGAATAGTTTTTCATATCCAGGATTTGTCAAATTATTATTGACATTTATATAGCACCGTTTTATTTTGCAGCTCTTTACAATATTCTAAAGGGGGCATTTAACAATAAGGGAGACCGTTACAAAATGTTACATGAACAATAGGTTGATGAGGGCCATGCTCAAGAGGGCTCACAATCATTGGCACCTTGTAAAGAAAAACATATTTTCCAGCCAGTTGGAGGGAGAGCAAAATATTCCCCATAACCAACCCCATGGTCAACATGTGAGAAGGCTAGGTTACTTTTTGTAATTTCAAGACTGTGATCCTGCTATACCTACTCATCTGTATTTGTAGGTTGTCATTAAGCTCAAGGGATTATCACCATATTCATAGGTTAGTAACAGGTGGCATGTTCCTAAATCTTTGCTGGACAGGAGTTTTATTAGAAAGATAGCTGATGTAGCCTCTCTCTGGTCAGGTTTTATCTATCTCCCAATATGGACAAAAGTATTGGGACACCTGATCATTACACCAGGGAGTTTTATGGTCACATGAAAAAAAGAATCTGAAGTTACCACAGTACTCCAAATAGGCAGTAAAATAACAAGACACAGGTGCTGCTATCCCAGCTCGCTGTGGCTCCTACAGTGATATAGCAAAAAAAAATGTAGGAAAAAAAAGGGTGAGAAGCGCAACCACAAGTGGGAGGTTATGCACTGATGGTGGACAACAACGCCTGGCTCCCTACCTCTGTTTCAGTTCATCCCAAAAATGTTCGATGGAGTTGAGGTCAGGACTTTGTGCAGGTCAGTCGAGTTCTTCCACACCAAACTCATCCAACTATGTCTTTATGTTTTTTTGATTCTGGCACTGTTATTCTGGAATAGGAAAGGGCCTTCCCTCAACTGTCCCCATAAAGTTGGAATCATAGCATTATCTAAAATGTCTTGGTATGCTGAAGAATTAAGATTTCCCTTCACTGGAAGTAAGGGGTCTAGCTCAACCCTTAGACAAACGGCCCTTAATACCATTTGTCCTCTTCCACCAAACTTTACAGTTGGCACAAGGTAGTCAGGCCGGTAACAATCTCCTTGCATCCGCCAAATGCAGACTCGCTCACCACACTGCCAAACAGAGAAGCGTGATTCATTACTCAACAGAACGTGTTTCCACTGCTCTAGAGGTGATTGGCAGCATGCTTTACACCACTCAATCCAACACTTGACATTGTACTTTTTTGTTTTTTCTCTGCTATTCATGCCAGTGGAAGTTCAGACCTCTTTAGCTATGGAATCAGCAGAGCGTTGGCGACTTTTACGCATCATACGCTTCATGCCTCGGTTACCCCACTCTGTGGCTTTACGTGTTCTTCCACTTTGTGGCTGTGTTGCTGCTTTTTCTAAAAGCTTCCACTTTCCAATAATACCACTTACCGTTGACCGTGGTCTATCTAGTAAGGATGACTTTTCACAAACAGACTTATTGCAAAGGTAGCATCCAATCACAGTACCACACTTAAATTCACAGATCTTCAGAACTACCAATTTGTTCACACAAATGTGTGTAATGCAGACTGTGTAGTGGGCCCTGGGTAACCCGGCCGGTTACCTCTGCTATTAATGAAGTAAGAGACCTATTTTCCCCAGTAACCAGACGACTCACAGTTCCAGGGGTACAACAATGACTTTATTGGCCACACTTGGCTTTATACTTTCCCCATGCAAGGGGTGGATCACTCATACAATGTCCCCTGCCCGGGGTAATATAATGGGACCGGAACTCCAGTCCCTTGTTCCCGCCATTCAGTGTCCCCTCCCAGGGTCCTGCCCTTCCCAGGAGCCTTTGCAGGGACAATAACTCCAATTCGTGTGTCCCCTGCTCCCGCGATCCAAATACAGGATTTCTCACTTCACGTTGCAAGGGGTCTTCTGCCCAGGACCCTCTGTACCTGGGAATCCCAGTGCTGGAAAGACTCCCGCCTCCTGGGCTCCCAGGCACAGAAAGCCTGCCAATCCGCCATTGTCCACAAAGAGTATCCCCTGCAATCCCAGGGACACCCAGAACTGCAACTGTACGAACGGTGGCCACCCAGGGAAGCACTCATTACTTCCCTTGCGGTTTCACACTTGTGTTGCAAGTTTCTAACGTTCTAATTGATTGGTATGAACACTCTAATGGGCACTGGGGAGGTCCTCATTCGGGAGCTGAACGAGGTGGGTAGCAATCCGCAAGTGCTCCCCCTGGACGGCGTTAACGAGGTGTGAACATTCTAAATGGGGTATCAAGGTGGTCCCCGTTTGGGAGGCGAACATAACTTGTTCGTATGGGGCCTCCCGAACGGGGAGTAGGTAAAATACAAGAGTACAGCACAATATAGGGGAAAAATACGGGGAATGACACACAGCAATTTACAAACAGGCAGTGGTCCCGTCACAGACTGCATGACTAGGTGCTTGATTTTATCCACTTGTGGCAATGGGTATGAGTGAAAGATTGAAACACCATAATTAAGAGTTGTGTCTCAATGTTTGTCCATATAAAGTGTGTATAAAATTTCATTTTTTTTTTTTTCAATTTCTATTACAGCCGTCTGTATTGGCTTTGTCTGTGTTGGCTCTGGAAATACAGGAGCAGAAGTTGTTTGAACTGATTGATGCATTGGAATCTCTCCAAGTTTATTCTAAGGTGAGAATACCTTTGCACATAACTGTCTTTAATTACTTTACATAACCTAATGCATCTACGGTACGATTTTAAGGTTAGTGAGTGGCTCATGTCACATTGGGTGTTGAGAGGGGTAAAAGCTAGCATTGGCAGACATAGGATGTTTATTTCTTTTTCAGAGTCATTAAACCTAGGATTAAGGTAAAGGGTTTGTTTAGGTTTTGGTAGGTGTTTCATTGAGAGTGGACAGTGTTTAGGACGTGTGAAGTTTGATCAATTATTTGCAATCTACTCCCCCTTATATATATTTTCTTGTCTAGTTGGACCCCTATGACTGACTGACTGAGCTGCAGTAGCTGTTAGTGTGTTACTCCTCTCAACACTCAATGATGTCCTTGCTTGTTCTGCAAGGCATTTCTGTGCCTAGCCTCTCTCTCTCCCTCTCCCTCTCCCTCTTCCTCTCCCCTCCAAAACTTCATATTATAAGTACTGGAAAAAGAAGCCCCTACAGGACAGGCACTTGTAGGCAGGTGCCTACTTTGCCTTAGGTAACATCCAGCCCAGTGTTCTCCAATAGCAAAGACCATGCCTGTGCTCACATTGATGTGATGCAGCAATCTGACTTACAGTGCTATATTCTATAATTGACATCTACATGGTTTCTATTATCAGTGAGGATGCAACTCTTGAGAACTTTGAAGCTGTCTGTTACTGGAGGATGCAGGCACAATATTTTCCCTTTCAAACCATGGAGAGTGGTTAGAGAGCTCTCCTCCTCTCTACTGAGGGGACCATAATACGCACCTTTTTGGAACCTTGTCCAATATGTCACCTTGATGACCTTGTCTTGTATTTATTCAGTATTGCAATACCCTATTGGTAATGTTTCTCTAGCACTAAATGTTATATCATACATTTTTATTTTTTTTCCAGATAAGCAGCAGAGATTTGTTTTGTTGGAAAGAACTAGTATCAAAGTGTCTGGCAGAATATTCTACAAGCAAATGTTCCAAACCAAATGTTCAGAAACTCAAATGGATTGTGTCTGGTCGCACAGCAAGGCAGCTGAAGCATAGTTATTACAGAATAGCACATCTTCCTACTATTCCAGAGTCTGGCTCATGAAAAGGTATTTTAAAGTGGGTTTTGCATTATCTAGATAATAAAATATTATAATTTGTTTATGGAAATATATTAAGACTTCTAAATGGTTATTTATTGAGTCAGCATTTTAGTTGTCATATTTGGTATGCCTTCGGAGGGGTTTAGAAAAGCATGGTGGGGAGGATCTAAAACCTAAGAAGCCTGATTAGGATGAGTGAGCGGTCATGTAAATGTCAAATCTTCAACTCTTGAAGTCGAAACAATTGAAGCCTTATAGGTCACTTTTTTAATCCGGGAATTTTAACAAATCATAACTTTCATAATTTCATAATCTGAAAGATAAGGAGAAAATTAATGTGCCAAAATGAAAAGTGAATAAATTGTCAATTCTACCCAAATTTTTTCGATTCACTTAATCAACACTATTCCACTACAATGTTTGTCTGCCCTTAAAATACTACAGGTTTTTTTTTAATATTTATCTTGAACACACAAAACCAGATTCAGGCTATGACTGAATAGTTAAGGACTTTTTTGGTTTTGGTTTTTTAAGCAAAGTCTATGAGCTGTTAATCTCTAAAATCTATTTTGCTTCTTTGCAGATCAGAGCATAGAACCATCTACACTGTTGCTTTTTTAAATTATTTTTATTTATGGACTATAAATCTAAAATACAGAAATATGGAACCTGGAGAAGATTTGGCAGTGTTTGTTTGTTTTGTGTGTTTTTTTTTGGTTTTTTTTTAATAGTTTTTAAGTATTTATGGTAACAGATATGCACGAGATATATATATATATATATATATATATATATATATATATATATATATATATATATATATTCCTGTGCAACACTTCAGTAAAAACTAATGCACTTTAAATTTCAAGAGTGTTACACAAGAAACATTTAGTATTGTATTTTGTACTGAAAACCTCTTTAGACATGGAGTAATTTGCCATTTGAAATAACCTGAGTTTCAATAGCTTTAAGCCCCCAGAAATACTTACTAATCTGTATGGTGGATAAAGGCTGAAAGCTAGGGGTTTGAGAAATGTATTAAAAGTACAAGTAACAGTCTAACTTGAGTATATTTTAGATGGTCTGTATCAGTTCCTGTTCTAAAATACAGTTGGAAAAGTTTGCTAACACGAACAAGCAGTTTATCCATGATATGGCTTGCATGTGTTTTTGTTTCTTATTCAGCGAAGCTAGAAAAAACTTTATAAATTTTAGTTTTCTTGGAACACTATAGTTTAAGAATGTGATGATGGTGAGAAATGTAACACAACACATGTTAACATTGCAATGTTGTCTTTAAACTCACCTAAAATAATTTTAAATTCTGCTTTGGTGCTTGTGAATGTGTGCGTTAACATGTTCATCTGGAAACTATCTGTGATTTAAAAAAAAAAAAAAATTGTATTTCCCTCCCCAATATCTGTGAATTTCTCGGGAGAGTTAAAAAAACTTGTATGGAAGTCTGATAAAATATGCTTCAGGTTTTATGAAATATGATTTGCGCAATCCATTACTTTTTTTTTAAAAAAATATTTTTCTGCGTAGACCTCAGAACTGAAGTTGCACAAGGTCACATTGTTTAGCAGAAGTGCCTCTGCAATGCAGTAAGAAACGTACCTTTCAATAAAATGTATTGGAAAGCAAACATTTTAAGGTTTGGTTTTGTTTTGTTTTTTTTCCCTCTTCATTATATGATATGGAATACAAATTATAAAATAAGAAATTTAAAACTATTCTAGATAGGGATGCACTGAAATTTTCTGCCGAAAATGGGCCTATCCTGTTTTGTCCGAAAACAGGTCAAATTTGCCAAAATTAAAAATAGAACACTATGGGACAGGGGAGGTGGGGGAGAACACTATGGGACAGGGGAGGTGGGGGAGAACACTATGGGACAGGGGAGGTGGGGGAGAACACTATGGGACAGGGGAGGTGGGGGAGAACACTATGGGACAGGGGAGGTGGGGGAGAACACTATGGGACAGGGGAGGTGGGGGAGAACACTATGGGACAGGGGAGGTGGGGGAGAACACTATGGGACAGGGGAGGTGGGGGAGAACACTATGGGACAGGGGAGGTGGGGGAGAACACTATGGGACAGGGGAGGTGGGGGAGAACACTATGGGACAGGGGAGGTGGGGGAGAACACTATGGGACGGTGGAGGTGGGGGAGAACACTATGGGACGGTGGAGGTGGGGGAGAACACTATGGGACGGTGGGGGGGGGGAGGGGAGAACACTAGAGGGGGAGAGGAACATTAAGCGGGGGAGACCACTAAAAAGGAAGGGAAGTTTTTTCATATGAGATATTAAATTCATTAAAAAGTCAAATATTAAAAAAATGTATAGGAAAGAAACTTTAAAAAAATCATTTTGGGGGGGGGGGGGGGGGAATCCTTTTCGGCCAAGGGCATCTTGAATTTTCAGTTTCGGCACCAGAATATTCATTTCGGTGCATCCCTAATAATTATATTATATCTATTCAATACATTGTTAAACACAGATCTGCACACACCAGTCAAGCCATATTTGCTTTTCCCACCGAAATCTCAAATTTGATGTTACTACCACAAAGGATTCTGAGTGGGCATATGCAAATTAGTTCAACAATGAATCACCTTTTTTGCCTCATTAGAATTCCATTTTTTTTTAAAAAATGGATTCCTAGAAGTTTATTTGCTGTATACAATGGCTTTGAAACACAACTCCGGATTAAATGCAAAGCCAGTGAACCACTCACAGACATCTGTTTTGTTGGTAATGCAACTCATCATGGTTACTGGCTTGCTATTGAGGCTTGGTGTTACTTGCAGAGCAAAAATCAATAATAGTTATGGTGGGGAAAAATATGCATCTCTTCCCAAGTTGTGTTTCAAAGCTGTTGTATACTGAACTTCAGTGAATCCATGTTTAAAATTGAATAATGAGGCAAAAAAGGTGACCTTTGTTTAACAAATTTGCATATATATTTAGTTTAATACACATTGCTACATACCATATCTTTAGATAATCATGGTCTTAAACAGAAATCCTAATGTTGGATATTTTCGGAGGTTTCCATTACTTTTGCTATTTGACCATTTAAAAGGATTATATAGTGTAAGGAATAGAAATCTGCCTTTCACACTGGTCATGTATGAGGTTTAATGAAATAGAGAAGGCATTGACCCATGTGAACAAAACTTCAAATTACCTATCATTCTAACCATATTTATTTTGTGGAAGTATGACAGAATAAGTCTGTGGTTTCCAAACCAGTCCTTAAGGCACACCTACCAGTCTGGGATTTAGGGACTAGCTGTGCGTGCCTTGACTGGTTTGGAAACCACTGGAACTTGAATCATTTAATTATCTGCTGGATTAAAATTTTGGTTCTGTGTGATCTGTCCTACTTTAGGTTCTATTATTTCTTTATCTTGAGTGTTTCTTATACATAACCAAGAAGCTCTTACCATGTTTGGTGTGCTTATACATACTACACTAGGAATATTTTTTTTTTTTTGCAAGTAATTAAGGCATTGAATTTATGATATTCACTGAAGATTTGATATTTTGAATTTTTTTCATTAATTCACATGGAGCGACGTTCACATAATTTCTAATAAAAATTAAATATTGATGTTTTATATTTAATGTTTTTTTTGTGAGTTCAGCTGTAGTGAAATGGCTAATGGCATAAAAAAGAGCTCATACCCTACAGTGATTATAGTATAACTGTTTATCCCTATGTATATATAACCATAGCTTTGCTACTATCACTTGCCTCCAAGGTTCTTATGTATTCACCATTTCACTACTTAGTGAACATTCCCTTTTAGCTATCCAGTTTATTTGGGCTTAGCAGTGTTGTGGATCAAAACAAATGTTTGATTAAATTTGTGTATCTGCCCCTTTCCTGAATAATTCATACCAGACACAGGTTTCTAGGTTAATGAAAAAATCAGAAATGTTTATTTGGGGGATGGGGCTCTCATCATGGAGCTCTCCTCCAGATTCCAGCGCCATCTTGTTAATTGAGGGTGTTAGTCGATGAAAGGGAAACTCCCTAGCGGCCATCTTAAGTAGCTCATGATTAATATTGATTATAGCTATGCAGAGTAAATAGACATTTTACAACAAATTTTTTTTTTTTAGTAGATTTAATATTTTGTCCTCAACAGTCGCCCCTTAAAACGACTATTTACGATGTATACAGCCACCATCTATCCCTAATAGGCTGCTGCTCATCTTGTCAAACAGGTTTTCTCAAACTCTTCGCTGCGCTAGAACCCATAGTGGCTTGTCCACTACTTCTCCGCAACAGACTTTTTTACCCGTAAGACAAGACGCTGTCCCTGTAATGTCCCTAAAGAGAGGTAATTGTATACTTAGTGTAGTGGGACTGCAGAGGTGTATGTGGTGTGTCACAAGTTTCGTCATCAATGTCTCGGTGTAGGAAGGTTGGAGTGGTACGGTCAATGGTTTGATCTACAGTCTTCTGTAAATATTTCAGCACAGAAGGCATTATACAACAGACAAAGAAAAGTAACAGCTAGGACGGCCATTCCCACTTGGAAGAGTACTTTCTGCCATCCATTCATCCATCCAAACCATCTATCCAATGAATTGGTGACCCCTGAGTTTCTTTTTAACTCTTCTGAGAGACTATCAAGCTTCTCTATGGCCATCGTTACCTTCCCATTGGGGCCTGTGGTACATGGGATGAAAGTGCAACATGTCATAGTGTCTGGGAGTATTTTACACACCCCTCCCTTCTGCCAAAATCATATCTAGTGCCATCCTAACTGTTCGGCTAGGCCATGGAGGGCATCTCTGGTATAATTGACAAACCGTTGTTGAATATAATAGATATAGTTAATCCAATTTACATTAGATATTTGCCGTGATGAGTGGAATTAAGGATTCAAATCCAGCCACGACCTCATCTCTGACCTTTAAATTCGTTTGGCACCCCTATGTATATGTGAGGATCGAAACTGCCCTGTACAGGAGCCTCTCTTTTTGCTCTAAAGTATGTATGGGGTGAATCAAGAGGGCCTTGGTGATTATCTGATATTATGTGTATGGGCATGATAACTTTGGCCAGAGCGCATTCCCCCCACCATAAGCCTGTCAATTTGGATCTGAGTTGCATGTCCCCGCATAACCAATAAATATCGCCCAAGGATTTAACGTGATTCATTAACAGGGTAGTAGGACATTCCCAATACGCAGCGCAATACCCAGAAGGAAATTTTCCCAAAAACGTCCCTGTGGTACCGTGTATAGTGTAGCAAGTGTAATTACCTGGATACAGTGTGACTCCATCAGGTGGTCTGATATCTCTTTGAGTTAGTGGGTATGTCTTCTTCCAAGATTCACATGCTGATGAGTTTGTGACCGACTGCACATAGAGACTTAAGAAACACATTTCAACAGCAGGAGGTAGATTTAGGGGCACTGTACCTAGGTGGGGTCTGCTCCTCCACATACATAGCAATTGGTTTTATTGTGAGAGTTAGCATTGTATCTCATCCACTCAAGCCACAGGTTAGTGTCTGAAAACTTAGTCTCTACTGCCATGGTGTCTTCGAAAGTAGGGTTGGCTATGGCCACGATGTCTTTAAGAGTTTTGACGTGGGGTTTGAGAGGGTTGATGGTCATATGTTTTGTGTCTACCCACTCGGGTGATGTGTACATGTCTCGTAAGTAGAAAGTGCCCAATTTATTATATGAACCACCCCCTCTCCAGTACATTCCCATTATATATTCTCCAGCGTCTCCTGGACTAGGATGTTCAATATTTAGAGTAAGTTTCATAGGGGTTGACCCTGTTGATTTACATAAGGTCATTCTGTACAGTAATGATTTCCCATTTCTGTCCACTCTGTCTAAGGCACTTTGTGGTCTGTAGCCCCATGGTCAGCCCGTGTTCCACCCTGCTGCCTTCCATGTACTACAGTGATGTCCCCAATGTTCACCCGTCACACAAATGAAATGTATGGGTCCTTTTTATTGGGTATAGCTTTGTATATAGTCGAGTATTGTGATTGTGGGAAGATGCAAGAAACAATATCACAGTAATCAACTGTAAAAGTAGCAACATGTGTGTTGGAGGAATTATACCAAAATGTATAAACATGATTATCTTTGGTAATTGCAACTTGTTGGGCCTCGAACAGGCCTATCAACAGAAAAAGGTACAGGAAACTCATGGTGTAATAGGAACTACTTCTTCTGGAGCTGGAACTTTCTTGCAATACGAAGCGTGTATCCAGGTATTCTTCCCAGCTAGCTTTACTGAGATAGATGTAGTTAGAAGGACCTGGAATGGACGATTGAACCTTGGCTCAAGAGTGTGTTTTCTCAGGAATTTCTTGACCAGAACCCAATCACCAGGGAGCAACTTATGGGCGCTTGTATCAGACTCTGGATCTGGAATAGAAGAAAACACTTGCGCATGGATTTTGGTCAAGGCATGAGAGAGCAGTTATGTAGTCTACCATTGCATCTGAGTGAATCTGTTAGGGAAAGTAACAGCCTAGCCTAGGAGCTGAACCGAACAGAATCTCATACGGAGACAAGCCCCCCTTTATCCCCTGTAGACACTGCCATGACAGGGGCGTTGGACACAGGTTTGCCAGTTACCTATTGTAAAAGATCTAGATGGGAATGGTCTGGGCCAGTGTAGTGGCGGGTGGGGGCTGCAGGTGCTGAATAGCCTTGTTGTTGTGCAAGACGCACAGGACGGTGAATGTTGGGTGTAGGGCGATTAGGTTGCTGAGAACCAGCTGCATCATAGTCATCAGAAGGAGAATCCGTATAATCATGAGGTCCAGGCTGACTGTCAACGGGCGGAGGTGAATTAACAGTCTGAGGGAAGCCCTGTGGAGGGTAGGCAGCCTGAGGCTGGGCCAGGGTCGCTGCAGAGGGCTGGGCTTGGGTCGCTGCAGAGGGCTGGCCATACATAGGTGTCAGGGTTTCCTTGCTGTTTTAAACAGCAACCCTTTTCTGTTTCAGTGATTGAGTTTCAGCTGCAATTACTATCAGCTCCTTCTGCTTGTTGCCACGGTTACTCACCTGTGAGTAGTAATCAACCCTGCTGCTAATCAGTTCTGCCTATTTAAGCAGCTAAGCCCAGAACCTCCTTGCCCTTGCGTGGTTTCCTGTTTCCCAGAAGTCTCCTTGTTCCTGTGTTTCCTGTTTGCTCCTGGTTCCTGACTCCGGTCTTGTTCCTGACTCCGCTGCTCTCCGTGCTCCTGATCCTGGCTTGTTTGACTACCCGCTCTGGTGACTGACCCCTGCTTGATTCCTGGACTTTGCTTTTGTTCATTATTTGTTATTTATTAATAAAGGTGTGTTTGCATCTACTTCTGTCTCTGTCTGGTTCCTTGTCCCTGACAATAGGATAGGCTGCCCCAGGATTAGGAGGTCTTATGGCCTGTTGTTGCGGCCTATACACTCTAGGGTGTGGGCAATCCTTACGAAAATGGTCAGCCTGGCCACAATTATAACAGGCCCTGGTTTGAGATCTTGGAGCCTGGGACATAAGGTATCTCTGTGGTGAAGGCACTGGAAATCCCGGGGGTACTGGTGCAGGTCTGATAGCAGGATTATGAAAGGAAAACATCAGGGGAGTACCTTTCTTAGCCTGAGGTAATAATGCTGACTCCAGACCTTTAGCAACTAGGAGGAGAGTGTCCAGGGATATAATCCTGTATTCTAGATGGGAAAGGGTTAAGCCCTTTCTAATGGGTTCCTTTAAGCCTGCAACAAAGGCAGCCGCCAGCATCTGGGTATGTGCCTTATTGTAAATGCTGAAACCCAAATCATAAAAAGTCTGTGTTAACCTCGAGTGATATTTTTCCACGGACTCAATTTTATCCTGAACAATGTCATTAATGCAGGTAGCTTGGTCAGCCAGTTTATCCTGTGCCCAAGCACAAAGTTGTTCACAGAACGTTATGCCTGATTGGAAATCTGTATCAGTACAGAGACGGGCATCATCAAAGCTCCTTTCCATAATAGGCCAATATGCATCCCTGGCTTTTATTTCACAGAGGCTAGATAAGTCACGCCAGGTAGCTGAATATGTTTTTTACGAATCTGGGCAATCCTACGAAAGAAGGGCATGGGCTGTTTCTCTGAGTCTGGGAGGGACGTTACAAGAGTTGCTGTTTGGAATGGGTTGAAGGTAACATACATCAAAGGGGCTCCATCGACAGCCGGTAGGATGCTGGGATGACCTGATGGGGCAAGTAGCGGTTGGGGAAACTGAGGGGTATTGTTGGGGGCTCGTGGTGGGCCCAACCCCTGACTGTTATCAAAGGGAGCGGGGAGCAATAAGCCTTGATAACTGGGTACATCTGGTGAATTCCGTGCTTGTGCTGCTGGAGTGCCGGAATCAGGAGAACCAACATGGGCAGTTTGGAGTGTAGCTAGTTGGGATGTGGTAGGGTGATAGTCTGAGGCTGCGGGGGAAGTAGGCTGGTGTGGGTCTGACATGACATAGTCGGCCGAACCAACTGTCATAATGGGGTAGCTGGGGGCTGGGACGGAAGAGGAAGCAGTAGGTGAAAGGGTTAATTGACTTCTCTTTAACTCCCTCAGTTCTCGAATCTCCGATCACCACATCAATTGACGGGAGTTCTTGTTTAGCAAATAACGACAGACACGAAAGAGTGCTCTAACAAGTTCTCAAATGAGTGTATTTTCAGGGCTAGCATTTATACACAGTTTGTCACGCAAGCAGCGAGATTTGTCGCTTCCTTATAGTTAATAGTACATACTTCTGTGGCAGTAGAAGATAAGCATTTGAATAAAGACAGAACAGGAACATCCTGAGGTCGAGCAAGGTCGCACATCCTCTAGTAGGAAGACCTTGGTACAAAATACATCTGCCAAAGTCAGCATAATTATTTCAAACATTATTTTAAAGCATATAAAGCAAAAAGAGTTTAACTATTTCATATCCTTACAGTCAGCACTAATAATCATAAACCTTATCTAAGCATAAAATACATATGAACAAGAAAAGTTAACTACTTAACTGTGTCAGTTAGAGTATGTGAGAGGGCATGTTGGGCAGTGGAGGTGGGGTTACTCTCATCGTTATGCCAGACGCCATCATCGGGAGTTGAATCAACAGTACAAACATTTTCATGATACACATAAACTTTCTGTCCAGCAAATTCCAATCCCTCCTCAAACCAACCCTCCCGTTTTATTTCTCTTGCCACACAATACCAAGCCTCTGCAGCCTTAGACAACCCATTATCGAGTAGCAATCCCTCCTTATCCTTCAACAACTTCCTCCAAAACTCAGGCTGTAAATGGCCACTGGGAGACATTGAAACACCACAGATCTTAGAGATCGTTTTCACCTTAAGCATAGCCTCCTCACCAGCCCTTTCCTTTACCAAATCACAAGCCAAGTACCCTTTTGGGGGTTTAGCATGTTCCTGTCCCATTCTCAATATCCCAGGTGTCCCTCTAAAGAGAGAGAGAGGGCTGGAAACAAGAAAAAGAGTGTCTACAGTGCTTGACTGCCACGAGAAATGAATCTGCGTGCGTCTTCCCCAAATGTAGACGAGTCACAGGATCCGCCCACCCGAGATGGTGGTCACGGATCGGAGCAGGGCGAGTAGTGGGTGACTAACACTGCTCAGGTTTAAAGGTACAGTAGAGAAAAAGGATGAGAGAGAAGGTGAAGGTGGAAATGCTAATAAGACATTTACAAGAATCACAGAAGTAGATATGTGCACAAAGTCTCAAGTCAAGAACAAACCACACAACGCTCACTGAAGCAACCAAAACACACATACTATAATCCCAGCTGAGTAATAACCACATTATAATGAGAAAAACCAATGGATCAAACATAACAACGCTAATCAACAAAATCCTGTTCCTTTCTGAACCGAACAACAAAAATTATCAGCACTTTTCAGGCGGTTGCAATTCCCTGCCCTCTAGGCAGTTAAGCTAACAATAATATCAAAATTTCCAGCACTTTTTAGGCAGTCGCGGTTCCCTGCCCTCTAGGCAGTTAAACTAACAATAATATCAAAATTCCCAGCACTTTTCAGGCGGCCACAGTTCCCTGCCCTCTAGGCAGTTAAGCTAACAATAATATCAAAACAATGCAATAAACCTGACTAAATTCTCAAGCAAACCTTTCACACCCAGGACTCACACTCAGGAGGCAGATAGACAATCATCTGGTTCTTATAAAGAGGCACTGGGCAAGAATTTTTACCTGTCTTTGTTTCCTTCTGGAGGCCGGAATGGATCCGGAGGGAGACCAACACAATACAGGAAAATATAGGTAATCACCGTATATCTTAAGAGGTGATCAATCTCCGGTCCGGTCAGGGGGGGAGAGTGGGGGCCCGCTCCGGTCCCGTTTTCCGGCCTTCCGGTCCGGCGAACCGCGGTGCCCCACGTTGGGCGTCAAATTGTCGTGAATTAAAAGAAATCTTTGATAAATTTGTGTATCTGCCCCTTTCCAAATTGGTTATATGTGCGTGCACGCTTCCTGAATAATTCATACCAGACACAGGTTTCTAGGTTAATGAAAAAATCAGGAATGTTTATTCCGGGGGGCTGGTAGGCCCCTTATAAAGCAAGGAATATACATCAATATTTGGTTAGGTGTTAAGTAGTTAATCAATTGCTCATCCTACCGGGTGTGACGTCACTGACGTCATGGAGCTCTCCTCCAGATTCCAGCGCCATCTTGTTAATTGAGGGTGTTAGTTGATGACAAGGGAAACTCCCTAACATCCATCTTAAGTAGCTTATGATTAATATTAATAATGATTATAGCTATGCAGAGTAAATACACAACATTTTACAACAAAAAAAATTTAGTAGAGTTATTATTTTGTCCACAACAGCAGCCATTTCTAGGGTTTATTTCTAGCCGCTATTGAGGATGGCTGCAACTTTCTGGCCACTAAATTAGGACTATGAGATATACATAACTATTTTCTTTTCTTTCTTTTTTTTTCTCGGTTTCCCAGCGATTTATTCCAGTTGGATCATTTCTGCATTGTTTGTACCCAATAAAGGATTGAAGTTATTTGATACCATGGAAACATATAGCTGAGGTTTCTGTGATTTTTTTTTTGATTTTTTTACCACTTACCTTAGCTCTAAGTTTGTTATAATATGTTGCAGTTTTTCTTTTCAATCCCCCCTCTTCCCCCTTAAAAAACAGCATTGAGTTCCCTCCTTCATTGGGGTGTAGTCACTCTTCCTTTACATTTATTGTTTTGGGTTCAAGCCCATTTGGTGGATCTGGTACCACCGTACTGACCTCTGTGTTCCTATCCCAGTATTGGGATTTGGTTTACACAGCTCTATCTTTTCTGTTCTTTTAAAAAAATGTTCTTTTCATTTATATCTTTTATTGATATAACAAATGTTCACAACAAATGCAATAGGTATCATAACAACCTGGAGGAGCCTGCTTGTCAGCCTCATGTCCACAGACTATGGGCCCTGCAGGGAAACCTGTAAAAGACTACCTTGGCCCTGGTCTGTTGTGGAAGGTTTTTAAAGATGGTATTAGTAGGAGACCCAGACAGTTCACGCTTTTGGTGCGTCCGAGATGAACTGGAAGACAGCTTAGGTCTTACGGGATAGTGGAAATGCAACCAAATCTGACTTTTCTTGCTATCCTGGAGTGGGAACTTGAACAGGACTAGAGGTCATAAACTTGGAGTTACAGGGAGAGGAGAGTATCGTCCTCCATCCCAAGCAGCAGAGTGGGTTACAGGGAGTGAAGATGGTCGGTCTCACTCCCCAGCGGCAGTGTGCAACCCAGGGAGAGGAGAAGATCGGCCTCCATCTCCAGCCGCCAAGGGTGTTACAGGGAGTGTAGACAACCGGTCTCACTCCCCAGCGGCAGGGAGAGTTACAGGGAGAGAAGTGTGTCATCCTTTCTCCCCAGCGGCAGAGTATATTATTGGGAGAGGAGACGCTCGTTCTCTCTCTCCAGTGGCAGTGTGTATTACAGGGAGGGGAGACAACCGGTCTCACTCCCCAACAGCGTATGTTATTGGGAGAAGAGACAGTCAGTCTCTCTCCCCAGCGGTCGAGTGCAGTATAGGGAGTGGAGACAATCGGTCTCACCCCACAGCAGGAGGGGACAGTCAGTCCCCCACCCCAGCAGATGGGGCTGTCGTCCAGGGGCCAGCCTCCTAGCATGGATAACTAAGAAGGCACTCAGACTTGTAAAAATTCATAACTAAGAAGGCTTCTTAGTTATGAATTGTTACAAGTCTGAGTGCGCTGTAACTAGTTTTTTCTGTATGAATTTTGGTCACTGCGGCAGCACCTTTCTTGCATAATGCATCTTTTGGGTGTGCCCCCAATCTCTTCTCTGTGCAAGTATATTTGGAATCCAGACCAGATTCCTTTGGGGTTAAGCACCCCGCCCAGGCCCCCCAGCTTCTGATGCCACAGGTGTGTGTATAAATAGGAGGAGTTTTATAGTCATGTCACTTTTATTATTTTCTTCATGCAGCACAGACATTATCTGCAAATGTGAGTATACTCATTCAAGCACCAACACTTTAATTGTTTAGTTGTTACACTGTTTTTATTTGATTTTATCACTCATTATTTGTATACTCACTTTGCTCTTACAAAGAAATTAATTCAATACACTGTAGCTTGTTTTTAGCACCAGTACTATTTAATTTGTCTACCACATTTGGTAATACGCGTAGGACCCACTGACATTGGGGTACTTTGAAGCAGTGGTGGGCTTAACATCATATGGCCATATGGTGGAACAAAATCCCCATATTTATTCTCTTAGATGGGCGTTTTATAGTAGCCCTCTTAGTTATGAATTTTTACAAGTCTGAGTGCGCTGTAACTAGTTTTTTCTGTATGAATTTTGGTCACTGCGGCAGCACCTTTCTTGCATAATGCATCTTTCGGGTGTGCCCCTAATCTCTTCTCTGTACCAGACTATTACAGACCCAGACCGATTCGGAACCCTTGCTTGGGGACTTTCATAAAAGGCCAAGTATAGCACCATTAAAACCTATTTCGGGGGGCGGGGCCTGACTGTCATGGAGGACAGACGTGTTTTGCAGGAGCTCCTCCACAGTCTTAGCATTGACAAAGACATAGGGCCCATTCAGCCTGATTACGGGACCACCTGGAGCCCACTCCAGTGCCTAACATTGCTGGGCCCGGTAGCAGGGGTCGGTGACCTAACGAAAGCCGAGCAAAACCACTAGCGACACGGGCGGAGGAGGCGGACACTCTTCCGCTTCGGAGACACTCAACGACTGCTATAGAGGAGCAGATGCCCCGTTACCCCCCCTGGGACCGTCGGGGTGATCAAGGTCCAACTCGGGACAGGTGAAGGCTGGCAGGCAAGCGACTAAACCCACTACTGACCCACCCCTAATGGCGGACACTTCATGCCTCCCTCGCAACCAAGATCCCACTACAGAGACCACGTTTCAGGCGAAACTAGAGGCCATCCTAGCGGCTTTCTGGAGAAAACTGGAGAGACGGGCACTGCAACAGGTCCCGCTACAGGCAAGCAGCCCCTTACCCGAATGGCACCCTGCACGAGCAAAGATCATACCCGCAGCTCCCGCAGGGAAGAGGAGCCCGCGGAGAAGGCAGCCCAGGTCTCACGTGTCTTACCAGCACAAGCAGCGGCAAAAGCAAAGCCAGACACGGTGGAGACTTGCGCCTGCACCCAGCAGAGGGCCTAGCTAAGATACCACCATGCAGGGGAGGGCTGGCAGCCTTAGGCCTGGGGGGCAAAACCAGTCAAGTGGCCCATTGCGCCACCAAATCAGTTCACCATCCATGCCCACCTTTTCCTGGTTTTATAACGGATATTGATGTTATGCTAATCCGTAGCTCTTTGCCATACCCGCTCCTTCACGGCTCTGACTTTCAATGTTGTCAGAGCACAGGCTGAGAATCTCTGAGCCTGCGCTCTGACTCACTAACTGAGCGCCGGAACCACGAGGGAGAGGATATGATCTGACTGCACCTACTGCTGGTGCGCACCAGTGGACCACCAGCGAATCGTTTAAATTAAATATGCTGGTGTACCCAACTTGTGAGCTGTGTTGGCCGCCGGGTCCCTCTGTTGTCATGGCACCCTGCGTGACCGCACAGCTTGCCCACCCCAACGGCTGACACACACTGACGTTACTACTTAGACATCCCTCAATATTAATACAGACATCAGAGTAAACACCAATAAACTGTGGAAACAGAGCTGACCCCCCCCCCCCCCCAAATTTATAAAGGTTTGCTTAGAGGATTTATTGTAAGATTAAATCATGCCTCCTCCTCTCTCTCCCCCATGCGCTGCTCTGTAGGCTGTGAGGAAGTGAAGAGTAATCACAGTCTCCCAGCACAACGCCACCTTTGGCTGCATGGGGAACAGCTGTTTAATGTAATGCTTGCAGGACGGCCAGCTGCCGCAGAACCTCTTTGTTTCCGTCTCTGCAAAGGGCTCCAGGCACTGCTTGTTGTGAGTGTGAGCCACTGTAAATTAGGGGCAGAGGGCACTTGCACTGCGGTCAAGACGGGTCTGGGCAGGAGGAGAGTGCAGTGCAATCAGTGAACCAGTAGACTGGTGGACCTGCCCAGGATCAGAGCCGGTGCAAGGATTTTTGCCGCCCTAGACAAAATAGAAATTTGCCGCCCCCCCATGTGACATCACAATGCCCCACCCATATGATCTGCCATATGAACTAACGCCAGTGCTGCACACAGTGTGTGTTTACATTAAAAAGCCTGCAGGGACCAGCTATAGACACCACAACCACTTCATTAAGCTATAGTGTCCCTTTAATGTGAGGTAAATTATAGATTAGTGTCACTAATAATATACTAGATTGCCTACTTACAATTAGATGAGGATGATGATGAGCTGCAGTTTGGCTCCACTGGTCTGGTGTAGAACAGGATCTCTGGAGGCTGTTTGCAACTGTGGTCACAAAATTCAATGTTCTGGGAGAATTAGAAGCAGCTCCATTTTTTGGGGGCCTCTTACACAGCTCAAGGTCTGGGCCCCAGGGCCTGACGGTGGGTATGCCCATAAGGCCCACTCATAAGTCCACTTATATGTTCCACCCACCCATGAGTTCGCTCACAGGGAGTGGAGTGTGTAGGGGATGTGTTATGAGTTATTGTAGAGGATCTAATATGTGTGCTTATGGTATGTAGTTTATAGGGATACCAGTTTGTGCAGGTGATGCAGTGTGTTTGTGTGTAGTGGAAGCAGTGTGTATTTGTGTATAAGGGATGTATTATGTGTTTCTGGTTGTGTGTAAGGGATGCATTGTGTGAATCTGTGTTTGTATGCATAAGGGATGCAAGGTGTGTGTCTGTAAGAGATGCATTGTGTTTCTGTGTGTATGTAAGAAAAGCAGTGTGTGTGTGTTTGCATTGTCTGTTTCTGTGTATGTGTGCAAAGGATGCATTGTCTTTGTGTGGGGGTTGCATTGTGTGTGTGTGTAATGGATGCATTGTGTGTTTCTCTGTGTGTAAGGGAAGCATGTTGTGTTTCTGTGTATGTATAGGGATGCATTGTATGTTTCTGTGTATGTATAGGGATGCATTGTGTGTGTGTGTGTGTGTGTGCGCATAGTGTGAAAGAGCTCCTTGTCTTGCCCCCTGTCCTATAGAGCTGTCCCTTCTGTCCCTTAGAGCTTCCTAACCCTCCTATTTCTTCTTACCCCCTCTTCTTCTTCTTACACCCCCCCTTCTTCTTACCCCCCTTCTTCTTCTTACTCCCCCTTCTTCTTCTTACTCCCCCTTCTTCTTACTCCCCCCTCTTCTTACTCCCCCCTCTTCTTCTTACTTCCCCCTCTCTTCTTACTCCCCACTCTTTTTCTTACTCCCCCTTCTTCTTACCCCCCTCTTTTTCTTATCTCCCCTCCTTCTTACTCCCCCTCTCCCTCTTCTTACTCCCCTCCCCTTCCCCCCTCTTTTTCTTATCTCCCCTCCTTCTTATCTCCCCTCCTTCTTACTTCCCCCTATTTTTCTTACTCCCCCCTTCTTCTTCTTACCCCCTTCTTTTTCTTATCTCCCCTCCTTCTTACTCCCCCTCTTCTTCCCCCTTTTTCTTATCTCCCCTCCTTCTTACTGCCCCCTCTTCTTACTCCCCCTCCCCTCTTCTTACTCCCCCTCCCCTCTTCTTACTCCCCCTCCCCTCTTCTTACTCCCCCTCCCCTCTTCTTACTCCCCCCCTCTTCTTACTCCCCCACCTCCCCTCTTACTCCCCCTCCCCTCTTCCTACTCCCCCACCTCCCCTCTTACTCCCCCTCCCCTCTTCCTATTCCCCCCTCCCCTCTTACTCCCCCCTCCCCTCTTCTTATTCCCCCCCCTCCCCTCTTCTTATTCCCCCACCTCCCCTCTTCTTATTCCCCCACCTCCCCTCTTCTTATTCCCCCCTCCCCTCTTCTTATTCCCCCCTCCCCTCTTCTTATCCCCCCCCTCCCCTCTCACTCCCCCCTCCCCTCTTCTTATTCCCCCACCTCCCCTCTTCTTATCCCCCCCCTCCCCTCTCACTCCCCCCTCCCCTCTTCTTATTCCCCCACCTCCCCTCTTCTTATTCCCCCCTCCCCTCTTCTTATTCCCCCCCTCCCCTCTTCTTATTCCCCCCCTCCCCTCTTCTTATTCCCCCCCTCCCCTCTTCTTATTCCCCCCCTCCCCTCTTCTTATTCCCTCCTCTCCCCTCTTCTTATTCCCCCCTCTCCCCTCTTCTTATTCCCCCACCTCCCCTCTTCTTATTCCCCCCCCTCTCCCCTCTTCTTATTCCCCCCACCTCCCCTCTTCTTATTCCCCCACCTCCCCTCTTCTTATTCACCCCCTCTCCTCTCTCCTTATTCGCCCCCTCTCCCCTCTTCTTATTCCCCCCTCCCCCCTCTTCTTATTCGCCCCCTCTCCCCTCTTCTTATTCCCCCCCTCCCCCCTCTTCTTATTCGCCCCCCTCTCCCCTCTTCTTATTCCCCCCTCCCCTCTTCTTATTCCCCCCTCCCCTCTTCTTATTCGCCCCCTCTCCCCTCTTCTTATTCCCCCCTCCCCTCTTCTTATTCCCCCCTCCCCTCTTCTTATTCGCCCCCCTCTCCCCTCTTCTTATTCCCCCCCCTCTCCCCTCTTCTTATTCCCCCCCCTCTCCCCTCTTTTTATCCCCCCCCCCCTTTCCCTCTTCTTACTCCCCCCCCTCCCCCTCTTCTTCTTACCCCCTCCCCTGTAGCGTGGCCGAGCTGCTTTCCGGTCCACGGTGCCCGGCCAGAGTGATGGGAAGGTGCACGCTCAGAATTAATACTCTGTTATTTCATGTTATCTTGTTTGACCTAACTTTGTATCACACCTTTTCTGATAAGCAGATTTGGAGACACTACTTGACAAGCGACAATAATACATTTAAAAATGTGCAGTATCTTCTAATGCCTACCTACGGTACCACTATGTTTGAATAACCGCTTACCCTAGCTGTTGGGGCATTGTGTGTGTTCTATCCTTGCACAAATAAAATAAAAATAAAAAAATATTCCAGCTTACACTCCAAAACTGTGTGTCGTCCTGTTATTGGAGGGAGAGAAGATTTACTCCTGTGTCTGCCATTCCAGCTTGCAGGAGATTCAACGGCGAAAATCCTTGTAAGGACTAGCGCTCCCAGGACTGAGTGTTGTCCAGTGCCTGGGGGTGTCTAGAGTTAATTCCCCATTCGGCTCCAGGAGGAAGCGGTTCCAGGGCCCCAGTCAAGTCACGGCAACTGTGGGCAGAAGTGCTGCGATTGGTCCCCTCTTCCAGCTAGGAAGCTGTGAGGAACTGACTCTGCTGGGTTTTGAACCCTGGTTTCCATGCTGCTAAACCTCTTCCTTACCAGTAAACCAGCCTGCCTTTTGCAAATGTACCTGAGATCTGGTAACCTTGACTCTAAAGCATTGGTATCAGTGACAAGTCTCTTCAGCTGTGTCTGGTCATGTGTCTGGTTCTTGGCCTATAAAAGCCACTTCCTGTCTCTGTACCTTTGCCAGATTATTGTGGTTCCTATACTCTCTAATCAAGCTTGTTCCTGTTTCTCCTACCTGTTGCTGATTTTGGACCGTTTTGACTTTGCTGCTTCTCCTTCCCACTGACCTCGGCTTGCCTCACTACGATTATCATCTCTCTGTTCCAGTCTCCCATCTCTGCTTAAGACCAGAAAACCACTCAAGGCTCAGGGGCTCAACCACCTGGGTAACGAGTGGCTACCTCTGGCAGAAAACATTGCTGATCTGGCTACTGGACTCCAAAACTTTGTAACATCAATATCATTACAGAAGCGGTACTTGGCGGAGGTACACAGCCAGGGGTACAGGGACCTCTGCTACAAACAGTATACCTCTAAGATGTTTGAGGTATTCTAAAACCATTTGTTGGTAGTAAAGAGGTGATCAACTTGTAGTCAGCCTAGGATAGGCATTAGGGGGAGAGAGGTAGAGTAAGAGAGAGAAGAGGAAATCACAGTGTGTCCCAGATCGCGTTCCCAGAGTTTGGTAGAGTACGGCAATTGCTGTTTGACCTGTTGGAGGGTTAGCATGAGATACAATAGAGAAATGGCATGTACCGGCAGAGGGGCTTGTATACACAACGATTTTTAGTTCGTCAATGGTCTGTTGGCTGTAGCAAGGTGAGGGCTTTTTCAATAAGGGTTTTGCTAAGGGAGTAAGTTCGACAGTGGGAGTGTATTGTTATTTACTAGGCATGACAAATAAGCAGGGCGAAAGTGTGTGGTGCCGGACACAGAGTACAGCAGTGACACGTGAGGCCATAGATCTCTAGTGGCTGAAAGTGTCCTCTAAAGAGACATAGGGGCGCTGATGGTATAGTGTAGGATAGGGTGACTTCCAAAGCGGGGCGCCCTTCACCCGGGGATAGCGACGGGAGAACACGGAGAGGGATATCTAGCATGTTGGCCTCTATATGTACCCACAGTTTATCAAGAGGGGAGCACATCCATTCCAAGATCCTTTGCAAGTGTATTGCTTTATGATACTCCAATAAATCTGGAAGGATCAGGCCTTCAAGATGTTTGAGCCTTGTAATTGTGGTAAATTTGATTCTCGCTTTCCTACGGTGCCAGATGTAATCCGAGAACAATTGCCTAAATAAAGGCTGCAGGATGTGGATCACTAAAGTAAGTTCATAGTAAGTATAAGAATCGTGGTACCATGTTTATTTTTAGTATGTTCACTCTGCCCAGCCATGTGATGTGTTGGAGCAGCCATCCCTTGAGATCCCGCCTAACACGGGACATCAGTGGGGGGAAGTTGAGGTGGAAAATGCAGGAGAGATCCCTGGCTAGCCAGACCTACAGATATTTTTGTGGATCTTTGCACCACTGAAATGGGAACCCCCCTCTAACCGGCCTTGTTTTTTTGTTTGTTTTTATGTTGTTTTGTAGGATCTTAAAAATGCTGCCATTGGAGACATTTCTCACTCTGCTCTTCAGTATGCTAAAAGATTTTATTTATTTTTTCATTTTATTTTTTTATGCTATTGTGCAGGATGGGAAAAGTGGTGACCTTGGTGACTTTCACACCTTGCACATAAGTTTTCTAAAAATGATACCGGAGAAACTGACGGAAGCCAAGCACAGAGAGATGGACACAGGTTTCTTCAGGAAGGAAGAGATCTTTATTCGATTCACCGACCGGGACTCAGAGGGACTAATGTCACCAAAAACAGCTAAAATCTGAGCCCCGATCGTACAGTGTAAGTCCCTTATATAGACATATATAACTCCTCCTATAATCAGTTCCACCTACACGTACTCTAACCCAATCAACAGAACAAAGACTAACTTCCTGTTTGACCACATGGCTCGCCCAGCACAATGGAGGAGGGGAATACTCGTATATCCTGTATTCCTGCACATGCTCCGTACACTACTGATTGTATCGTTGCCACTTGCAACCAACCGACCGACACATCAGCATATGCACGTGCACATACCACGTGGCAATCTCGGCCTACTAAATTTATTTTTACCGAGATTCCACCACATTCCCCCCTTTGATGCTTCTGATATTTCATAATCCCAGATGCATCACTTAATCAGGGTTTACTTACACCTCAAGTTGCCATAAACCAGACTAGACTTTGCGACTCTCTAGAGATACGAACCCCTCAGCATTCCTCTTCCTGTACGTGTTCTCCTTGATTTAAAGCCTCGTACCTGCAAACAGCCATTATCTGTGCAGCGGCCTTTCTCTCTGCTATATTCTCTATAATGCTCTGCACAGACCTGACTACCAAAGGAATCAGACACAGCAGGAGGAGGCACAGCATCAAGATTAGCATGACTCCACCTACCAGTGCCTTGAGTCCTCCAAGCTGCTCGTACCAATTACCAAACCAACTACTCGGATTATACCCTTTCCATACTTGAGTAGGCACATGTGCTAGTTTAACCATATGGCTAGTAAGCTCAGCTATTGCTTACCCTTCATCATCTATTTGAAGACAACAATTGCTTAGATTAAACTTCCCACATACACCTCCCTCTACTGCCAATAGGTAATCCAAGGCTAATCTATTCTGGTAGACGGCTGTCCTCATCTTAGTGTTATGCTTTGCTAGGAGATTAAGTGCTTGTGATGTTTCATTGGTAATTATCTCAACCACTGCCTGTAATCTTATGATACGGTTGAGCATGTATATTGGGGTTCTGTATCCATAAGTACCATCCTCTGCCCACGTAGCTGGCCCATAATAATCTATAATACGCTGGGGAGGCCACTCATTATCTTCCCAGGTACCTATCTCTAGGGATCCCCTTTTCTTTCTATGATTTACATCATACACTTTAACTCCCAAAGTCTCTCCTGTTTCAATTGGCAACAAGAAGAAGGATGGTTTGAGCATACCATGCCATACCATGCCCCTTCCCAGTCCTGTGGTAACTCCGAATAGGCTTTCTTACCACAGATCCAGTACAAATTTGCTGGGGCCTTCCAACTAGATGTAGCAGATAGGTCAAACCACACATCCTTTAAACTGGTATAAATTGCAAACAGATTAGGTGGTTCTGAGACATTTGAAGCTGACCACCAAGTTGTATCTTTTGTACTATCATTATAAGCTTTTTGCCCTAGACAAGTCAATTCTCCTACAGATGTATTAAACATTATTCATTTCCTTGCTATGCAAACATAACCTATAATGGAGGTCTTTAATCGCCACTCAGATTTACCTCTAACACTCACTTGATAATCAGTTTGAGAAGATATTAACCGTTCAACTGTCTCAGAACCGGAATACATTACCTCCTTTGCTTCCCATGGCCATTGGTCTCCCATATTAGTACCTCCACACACATAGCATTTGGTTACATTAAGACTACCAGCAATGCTTTCGGCTAAATCTATAAATACGTTTTTCGCATTATGTGGGATCTTATTTTCCACACTCATCTCCTCATAGAAGGATGAGTCTGGGTTTATATATAGTATATATTTATACTTACTACTGGGGCAAATATACTTATCATTAGACCCATACGTTCTTTCCCATTTAAGATCGCCACATACATTCCACGGTTTTCTACCACCTGATATCGCCTTACATGCATCAAATAGCAAAACACCTGGAGAATGTACGGTTTCTAGTATGGTCTTATTTATCAGGGTCCCCTGTGAGTCTCCATTCTGAATAGTCAACCAAATTGTACGGGGTTGATACTCAGGGCTAAAACACTTAGGTTCTCCTGCTCCTAAATGGCATACACTATAATCTATGCCTAAGTATCTACACTTAGATACATGTCCTTTATACTCATACTGTGCATGCCAAATAAGGGTCTGGGAAATGTGATTGCCTGTTTTCGTAGTCTTAATGCAAACCTCGCAGCCTGGTGTGTCGGTACCTCTACCTTCCTGAATAATTAAAAACACACATATATACATTATTAAACACATCACTCCTGACATCTTCTTCCTAACTCTTCGACCGTGCGATGGCACCTCAGCTTCCAGGGATGTGAGGGCTACAGGGATGTTGTTCTTCTGATCCTCACTTTCCTTCACAGAGATCACTTCAAGACACTCTGGCTATGAAACGTAGGCAGGTGGTCAGGCTTTATTGTGGCCATCAAAACACCTACTTGTAGATTCTTGTTGATGTTCCCTTGTAACAGAACTCTTCGCGAAAATCACTTTCAATCCAACTGGGTCACTCTCTTCAACCGGATCTTGCAGGGATTCTCAGGATCTGGTGTAACTTGCCAAGAATCTGCTGCTGCAGGTTTAACCCTGGAGTGATGAATCCACGGAATCACTTCGGCCACCATTATAGCTGTTTGGGTAGACAAAAGAACAACATAAGGACCCCTCCACTTTGGCCCCAACGGTACACTGTTCCACTCCTTTATCCAAACTTGGTCTCCTGGATGATAAGAATGGACAGGTGGATAAATATTCACAGGTAATCTATCTTGTACCCATTTCTGTACCTCCTCCTCCATAGTTTTACCCAACTCTACAACCTGCTGCCGGGTAATTCCTTCTCCCAACTGACTCAAATCCCCCCTTAAGTTACTAAGTACGGGAGGTGGACGCCCATACATAATTTCAAAAGGTGAGAGACCCATCCATCTGGTAGGTGTACTACGAATGCGCAACAGAGCTATTGGCAAAAGAACATTCCACTTGAGTTGGGTTTCTTGACACATTTTTGCCAATTGGCTCTTAATAGTTCTGTTCATCCTTTCCACTTTCTCAGAACTCTGAGGCCTATATGCCGTATGAAGTTTCCACTTAATAGCAAGCATATGAGTCAGTTGTTGTAGGCACTGGTGAACAAAGGCTGGACCATTATCTGATCCTATAGAACATGGTAGTCCATATCGGGGTATTATTTCCCGCAACAGAAATCGCACAACTTCTCCTGCTTTCTCTGTACAAGTGGGACATGCTTCTACCCATCCTGAGTAGGTGCACACAGCTACAAGTAGGTAACGATGTCTGCCGGATTTAGGCATTACCGTGTAGTCTATTTGGATATCGGACATAGGGAGCCCTCCCATGTACTGGACTCCCGGTGGTTTCACTGGACCTTGCCTTGCGTTGTTTTTGGCACATAACACACATCTTCGTACAATGGCTTGAGTCAAGTTGGACAATCTTGGTATGTAGAAATTCTTCCTAAGAGATTCTTCCATACTATCTCTCCCGGAATGGAACAATAGTTGTGGACAATTTCTACAGCTAGCGATGCTGGGATAACTATCCTTCCATCTTCTAACTGATACCAATTATTCTCCAAGTATTTTCCAGCTTCAGTCTTTAGCCACTCTTCTTGTTGAGCTGTATAAACTGGAGTCCACTGAGACAGAGGGGTCGGTATGAGAGCAGCTATACACTCCACATATTCCTGTTGTCCCGATTCAGCGGCACGCTTAGCTGCATTATCTGCCATCCGATTTTCTTTCACCACATCACCATCACCTTTCAGATGCGCTCGACAATGTATGATACCAAATTCCTTCGGCTCCCATACGGCTTCCAATAGTTGTAATATCTCAGCTGCGTACTTAATTTCTTTACCCTCTGAGTTCAGTAGTCCTCTTTCTTTATACAAGGCTCCATGGGCATGAGTGGTTAAAAACACATACTTTGAGTCCGTATAGATGTTTACCCTCAATCCTTCAGCCAATTGTAACGCTCGTGTGAGTGCGATTAATTCTGCCTTCTGTGCCGATGTTCCTTTTGACAATGGCCGAGCTTCTATCACCTTGTCTATGGTTGTCACTGTGTATCCTGCGTAGCGAATCCCTTCTTTCACGTAACTACTGCCGTCCGTATGGTACTGGACATCGGGGTTCTGGATGGGAAAATCACGAAGGTCCGGTCTGCTTGAGAACACTTCATCCATCACCTCCAGGCAATCATGTTGACTCTCAGTAGGTTGTGGCAAAAGGGTAGCTGGGTTCAAGGTATTGACAGTTTCAAGATGCACTCTCTGGTTCTCACATAACATGGCTTGATACTTAGTCATACGGCTATTGCTAAACCAATGATTGCCTTTATAGTCTAGCAACGTCTGTACTGCGTGTGGGACTCGCACGTAGAGTTCCTGACCCAGAGTGAGCTTGTCAGCTTCGGCTACCAGCAGGGCGGCGGCAGCTACGGCTCTTAGACAAGGTGGAAGACCACTGGCCACTGCATCCAGTTGTTTAGACATATATGCAACAGGTCGTTGCCATGATCCCAAATACTGTGTCAGTACTCCCACAGCCATCCTTCTTTGCTCGTGTACGTTTAAGTAGAATGGACGTGTATGATCAGGTAGACCTAATGCTGGGGCGCTCATCAATGCCTTCTTAACATCCTCAAATGCCTTCTGCTGTTCGATGGTCCACAGGAAGGGATCGTGTTCTGTGCCTTTTATAGCTGCATAGAGGGGTTTCGCCAATATCGCATAACTGGGAATCCATATCCTGCAGAAGCCTGCTGCCCCCGAGAACTCTTGCACTTGTCTTCTATTCTTGGGTGTTAGTATTTGGCATACAGCTTCTTTTCTCTCAGGCCCCATTATCCTTTGACCTTCAGAGATATGGAATCCCAGATACTTGACAGTTGGCTGACACAACTGGGCTTTCTTCCTGGACACCTTGTATCCTGCCTTCCAAAGAATGTGCAGTAGATCATATGTTGCTTGCTGACATATCTCTTTTGTAACTGCCGCTATCAACAAATCATCTACGTATTGTAGTAATACACATTCTCCTGGGATGGACTTGAAGTCTAGTAAGTCCTGACTTAATGCTGATCCAAATAGGGTAGGTGAATTTTTAAACCCTTGGGGCAATCTTGTCCAAGTCATCTGGCGTTTCGAGCCCGTTACAGCATTTTCCCATTGGAATGCAAAGATACACTGGCTTTCTGTAGTAATTCGTAGGCAAAAGAAGGCATCTTTAAGGTCCAAAACTGTAAAGTAAGTAGCCCCGCCCGGAATTAAGGCAGGTTATATGGATTGGGCACAACTGGATGTATACTTACTACCGCATCATTGACTGCTCTCAAGTTCTGCACAGGGCGATACTCATCTGTCCCAGGCTTTTGAACAGGCAACAATGGGGTGTTCCAGGGGGAAGTACAGAATTGTAGGATACCATACCTTATGAACTTATCCAGATAAGACTGTATGTTCCTCTTTGCCTTTTTGGGAATTTGGTTTTGTCTTAGGCTCACTGGATAAACCCCAAGTTTTAGTTCAATCCGTATAGGTGGGATATTGCGAGCAAGTCCTGGTGGGTTACTCTCTGCCCACACTCCTGGTATATTAAACAAGGATTCATCACTCCTAGGGTTTTGGCTGGTCAACACTGTATAAAGTCGCCACTCTTCTTCTTTCGGTATTGATATTGTCATTATACCTGAGGGTCCATTAAACTTCAAGGATATCGTTCCGTTAGGCAGAAATGTTATCTGTGCTTGTAACTTCGATAACAAATCTCGTCCTAGAAGTTGGACTGGACATTCAGGCATGTAAAGGAACTGATGCTTTACTATGTGGCCTCCCAGTGTACAGAGTCGACTTTTAAGAACCGGTTTAGCAGCACTCCTCCCAGTTGCTCCTATTACAGTGATAGTTCTTCCTGAAGGAGGAGCGACTAGGTTAGTCACCACAGAATGTTCAGCACCAGTGTCAATCATGAAAGAACTCCTTTTTCCCCCTATTGCTACATCGACCATAGGCTCCGCTCTGCCAAGGGGGATGGAGCCCGGTCGGTATCAATAGTCCTCCATGACAGTGTCAGCCAAACCCACAAAGTCTCTATCTTCTCTTTCTCGGGGTCTCTGCGCTGCTGGGTAATACCTATCCCCATGAATGCTTCCTCTATTATTCCCACCATTTCCTCTAGGGCCTCCTCTTCCTCTCGCTCTGCCTCTATAATTATTACTATATCCTGCCCTTGTTCTATCTCTCTCATATTGTTCCCTCAGTGGACACTCACTTCTCCAATGCCGTTCTTCCTTACAGTATGCGCATTGGTTCCTACTTAAAGGCTCCCTATTCCACTTATTCTCGCTTTTCTCAGTTCCCCTATACACTTCCTTTTCCCTTCTATCCACACCCGCGATAGCTACTGCTAACATGTCTGCTTTCCTTCTCATCTTTCGTTCTTCTTCCTTTTTCGTCTCTGTCTCCCTATACATATAAACCTTATTCGCTATCTCCATTAGTTGAGTTATAGACATCCCTACAAACCCTTCTAACTTTTGTAATTTTCTCTTTATATCTCCATAGGCCTGGCTGACAAAGGCAGAGTTAACCATCCGGGAATTCTCAGGAGCCTCTGGATAAAAGGGGGTATACAACTGGTATGCCTCCAATAATCGATCATAAAAGGCACTGGGCGACTCATCACATTTCTGCAATACCTCAGCCGTCTTTGACATATTGATTGCCCTTTTCCCTCCGGCTTTCATGCCAGCAATAATAGCGTCCCTGTATGCTTTCAAACGGGCCATATCTGCGCCATTAACATTCCAATTCGGATCTGCGTTTGGATAATGGGCGGCAGCCCATGCTGCCGGGTTGGCCTGATTTTGAGTACGGGCCACTTCTTCAAGCGCTTTAATTGCCGTCTGATTTATCCGAGTGCTTTCCTCGTTATTGAACAATGTCATAAGCAATTGCTGGCAAACAGTCCAAGTGGGTTTATGCGTCTGGATTATAGAGGTAATCAAATCTGTCATGGCTTGAGGTTTATCTGTGTAGGAGGAGTTATGGGTCTTCCAGTTGAATAAGTCATTAGTGGTAAAGGGAACATAAACAAATACGGGATCAGCATGTTGTAACTGGCCCTCACCATTAATATGTGTCGGGCCCGGTGTCAGTCGGAGAGGCATTTGATAATGTCGGGGTTGGAGGGTACCGGTCATTTGTCGGGTTAGTATGGGGCTTCATTGAGGAAGGTCAGTTATGGGTTCCGGTTGAGAGGTAGTAAGACGAGGAGAAAGGGACGCTTTTTCTTTACTGAAGGGAAGATCAGTAAGTAGAATATTCCGGCCCGGGCTGGGAGGAGCCTGACCAGGAATCAGAAATGACGCCAAATCTGGATAGGTGGGGTTAATAGGGGTAGGTACCAGAAGGGGAGGGTTTAAAGCAAGTGGGCTAGACTCTGAGCTAGAGGAGGGGGTAGCTGGAGACAACGGAGCAAGGGGAGTAGTATTACTAGCTGCGCCTCCTCTTCCTCTTCCTGTAGAGAAGGAGTAAGGGGGCGGCATGGGGATCTCTGACTCAGGGGGCGTGTCCAGAATGGGCGTAACCACGGCCTTGGTGGACAAACGAGTTCTGGCCAACATGAGGCGACATTGCTCCTCGTGGCAAACCCCGATCCATTTTGGCAAGCCATTTACGGCCTGTTTCCAACAATCGATATACGGAAACTGCCCGTAAATTTCAGGCCTACCCGATACAGCCACATGTACGCGCTGCACCAGATTAGGATCAAAACTACCATGTGGAGGCCATACAGTCACCAAGGCAGGCCATTCCCTACTACATAAAGTAGTCAGGCGTGTTGGGGACATCTTTACTCCAAAATCATGTACATTGTATCCCTTTTTAAAGTTCTTTAACATGCATTCTAAGGGATCAATGATCTTTGAATCCGACGCACCCATACTTAGCAACGGAGCGTCGTCTCCAATAAAAGCAAAACAAACACACTTCCAACGGTCACACCCGTTCCCCTTGGCAACAGCACCACGTGGTACGGTTACTAGGCCAAACGCACACAACAAAACATACAGGGAATTCCCGTACACACACAGCTGTTACACCAGTCACTAAATAACTATTACTGTACCTTTTGGTGAAACTATACAATCACCCCCGTTATAATTCTCCGTATTTAAATTACCCGTCTATAACATGCCCTAGTAACATCGTCTTTACAAACAGTAGTTATAGTACGGTTAGCATTGATTAAAGTACAGTTTTTAAAGTCACAGTTCAGTTAGTAGTAGTTATGATGTTAAACATACAACATAGGGGGCGGGGCCGGACCGCCGAGCCCAACGGTCGCAGGAAAGACCTGCTCCTGCAAACCATATACTATTAAGCCTGAAAATCTAGATTTTTGACCATTTAAGTCACCCACAACTGAGACCCTCGATGATTGCGGGCCACCGGAGCGAGGAGAGGCTAGCCCTCGGGGTTTTAGTCCCTCGGGGGAGAGATCTACGCCGTACCGAGCGGGACCTGCCTGGCGGTGAGTGGAGTGGACGGCCGCCGCTCCACTATCCTGCCCTACGGAGCCCAACTGAGACACTGAACCATCCCGGTCCCGATCCCCCCCCCCCCCTGGACCGGGGGGGTCATCCCGGTCCCCGCCCCGTAACAGCACTTAGAGGCAATGCCGTGCTGCCTCATGAGCTCAAGGCCCAAAACAAGATGGCCGCCAGACTTGAGCCCGCTTCTCTGAAGGCCTGCCTACAGCCTGCTCACATGGCGGACTCGCTTATACGAGACTGAAAATTTGTGCACACAACTTTGGACAAAGCGGCAAGAGAGCGGACAAGCTCCTACCCATCAGTGCCAACATACCAGAGAATAGTGCCTGAAGCAGCCCCAACTGTGTGTCCCTCGGGTGATACCGCTGAGGTGTAGACACAGACAGACGGCGCAATCGGAGCACCTATCCTCGACGGCACAGCCCCCAAACCAGCAACCTCTTACCAGCAACACCCGAGGAACCCAGGTATCTTGCCAGCCTAGCGAGGAGCCCACAAACCGGGAAACCCCGCTCTGCCCATGCATGGCGTCGAGGAAGAGGTACATGGGACTACATCTATGGCACGGGGCCTGCCTCACGCCTCCAACTCCGACACCTGCCGAGTACCTACTCCACTACAAGTGACTTTCATCTAATGTCCAGGACAAACCTATCACTATATACACATCAGCAGGGGGGACTATGCCACGTAAATACCAAGCTGCGCTTTATCCACTGAGGCACTGGAGACGGGTGGGCTGGGGTTGCTGAGGGTTGTTGTGCTCTTGCATTACTGTCTCTTGTTTTGCCTACCCAAATGCATTATCTGACCTACATCTGTCACCTCACACATAACATAGATACAACTCGCATGCCAAGCCGCTCACAACTGCCGCTCACACATAACCTATGTATGCAAATTTTGGCTTGCCCCAGAGGCTCCACTAGCGCTGTTAACAGAGAAAGCGATGCAGCATATTAGATGTAGACACACTGCATGTAATATCTAAGTTTCTATATGCTTGGCTACACAAAGCCTAGCTCATGTAATCCACCAAGCGAGGTCTACTTGCAATGTTGCCCTAGTTATAATCATCTTCCTTCACAAGTAAAGCATAGACACCTACCACAATGTAACACCAAACGAGTACGACTCTACTATGCACACACTTAGCCTAGCATGTTTATCACAAACCATAATTGTCTTATAGCTTGTTAACTTCATGATGAAAAAAGAAAAACTGTGCTGTTTAATCTGCCACGTTATGTGATACTATGAAACTGTCTGCAGCAACTGTCGTGGCTCTGCATACTCACTGTCTAACCATGCACAAATAAAATAAAGAATTAAAAAAAAAAAAAAAAACATACAACATAAACGACAGTTATTAGTGGTTATTTACAGTATCAGTCATTATAATACATGGTTATGGTACCGTGCGCTATGATACAGTTACACACTATTCACACTCTCGCCAGACAGCAGAGCTCACGCTATCTAGCAAGATATACACTCTACTACAATAAGTTTTAACACATTTACAGTTTCCCAACTAATCTATTGGCCAGTACCTCGAGGGACTACCTAAAACTATTTACATCCGTTTTGGTTAGCCGTCGCTGCCCAAGCACCACATATAGCGAACTAGAGGGCGGAATTTACACAAAACCCTCTTAGTCTATCTACTCTATCAATAGTCTAGTGGGTTCCAAATTTACACGTCTTCCCACTTAGCCAAGATAGGTTGAGATCTAGCGGACAGAATATACAACAGGCTCCGCTTAGTCTCCCGGTCCCTCCGACCTAGCGAACGAAATATACACCCTAGATACGCTAGTCTAGACAAGACACCGGTGTCCGGCTTGGGCTATTTACACAGGACCCAGCCTGACTCAAAACCAGGATTAAACGAGCTGACTACAGGGCGTTTAATTATGAGCGGTGTGCCTTCGCTCCTTCGCCCTACTGAGGGGGCCAATTCCATACACAATTCCAGATACAAACCCCTTATGGGCCTACCGCACAATCGGTATCCAATACCCCTAGCGGGTCCACCGTCTAAAAAAGTAGTCGTCTTACCTCCTCGTTCCTGAACCTGTGTTCACACTCATCGACGGAGGCACCCCAGCACTTACTACGTAGAGGCCGATGATCTCCTGGACAACAGACCAGTGGTGCCGAGACGAAGGGAGGTCCACGCAAAAGTTCAGGGGTGCAGCCGTAGAGAGCGTGGGCAAAGATAGACCGTCTCACGCCTCTGTTTCTCAGCTACCGTTGAACGATGAGAATCCAGGCCAATGCACCAAATGATACCGGAGAAACTGACGGAAGCCAAGCACAGAGAGATGGACACATGTTTCTTCAGGAAGGAAGAGATCTTTATTCGATTCACCGACCGGGACTCAGAGGGACTAATGTCACCAAAAACAGCTAAAATTTGAGCCCCCGATCGTACAGTGTAAGTCCCTTATATAGACATATAGCTCCTCCTATAATCAGTTCCACCTACACGTACTCTAACCCAATCAACAGAACAAAGACTAACTTCCTGTTTGACCACATGGCTTGCCCAGCACAATGGAGGAGCGGAATACTCGTATATCCTGTATTCCTGCACATGCTCCGTACACTACTGATTGTATCGTTGCCACGTGCAACCAACCGACCGACACATCAGCATATGCACGTGCACATACCACGTGGCAATCTCGGCCTACTAAATTTATTTTTACCGAGATTCCACCACAAAAGTATGGATCCTACCTTCTCTTTAAAAAACGTTTTTTATACAGATGTACTGGATAATGAAAGTGCAACCCTTGGTGACTTTTAAAACCACTGTAGTATTGAGCATCGATTTTCACACCCTGCAGTACATTTCTTTTCATAGATGAGCCAGGAGTACAACCAGAGGCGGCTCTAGACTTTGCAAGGCCTTAGGCGAAACTCAAACATGAGGCCCCCCACTAACATCATTGGTGGGAAAAAAAATAGCAGTTGCCTTGTGTGTGCATAAGGAGCTGTACATATATTGAAGGGCAAGCTTGCAGCTTTGGATACAGAGATGTAATCTCTGTATTCATTTTCAGAGACTTGCATTGTCGCAGCTCCCTATGCCGCTACGTTGTGAGCACCTTGACTGTAGTTATGGCATAATTTGCAATAAACAAATTTAATTTGCAATTATGCTAATCATTTATACACAATTGCTGGGTATGGTTGTTTTGCCTGGCAGTCGTGTATACATAAGTGCCAATGTGAAGGGGTTATTTGAAACAAAAATTCAAATTTTGGTTTGGCTTTTAAAAAATCATTTACCAAATACCGTATTTTTCGCTGCATAAGACGCACCACACCATAAGAAATACCTAGTTTTTAGTGTCCCTTAGTTACTTAACTGTATTGTAGTGTGGGTTGGCAGAACAGCATGCACCGCGGTACAGGAACTTAAATTTCTGTTTCCGGTTTCTGGACAGACTGAAAGGAAGTGTGCACATTGGGTGCGCACTTCCTTTCATTTTGGCCGGAAACTGAAATTTAAGTTCCTGTGCCGCGGTGCGCGCTGTTCTGCCGGCCCAAGCTACAATACAGGTAAGTAAAGCTTTACATTCGCTCCATAAGACGCACAGACATTTCCCCTCACTTTTGAGGGGAAAAGAGTGCGTCTTATGAAGCGAAAAATACAGTAATAAAGTTACAGATAAGAAAACAATGTCATAGACATTTCCCTCAATTTTCGAAATTCTTTTACATGTATATTATCATATATGTGTTTCCCCATGTATTGTATATGTATACAACAAAAACACACGGACACCCGTGAGAAAAAGTGATAAAACACTAAAACGTAACTTGATTGGTACACTGCTTCCCAAGGTTATTTCCCAGCTGATAACCTCATAACAAGACTGTGTAATTGATAGGATATTTTGGGATCCTGCTAGTGTACCTATGAAAGAGGACAAAACAAATATTGCTGGACACTTTTAAACACCTGATGATTAATATGCACTCACATATTCCAAAAAGATAAAGCGTATTATGGGTGCCTCCCCTCGATGTAAATGGGGGGTTGTACTCGTCCCTCCTTAAGTGATAGCCAATAGGGTATCCAGGTCAGCAAGAAGATCCACAAACTGCAGCCAAAGGAATACTTCAAAGGCGATTTATTCACTTATAAAATCAGGAGGTATGCAAGTAAAAAATTCATAAAAACAATATAAGAAAGAGTTGCTGGTCCTACGCGTTTCGTCCTTATGCAAAAGGACTTTCTCAGGGACCTCTTTCAGCAAACAATCAATTAACAAGTGCAGAAATAAAACAGCATCCTAAAAACGCTAACAATCAAATACTCTTATATAGGGCTAATCCCTTCAAGTCATTGGTGGAATAGTGGGTGTTTTCTAATCTTTCCGTTTCTATTCGTCCAGAGTTCCTTCTTCACAGGTGTGATCGTGTGGTGGAATCTCGGTAAAAATAAATTTAGTAGGCCGAGATTACCACATGGTATGTGTACGTGCATATACTGGTGTATCGGTCGGTTGGTTGCACGTGGCAAAGATACAATCAGTAGTGTACGGAACATGTGCAAGAATACAGGATATAGTATTCCCCTCCTCCATTGTGCTGGGCAAGCCATGTGGTCAAACAGGAAGTTAGTTCTTGTTCGATTGATTGGGTAAGAGTATGTGTGGGTGGAGCTTATTATGGGAGGAGTTACATGCCTATATAAGGAGCCTACACTATTGTTCGGGGCTCAGATCTTGTTGTATTTTGGTGACATTAGTCCCTCTGAGTCCCGGTCGGTGAATCGAATAAAGAATCTCTTCCTTCCTGAAGAAACATGTGTCCATCTCTCTGTGCTTGGCTTCCGTCAGTTTCTCCGGTATCATTTGGTGCATTGGCCTGGATTCTCATCGTTCAATGGTAGCTGAGAAACAGAGGCGTGAGACGGTCTATCTTTGCCCACGCTCTCTACGGCTGCACCCCTGAACGTTTGCGTGGACCTCCCTTCGTCTCGGCGCCACTGGTCTGTTGTCCAGGAGATCATCGGCCTCTACGTAGTAAGTGCTGGGGTGTCCCCGTCGATGAGTGTGAACTCAGGTTCAGGAACGAGGAGGTAAGACGACCGCTGTTTTAGATGGTGGACCCACTAGGGGTATTGGATACCGATTGTGCGGTAGGCCCATAAGGGGTTATTTGGAATCTGCCCCCTCCAGTGGAGGGAAGGAGCGAAGGCGCACCGCTCAATTAAACGCCCTGTAGTAAGCCCGTTTAATTTTGGTTTGGAGTCAGGCTGGGTTCTGGTGTAAATAGCCCAAGCCGGACACCGGTGTCTTGTCTAGACTAGCGTTCTAGGGTGTATATTACGTTTGCTAGGTCGGAGCGACCGGGAGACTAAGCGGCGTCTGTGTAAATTCGGTCCGCTAGATCTCAACCTATCTTGGCTAAGTGGGAAGGCGTGTAAATTTGGAACCCACTAGATTTTTGATAGAGTATTTAGACTAAGAGGGTTCTGTGTAAATTCCGCCCTCTAGTTCGCTATATGTGGTGCTTGGGCAGTGTGGCTAACCAAAACGGATGTAGATAGTTTTAGGTAGTCCATCAAGGTACTGGCCAATAGATTAGTTGGGAATTGTAAATGTGTTAAAGATTTTTGTAGTAGCATGTATATCTTGCTAGATAGCGTGAGCTCTGCCGTCTAGCGAGAGTGTGAATAGTGTGTAACTGTATTATAGCGCACGGTACCATAACCACGTATAATTACTGATACTGTAAATAACTAACTGTCGTCTATGTTGTATGTTTAACACCATAACCACTACTAATTGAACTGTGACTTTAAATTGTACTCTAACCAATGCTAACCGTACTATAACTACTGTTTGTAAAGACGATGTTACTGGGGTATGTTATAGACGGGTAATTCAGATATAGGGAATTATAGCGTGGGTGACTGTATAGTTTCGCCAAAGGGCACAGTATTAGTTACTTATTGACTGGTGTAACAGCTGTGTGTGTATGGGAATTCCCTGAGTGCTTTGTTGTGTGCGTTTCGCTTAGTAACTGTACCACGTGGTGCTGTTGCCGAGGGAACGGGTGTGACCGTTGGAAGAGTGTTTGTTTAGTTTCTGTTGGAGACGACGCTTCATTGTTGGTATGGGTGCGTCAGATTCAACGGTGATGGATCCCTTAGGATGTATGCTGAAAAACTTTAAAAAGGGATACACTGTATATGATTTTGGGGTAAAGATGTCTCCAACACACCTGACTACTTTATGTAGTAGGGAATGGCCTACTTTGGTTGCCGCATGGCCACCACGTGGCAGTTTGGATCCTAATCTGGTACAGCGTGTACACGTGGCTGTATCAGGTAGGCCTGAACTTTACGGCCAGTTTCCGTATATAGACTGTTGGAAGCAGGCCGTAAACGACTTGCCAAAATGGATCCGAGTATTCCACGAGGAACAATGTCACCTCATGGTGGCCCGAACTCGCTTGTCCACTAAGGCCGTAATTACGCCCATTTTGGACACACCTCCTGAGTCCGAGATCCCCATGCCGCCCCCTTACTCCTCCTCCACCGGAAGAGGAAGAGGAGGTGCTGTTGGCAACGCTCCTCCCCTTGTCCCCACCTACCCCTTCCTCTAGTTCAGAGCCCAGCCCCCTTGTTTTAAACCCTCCCCTTCCGGTACCTACCTCTGTCAACTCCACCTACCCAGATTTGGCGCCATTTCTAGTTCCTGGTCAGGCTCCTCCTAGCCCGGCCCGGAATATTTTACTCACCGATCTCCCCCTCAGTAAAGCATCCCCATCCCCTTGTCTTACTACCTTTCGACCGGAACCCCTAAGCGACGTTCCTAAACGAAGCCCCATATTAACCCGACAACTGACTGGTACCCTCCAACCCTGACATTATCAGATGTCTCTCCGATTGACACCTGGCCCGACACACATCAACGGTGATGGCCAGATACAACAAGCTGATCCCGTCTTTGCTTATGTACCCTTCACGATAACTGATCTATTTAACTGGAAGACCCATAACTCCTCATACACCGAAAAGCCTCAAGCCATGACGGATTTGTTTACCTCCATAGTCCAGACACATAATCCCACTTGGGCTGATTGCCAGCAACTGCTTATGACATTGTTTAATAACGAGGAAAGGACAAGGATAAACCAAGCGGCAATTAAAGCGCTGGAAGAAGTGGCCCGTACACAAAATCAGGCCAACCCGGCAGCATGGGCCGCAGCACATTATCCAAACACTGATCCGGAGTGGAATGTCAATGGCGCAGACATGGCCCATTTGAAACATACAGGGTTGCTATTATTGCTGGCATGAAAGCCGGAGGGAAGAAGGCGATTAATATGTCTAAGACGGCTGAGGTATTACAGAAATGTGATGAATCGCCCAGTGTCTTTTATGATCGGTTATTGGAGGCATACCGTTTGTATACCCCCTTTAATCCAGAGGCTCCTGAGAATTCCCGAATGGTTAACTCTGCCTCTGTCAGCCAAGCCTACGGAGATATAAAACGCAAGCTGCAGAAGTTAGAGGGGTTCGTAGGGATGTCTATAACCCAACTAATGGAAATAGCCAATAAAGTATACATGAATAGGGAAACAGAGACGAAGAAGGAGGAAGAGCGAAAGATGCATAGGAAAGCAGATATGCTAGCGGTAGCTATCGCAGGCGTAGATAGAAGGGAAAAGGAAGTGTATAGGAGAACGGATAAAGGCAAGAGTAAATGGAATGGGGAACCTTTGAGTAGGAACCAATGCGCATACTGTAGGGAAGAAGGGCATTGGAGAAGTGAGTGTCCACGAAGGGAACAGTATGAGAGAGACAGACCTAGGTTAGGGTATAGTAATACTTATAGAGGCAGAGTGAGAGGTAGAGGAGGCCCTGGAGGAAATAGTGGTAACAATAGAGGAAGCGTCAGTGGGGATAGGTATTATCCAGCAGCGCAGAGACCCCGCGATAGAGAAGATAGGGACTTTGTGGGTTTGGCTGACACAGTCATGGAGGACTATTGATACCGACCGGGCTCCATCCCCCTTGGCCGAGCGGAGCCTATGGTCGATGTAGCAATAGGGGGAAAAAGGAGTGCCTTCATGATAGACACTGGTGCTGAACATTCGGTGGTGACTGACCTAGTTGCTCCTCCTTCAGGAAGAACTATCACCGTAATAGGAGCAACTGGAAGGAGTGCTGCTAAACCGGTTCTTAAAAGTCGACTCTGTACATTGGGAGGCCACGTAGTGAAACATCAGTTCCTTTATATGCCTGAATGTCCAGTCCAACTGCTAGGGCGAGATTTGTTGTCAAAATTACAAAAAGCACAGATAACAATTACAAAAAGCACAGATAACATTTCTACCTAACGGAACAACATCTTTGAAGTTCAATGGACCTTCAGGTATAATGACAATATCAGTGCCAAAGGAAGAAGAGTGGCGACTTTATACAGCGTTGACTAGCAAAAACCCTAAGAGTGATGAATCCTTGTTCAATATACCAGGAGTATGGGCAGAGAATAACCCACCAGGACTTGCTCGCAATATCCCACCAATTCGAATCGAACTAAAACTTGGGGTTTATCCAGTGAGCTTAAGACAATATCACATGCCACAAAAGGCCAAGAAGAATATACAATCTTATTTGGATAAGTTCATAAGGTATGGTATCCTAAAATCCTGTACTTCCCCCTGGAACACCCCATTGTTGCCTGTTCAAAAGCCCGGTACAGATGAGTGCAGGACTTGAGAGCAGTCAATGATGCGGTCGTAAGTATACATCCAGTTGTGCCCAATCCATATAACCTGCTTGCTTTAATTCCGGGAGGGGCTACCTATTTCATTGTCTTGGATCTCAAAGATGCCTTCTTTTGCCTTCGAATTGCTGCGGAAAGCCAGTGTATCTTTGCATTCCAATGGGAAAATGCTGTAACGGGCTCGAAACGCCAGATGACTTGGACAAGACTGCCCCAAGGGTTTAAAAATTCACCTACCCTATTTGGATCAGCTTTAAGTCAAGACTTACTGGATTTCAAGTCCATCCCAGGAGAGTGTGTACTATTACAATACGTAGATGATTTGTTGATAGCGGCAGTTACAAGAGAGATATGTCAGCAAGCAACACATGATTTACTACACATTCTTTGGAAGGCAGGATACAAGGTGTCCAGGAAGAAAGCCCAGTTGTGTCAGCCAACTGTCAAGTATCTGGGATTCCATATCTCTGAAGGTCAAAGGATAATGGGGCCAGAGAGAAAAGAAGCTGTATGCCAAATACCAATACCCAGGAATAGAAGACAAGTGCGGGAATTCTTGGGGGCAGCAGGCTTCTGTAGGATATGGATTCCCAGTTATGCGATATTGGCGAAACCTCTTTATGCAGCTATAAAAGGAACAGAACACGATCCCTTCCTGTGGACCCCTGAACAACAAAAGGCATTTGAAGATGTGAAGAGGGCATTGATGAGTGCCCCAGCATTAGGTCTACCTGATCATACACGTCCATGCTACTTATATGTACACGAGCAAAGAAGAATGGCTGTGGGAAAATTGACACAGTACTTGGGATCATGGCAACGACCTGTTGCATATATGTCTAAACAACTGGATGCAGTGGCCAGTGGTCTTCCACCTTGTCTAAGAGCTGTAGCTGCCGCCGCCCTGCTGGTAGCCGAAGCTGATAAACTCACTATGGGTCAGGAACTCTATGTGCGAGTCCCGCACGCAGTACAAACGTTGCTAGACTATAAAGGCAATCATTGGTTTAGCAATAGCTGCATGACTAAGTATCAAGCTATGTTATGTGAAAACCCGAGAGCAGTGGCGTACACATGACCCATGGGGCCCCGGTGCGAAAATTGATCCGTGGGCCCCCCCCCAACCCCCCGCGCTTACTCTGGCGGGCCGGGGCCGCAACACATTGCGGCGGGCACCTGGTCGCAGGGGTTGCAGGGCTGCGAATCCTGCGACCTCGGTATGTACGCCAGTGCATGCAGATGCACACACACTTAAGGGACCACTACAGACACCCAGATCACATCAACTCAATGAAGTGGTCTGGGTGTCAGGTCCCTCTAGTTTTAACCCTGCAGTTGAAAACATAGCAGTTTCAGAGAAACTGCTATGTTTCACTGAGGGTTAATCCAGCCTCTATTGGCTGTCTCACTGACAGCCGCTAGAGGCGCTTCCGCGATTCTAAGACACTGAACGTCCATAGAAAAGCATTGAGTAATGCTTTCCTATGGGCGGTTTGAATGCGTGCGCGGCTCTTGACGCGCATGCGCATTCGGAGCTGAGAGGCGGAGGGATCCCCTGCGCCAAGGGAGTCCGGCGCTGGAGAAAGGTAAGTGCTGAAGACACACACACACTCACGAACAGACGCATACACACTAGCTAACAGACACACACATTTACTGACAGTGACACACTCAGCGACAGACATACATACACACTCACTTACAAAACATACACTCTCACTGACAAACACACACTCACTAACAGACATCAAACAGACTCACTAACACACACACAAACACACTCAGTAACATACACACACAGTAACACACTCACTGACACTAGCAGTCACACACTCAGCAGACACACTCACTCACTGACACTAGCAGACACACACACTCACACTAGCACTCACACTCACACTAACACACACAAACACACTCAGTAACAGACACACACAGTAACACACTCACTGACACTCACTAGCAGTCACACACTCAACAGACACACTCACTCACTGACACTAGCAGACACACACACACTCACACTAGCACTCACACTAACACACACACAAGCACACTCAGTAACAGACACACACAGTAACACACTCACTGACACTCACTAGCAGTCACAAACACTAACACACACTCACACTAACACTTACACACACACACACTTTTTTTTTTTTATTTAATCCCCCCAGCCTCCTTACCTTTTGGAGTGCTGAGGGGTTCCCTGGGGTCCAGTGGTGCTGCTGGGCTCCTGGGGGGGCCGGTCACCCGGCGGGCAGTCAGGCTGGCGGGCGCGCGAGGGAGCACTCTCCCCTGAGTGCTTCCTCTTCAGCTCCCTCGCGCGCCGCGTACTGATACTGGCGCCGGAAGATGACGTCATCTTCCGGCTCCGGTATCAGTGCGGTGCGCGAGGGAGCTGAAAAGGAAGCACTTAGGGGAGAATGCTCCCTCGCGCGCCCGCAGGACCGGCCGTGGGGTGACAGCAGGGCCAGCCTCGGGGGGCCCGGAGGTGGCCGGCTCTAGGGCCCCCCAGGAGAAGAGGCTGGCCAAGTGGCTACATACCGGGTCGCAGGGGCGGCCGGGCCCCCTGGTGGGCCGGGCCCGGTCGCAGCCGCGACCCCTGCGACCCTGGTATGTACGCCACTGCCCGAGAGTGCATCTAGAGACTGTTAATACCTTAAATCCAGCTACCCTCTTGCCACAACCTACTGAGAGTCAACATGATTGCCTGGAGGTGATGGATGAAGTGTTCTCAAGTAGACCGGACCTTCGTGATTTTCCCATCCAGAACCCTGATGTCCAGTATTATACGGACGGCAGTATTTATGTGAAAGAAGGGATTCGCTATGCAGGATACGCAGTGACAACTATAGACAAGGTGATAGAAGCTCGGCCATTGTCAAAAGGAACATCGGAACAGAAGGCAGAACTAATCGCACTCACACGAGCGTTACAATTGGCTGAAGGATTAAGAGTGAACATCTACACGGACTCCAAGTATGCGTTTTTAACCACTCATGCCCACGGAGCCTTGTATAAAGAAAGAGGACTACTGAATTCAGAGGGTAAAGAAATCAAGTACGCAGCTGAGATATTACAACTACTGGAAACCGTGTGGGAACCGAAAGAAGTTGGTATTATACATTGTCGAGCGCATCTGAAAGGTGATGGTGATGTAACCAAAGGAAATCGGATGGCAGATAATGCAGCTAAGCGTGCCGCTGAATCAGGGAAACAGGAGTATGTAGAACATATAGCTGCTCTTATACCGACCCCACTGTCTCAATGGACTCCAGTTTATACAGCTCAAGAAGAAGAGTGGTTAAAAACTGAAGCTGGGAAGTACCTGGAGAATAATTGGTATCAGTTAGAAGATGGAAGAATAGTCATTCCAGCATCACTAGCTGTAGAAATTGTCCAGAATTATCATAACGGGACACATTCTGGAAGAGATAGTATGGAAGAATCTCTCAGGAAACATTTCTACATACCAAGATTGTCCACCTTGACTCAAGCCATTGTACGAAGATGTGTGATATGTGCCAAGAATAACGCAAGGCAAGGACCAGTGAAACCACCGGGAGTCCAGTATATGGGGGGACTCCCTATGTCCGATCTTCAAATAGACTATACGGTAATGCCTAAATCCGGTAGACATCGCTACCTACTAGTAGTTGTGTGTACCTACTCAGGGTGGGTAGAAGCATGTCCCACTCGTACAGAGAAAGCAGGAGAAGTTGTGCGATTCCTGTTGCGAGAAATAATACCCCGATATGGACTACCATGTTCTATAGGATCAGATAATGGTCCAGCCTTTGTTCACCAGTGCCTACAACAACTGACTCATATGCTTGGTATTAAGTGGAAGCTTCATACGGCATATAGACCTCAGAGTTCTGGGAAAGTGGAAAGGATGAACAGAACTATTAAGAACCAATTGGCAAAGATGTGTCAAGAGACTCAACTTAAGTGGAATGTTCTTTTGCCCATAGCTCTGTTGCGTATTCGTAGTACACCTACCAGAAGGATGGGTCTCTCACCTTTTGAAATCATGTATGGGCGTCCACCTCCCGTACTTGGTAACTTAAGGGGGGATTTGAGTCAGTTGGGAGAAGGAATTACCCGGCAGCAGGTTGTAGAGTTGGGTAAAACTATGGAGGAGGAGGTACAGAAATGGGTACAAGATAGATTACCTGTGAATATTTATCCACCTGTTCATAGTTATCATCTAGGAGATCAAGTATGGATAAAAGAGTGGAACAGTGTACCGATGGGGCCTAAGTGGATGGGTCCTTATGTTGTTCTTTTGTCTACCCCTACAGCTATAAAGGTGGCTGAAGTGACTCCGTGGATTCATCACTCCAGGGTTAAACCAGCATCAGTAGATTCTTGGCAAGCTACACCAGATCCAGAGAATCCCTGCAAGATCCGGTTAAAGCGCACAACTCAGTCGGAGTGACGAGGAGATATTGGGATTTCAAGCGTAATTAAAGAGATCAGCAAGTAAGTGTTTTGACGGCCATAATAAAGCCTGACCACTTACCCACGTGACATAGCCAGAGTGTCTTGAAGGGACCTCTGTGAAGGGAAGAGAGGACCTGAAGAACTCCATTCCTTGCAGCCCTTATCCCTGGAAGCTGAGGTGCCATCGCACGGACGAAGAATGAGGATGAAGATGTCAGGAGAAATGCATTTGATAATGTACATATTTGTGTTTTTAATTATTCAGGAAGGTAGAGGTACCGATGATGTAGAATTATTAAAAATCTTTATTGAACTTGTACTGAATTATTGTACTAACTCCATTTTAACCTCACACTGTGACAAACCCTCCATTTTGTCCTCATTACCTGACAGATTCTCCATCTTAAACTACATTACATGACAGAATTTCCCAGTACATTTAATACAATGAACAGAGACTGTATTTTCTATAAAGACATAGCTGACTCCGGAATTATTGAATCTCCTGTAACATGCAACAAAGTATAACCAAGGCCAGAGCCAAGGCCATGAGAACACTGTACTAATGAAATGTTCTATTCATAAAAGAACCTTGCACCTGACCACAAGACCTGACATCACTGACTGTGTAAAATGACGCTCAAGCCCCCCTTTCCACCGAGTAAACCTCATGCTGGGAAAGATGGCGCCTGAGCCTTCTGTCCACACCCTTGTCCAGAACAATACCACCTCCCGGTGGGAGGACACCTAGCTAGTCACTCAAACCCCTGAGCCAATTAATAATATTGATGGGTGGACACTGATATAGTCACATAACATTTAATCCAATTAATGATGTTTATTTGTTATTATCTGATATTCAATGATGATGTCATTTTGCCTTTAAAAAGGTCTGCATAACTGTTTTCCAACTAGATGCCATTAAATTTTCTGAAGTGCTTTTAACCTGAACTCCATGTGTCAGTGTGAGCTTACTTCTGCGTATACGCAATTTAATCATCTCAGATTTGGACAGGAACAGATAGACATTTAAACATATTTGTTTATTTCTAAATTAATCTACATCAATTTGGCGCCCAGAAACGTGGGGCATCGGGCTATGTCTGGCCGGTGAGCCGTCCTAAGGAAGATGCTGTTGGACGGGGGAATCCTGGGGGTAGGAAAGGAGATTGATCACCTCCAGGTACACGGTAGAGACTTCTGCAGAGCCACCGGTATGTTCCGGCCCCTTTGATTGACCCGTCCACGTGTCTGTGACTGCTTCCCGGGAGGACATCAAAGACAGGTAATATCTTGCCCGGTGTCTCGTTACTCACTTGTTTACCTGCATTTAGTCTATCTGTTGCCTGGGTGTGTTTGAATTGGCCTGTTTTAGTTAAGTGCCCGGGTTGAGTGTTTATTTGTTTCCCCTTTTTGGGATAAAAGGGGGGTGGACCCGTGGTAGTTTGCCTGGAGTCCTGTTGCCTGTTTTACTCCTTTTAGGAGCCACGTGGCTGTGGCTGTAGGGAAAAAGGGGGGTTGACCTGTGGAAGTTTTCCTGGGGGTCTTCTTTGCCTGTTTACCTCTTTTAGGAGCCTCGTGGCTGTGGCTGTAAGGAAAAAGAGGAGTGTTGGAACTGTGGAATTTGTGTAGACTCATAATTTCCTGTGATCCTTCTTGTGTCACTTTGATAGCCTAGCTAGCCTCATTGTGCACGTAACTCTGCTTGCAGAGAGGTGGTAACCCACAGCTTCGAGCGCTGAGGCTGATGGAATTCCAATTTTTTTTTATTTGTGGTAGGGGACTCAGTCTTGTGGCAGGGGACTCAGTTTCCTGGGGGGATTCAAGTAGGCATTGCTTGTTTTCCGCATCACGTGGTAGTGAGACTTATAAAGTGGGTTTTATAGGGGCATTACGGGAGTGAGGATAGAGGTGGCCACACTTTGTGGACTGCTGTAACGAGGGAGGCTAGACAGGATTCGGGTCGGAGATGATTGCTGTTTCCTGTGGCCGCTGGTAGTGAGACTTGAGGAAGTCGTTCTCCGAGCGGGGACACTACGAGGTTGAGGGAGGTGACTTTGGAGTAAGCACATGAGTAAAAGAAAGGGATTATTGTTGATTTCATTTGAACTGTGATGCATGCACTGTATTTCAACTGTATTGTTGTTTTGTTTGTCTAATAGGAGTCATTCAAACTCCTGTGTCTGTCTCTAAGGATTTTTCCTTACCTTTTTACCTTTTCTACACTTCCTGTACTATTATACTATCCACTCCCATTCCTCTTAATAGAGAAGTGATTGGTCACACACTTCTCACCTCGCTCCAATCCGTGTCTACCACCCCGGGTAGGCGGATTCAGTGACTAGTCTACGTTTTGGGAAGACGCACTTGAGTAGGACCCACCATTCTCAAGTGGCAGTCGAGCATTGTAGCGGCTCCTGTTCAATTTTCCTTATCTTTCCCTATATCTAGGACGCTGGTGTAGGGGGGGGGGGAATATGGGGCAGGATTTGAGTAAGCCCAGTAAGGGCTGGTTAGCATGTGATTTAGTTGAAGATAGAGAGGGTGAGGAGATGGTTAAAGGTGTTGAAAAGATTACTAAAGTATGTAAAAATGCTGTGCCTTCATGTGGTAGATTGCAGCCAGAAAGCTGGCGTAGATTACTGACAGAGTAGCAATGCTATTCAGCAGGAAGGTTGGGCTGAGGAAGAACTAGATCACAAAGGGTTAAGAATATATGTATATTATAATAAAATTGTTTTTGTATTTTGTGTTAGCCATTACCCTGGTAGAGGGTGGGGGTTTTGTATTGAGTTTCACTGAGAGTATTATTAAATGTTGTGTTTTTGTGTCTCTTTGCTTTTGCAATAACTGTAACGTGGCTATCATTCTGTCTTGTTACTGTACAGCATTGACATGGTTAAAGAGATTCTGCTGGCAGTCTCTCTCTCCCACTTCCCCCGCCTTCCTCCCTCTCTTGCTTTCTGTGAGGGGGGGGGTTGCGTGCTTGCAGATTCAGATTTGTGTTCCGTAGAGTTACTACTGATAAGACTTATATAAATATTCTAATTGTGTATTTTGTTATTTTAATAGAAGTTGTGCTTAATTCCGTAGCGCTTTATATATATATATATATATATATATAAAAATACAACAGTTCTCAGCACTCACGCTAAAAGTATAAAGTTGTGCCTTAAAAGGCCTGCCGGGTGCCAGACTTCCAGGGAGTTAAATTGTAGATAAATAAAGTAAAGCAAGCTGCACTCACGGACTTATGAATTCAAATGGTGTTTATTCCATCGAAGGTAGAAAAAAAGAAGATCGACGTTTCGGTCCACACAGGGACCTTCCTCAAGATCAAGTGTATCACTTGATCTTGAGGAAGGTCCCTGTGTGGACCGAAACGTCGATCTTTTTTTCTACCTTCGATGGAATAAACACCATTTGAATTCATAAGTCCGTGAGTGCAGCTTGCTTTACTTTATTTATCTATATATATATATATATATATATATTTTGTGTTTTGTGATAAAGCAGTGGAGGATCGAGTGGGAGACTAGCTCACAAGAATACATTCCACCTTTCTGAGGCTGTATTTCCTTTCGCGGTGCAAAGTATTTTCTCCAAGACTGGTGTATAAGATAGGGAGTCAGGGATGTAGCTCAGTGTTGATTACGAAGGTTAGGAAAGTGAATCTGATGCAGGAATAGAGAATTAATTTGGACGAGTTAAAAATGTAAAGGCAAGTGTGATTTGTTGCAATACTATGCAATGTGGATAGAGGGAATATGCAAAGTTGTTAAGTGAGATTGTGAAGAGGAAAAGTGATTAATGGCTGTAGGTACATTGTTTGAATCCCGTGAGTTTATTTTTTGCACCATGTTATTTCAAAGCTTCACGGGCTGTTAAATGTATAATGCTTTTATTTGCCAGCTGAAATGCCCTAAAAGAAAATGGCCCCTAGAACAAAAGAAGGTTGTCCTTAAAGAGACACGTCAGTCCTGGCTCCTGCCCTCACTCTGCCCTTAGTGAGGTCATATCCGCCCATATATCGTGAATCCTACTATTAGTTTCCCTATATCAGGAAAGTGTCTGTGACAAGTAATGGTTAATATATATATATATATATAGATAGAATATATATATGTCTATCGATTCACGTATAAGTAACAAGTGTGTTTTAACTTTGTATACAAAAATTGATAACATGCTGGAAGAGGGGTTATCTTAAAGAACATTTACTAAAAGAAGGAACCAGTTAACATTCTATGATTAGAGGGGTGGGCCCTATAAAAGTGTGAAACAAATCTGAGGGACAGTTGAGGGGATAACCCTAAGTAAATGAGTACAGAGAAATAGGAGAGCAGTTCTGTCCCTATATAGTATCGGAGAAAATCTCAGAAAAAATTGGTAAATAAAATTGATCCTTTATTAGTTAAATACTAAACACACGCACTGAAAATAACACAATCAGTGGTCATCGCTGCCTCAGTGCTGGATAACTGAGGTAGAAACAAATGACTCAAACTTAACGGTACTAAGTGAGGAATATGTACAAACGGGGAGTGAGGAAGACAAAGGGTATATATACATAAGACAAAAAACTAGGGCACAAGTCACCAAAAATGGCGAAGTGGAGGGGTCCCTAAACCAGTTTACAAAGTGTACTGGACTGGTAAGTCTAAACCTAAAAGTAATAGAGTAGCTAGTGGTCAGTCACTCATATTCCTTATAGTCTAAACCTCTTAGTCTAAATACGTTTAGTACACCTTGTGATGCCAAAAGCTCAAATACTAGCTGGAATGGCTAATCTGTATACATAGTATCTACGCCTTCTGGTTTAGTCAGTGGCACAACCGAGCGTCAGGACAATGATTTGCACTGTATGGATTGCTCTGATCGCAAAAGTCTGCAGAATGTTGATACTGTTTAAGGTATCAAGGTACGTCCCTAAGCAAGGGTGCTATGTACACTGTATGGTGTGTATGAACCAGAAAGTGACATAGTAACTAAACGTCAGTTACCAGTGTCAGTCATGAGTTTAAACACCTTGGTTCGGCACACCATGGACAGGATCCACTAATAGCTAGAGTGGCCCAATTATAAAGGTGACACAGTAACTTGTAGTCAGTTACCAGTGTTAGTCATAATTTGAACACCTTGATCTGGCACACCATAGACAGAATCCGTTAATGGCTAGGGTGGCACGATAATACACTGAATAATTGTAGTCCGCTTGTCTCTGCGGCATGCCCGAGCGTGGGAACTGTGTTTAACACCGTATAGATTGCTATGATCGCAATAGTCTATAGGTTGTTGATCCTCTCTGAACGTATCAGAGTAGTGTTACACACAGCGGTCCAATGTCAGAACCGTGTTCCGCACAGCGGTGCCGATACGTGCAGTCCACTAAAGAAATGCCCCTATAAGTAGGGGGCTGTAGTGGTCTGACAGTTCGTACCGGGGGGGGGGGGGGTTTGTGAAGACAGTATTATAAGGTGCGTGCCCGTTACCAACAAATCATAATCGTTGCCCAGTCTAATCAAAGCCGGGCAGACTATCGGAGGTGAGATGTCTAAATAGCACCGCTGCAGAGGCAGTAAGGTAGTGCCCCTTGCTTAGCACCCAGTGAGATAGTGAGAATAAACCCTCAGCTGTGCCTTCGAGGGCACCTACGTCTAAAGAGTAAATCTCAAATAACTATCTGACAGAGGAGCAAAAAATGCCCTAATCTGTGCCTTCAAGGGCACCTATCTGTCGTGCTAACAGTGCTAGGCTACGTTAGAACATGTAGGCAATCTAAGTCTTATCTTAATCGTTGCCCAGTCTAATCAAAGCCGGGCAGACTTATCGGAGGTGAGATGTCTAAATAGCACCGCTGCAGAGGCAGTAAGGTAGTGCCCCTTGCTTAGCACCCAGTGAGATAGTGAGAATAAACCCTCAGCTGTGCCTTCGAGGGCACCTACGTCTAAAGAGTAAATCTCAAATAACTATCTGACAGAGGAGCAAAAAACAGAGGAGCTTTTGGCATCACAAGGTGTACTAAACGTATTTAGACTAAGAGGTTTAGACTATAAGGAATATGAGTGACTGACCACTAGCTACTCTATTACTTTTAGGTTTAGACTTACCAGTCCAGTACACTTTGTAAACTGGTTTAGGGACCCCTCCACTTCGCCGTTTTTGGTGACTTGTGCCCTAGTTTTTTGTCTTATGTATATATACCCTTTGTCTTCCTCACTCCCCGTTTGTACATATTCCTCACTTAGTACCGTTAAGTTTGAGTCATTTGTTTCTACCTCAGTTATCCAGCACTGAGGCAGCGATGACCACTGATTGTGTTATTTTCAGTGCGTGTGTTTAGTATTTAACTAATAAAGGATCAATTTTATTTACCAATTTCTGAGATTTTCTCCGATACTATATAGGGACAGAACTGCTCTCCTATTTCTCTGTACTCAGTTAACATTCTAAGCATAACTATTAACAAATGAATAAGGTGGGAGTGTGTTCCAATCTGTTTTTTACTGGATAATGTTTGCCTCCAGATTAAAAGACTGACTAACATAATTTTTGTTGTAAGTCCAGATATTTTATTATTGCATATGCATAGGAATTGAGACTTTGGGCATTATAGTATATTCATTCTAGATCTGATACTAGCAGCAAGTGCTTAGCCTTATGCCTATCCCACGCATGCTTAAACACTTCTACTGAGTTAACCTCTACCACTACAGTTGGAAGGCTATTCCATGCATCCACTACCCTCTCAATAATGTAATACTGCCTGATATTATTTTTAAACCTTTGTCCCTCTATTTTTGAGACTATGTCCTCTTGTTATGGTAGTTTTCCTTCTTTTAAATGTAGTCTCCACTTTTACTGTGTTGTTTCCCTGTATGTATTTAAAATGCTTTTATCATATTTCCCCTGTCTCGTCTTTTCACCAAGCTATACCTGTCAAGATCCTTTAACCTTTCCTGGTGAATTTTACCCTGCAATCCATGAACCAGTTTAGTAGCCCTTCTTTGAACTCTCTCTAAGGTATCCATATCCTTCTGAAGATATGGTCTCCAGTACTGTATCCAGTACTCTAAGTGAGGTCCCACCAGTGTTCTGTACAATGGCATGAGCACTTCCCTCTTTCTACTGCTAATACCTCTCCCTATGCAACCAAGCATTCTGATAGCATTCCCTGCTGCTCTATTACATTGTACATTGACATTAACAGCCAGAAACTGGAGAACAAGAAATGTGAATTAATGTATAGCTATTTATAAGCTTAACAAAATCTCCATTATCTTTTCCATTTATTTTGCAGAAGACAATGTTATTTGTCTATTTTGTTTGTTTTAAAAATACATTATCAGTGAAGAATAGAATACATTTTATCCCATTTGCGAGACATAAAATTGTGATAATGTATATTTGTGATATAAGTAGGAATTACATTTTGAGATATTAGATATAAATTATTAAATTAAGAACGAGAGTCAGGGATAGCGTCTGTCTCCACGGGCACAAGTCTGGTGTGGGAGATGTGGTGGGCTAGCCGCTGCGGGACACCCACGGAGTGAAACGTTCGAGGCTTGTGGAGACAAGATGAGCATGTTAGCCTTTTATTATTTTTCTCTAGGGAAAGCATAGGGCCAGTTAATAGTTGTTGTACATGGGCTATTTGCAGCCTCCATTGCATTTCTACCTAGTCTTGATTTCTGATGTATCCTCCATTGCTACATCACCTGTCTGCTCCCTTACCTACCCACCCCCGCTTACTCCTCCCACCGATCCCTCCCCTTCATCTACAGTCCCCCACTTTCTCCTACTACCCCTCCCTCTACTCCACCTTCTCCTCCTCCTACTCCTCCCTCTACTCCACCTTCTCCTCCTCCTACTCCTTCTTCCTGCTCTTACTCCTCCTTCCTCTTCCTACTCCTCCCTCTACTCCACTTTCTCCTCCTACTCCTCCCTCTACTCCACCTTCTCCTCTCTCCTCTACTCCTCCTCCTACTCCACCTTCTCCTCTTTCCTCCTACTTCTCCTCTACTCCTCCTACTCCTTCCTCCTGCTCTTACTCCTCCCTCCTCTTCCTACTCCTCCCTCTATTTCTCCTTCTCCTCCTCCTACTCCTCCCTCTACTCCACTTTCTCCTTCTACTCCACCTTCTCCTCTCTCCTCCTACTTCTCCTCTATTCCTCCTTCTCCTCCTCCTACTCCTCCCTCTACTCCACCTTCTCCTCCTCCTACTCCACCTTCTTCCCTCTCACTCTATCCACTACTCATTCTTCCATCTCCCCACCACCATATCTATATCCTTTATATGCTTCCTCCCTTCTTATTCCTTACCAATTTCCTCCGCTCATAGACAACTCTGCCTCTACCTGACAACATTATATTTTGAAGAAAAGTTGCTCTGGCCACTCTTCCGCCACTTCCCAGGGGGGAATACCACACTAACGAAAAATTATTCAGACATGAAAGAACTGTTTTGGGCACTCTCAAGGAAATAGTGCGGTCCTGACCCAGATTCCCATGGAAGTAAGACACCTGTAAGGGAGGTGGCTGTCCCTCATGTTTTTTCTTCACTAAGTCCCCAGAAATCTCATGAAAAAAACCTGACTCATTAGAACAAAACATGAACAATCAATTCACAACTCTCTACAGAGGGGGGTCAGCAAGAGAACTGTAAATAGAAAGACAAATACCCCCCAATCTCACACAGAAATAGGTGAGGAAACCTCTTCTACTGCTCCTCATGGTTGCTTTGAACAGATGAAAGAAGAAACAAGACACCTTTCAACAGAGCATGCAGTAGCTTTACCAGATCCTGACTCCACTCTGTTTGCGGATAAAGAGGAAAGGTACCATACTGGATTTGCTGTTGCTACAGAAGATCAGGTACGTCAAGCATCTTCACTTTCCTCACTCACATCTGCTCAAGACGCTGAATTGACAGCCTTCTCGGTGGCATACAAAATGCCTGAAGGAAGACATGCCAATACATACACTGACTCAAGATATGCCCTGGGTGCAGCACATTATTTTGGATCAATCTGGAAGATAAGAAGCACCACTCAGCTGACTAAAAGCTGCCAACCAAGCCACAAGTGCACCAAGGGAAGTGGACAGAATGGTGTCCGCTAAAGAAACTTCTATACTCACCATGTAGATCCTACCTACAGATCTCAAGTTTCTGAAAGAATGACAAGCAGCTGCTGACCCTGAAGAAATACAAAGCTGGAAAAACAGAAAGGGGCAACCCTTGAAGACGGGCTGTACTCCAACACTCTCAAGCTCTGTTTACCCAAAAAACATGTACTGGGCAGTGAGCCCATGGAACTTTATACCTATCCAAGACCCTCATGAACTCTTTTTTTTTTTTTTTTTTTAATTCTTTATTTTTGTGGTGCTTTGGGATACGTACAGGTTTACAGAGACATTGCAATTGGTTTCAGAATATTATCCAGTAGCATACATTACATGTCAGATGAGCAGCACTTTTTGTTTTTATAGTTTAACATTTGAATAATATCAGAGTGAACATGCTGGTACGGCATACGGTCAGGTTAGGTATGATTAAACGAGGAAGGACAATATGGTGCAACTTGGCAGATATTAACATTGTATGACTAGAGCTGTCTGATTACACGTTTCTGATTACACTTTTTAGCAACATATTTCTAGTCTGACCAGGCATAGTGTGTGTGATTACATGGTGCGCTAAGCTTAATCTTGACAGATACCTAGTCTAACTAAGAACAGATTATACACATATGCATTGGGACTTAGCCTTGCAGGAGACCATAGTCACAGGATACATGAGGGTATTACCACCCAGAGAAAGTCCACCGGCTGCAGAATATGTGTGCTTATTAGCGGGCTTAGCCTTGTGCCCAGAGTCCTGTGGTCATCTATTTCTCGTCGCCAGCAGGTCATACTATGGCCAGTTGTCAGAGTCTTGCGGCAGGGGTTCGATGCAGTGGATCTCTGAGCTTGATGGGAGTTGTTGAGGTGGGTCTTCAAGCCGGGGTATGGCTGCTTTCTGGCTCTTTGTTTCGACTGCAGTGTTTGTGTCGCCGTTCTGTGCCGGTAGAAGGGCAGTTCGATTCTCCGCCGTCTTCCCGGGCTGTTGCAGGGTTGGTGGTCTTTGCTGTAGGTCATGTGGTAAGCGGCGGCGTGTATGGCTCGAGGCAGGCTTCCGTTTTGGCCTCCGCTGCTGATCGCTTGTTCCGTGGCGTGTGCAGTTTTGAGATTGCCTGTTGGGCAGCGGTGAGGTAGAGCCACCAGTTCCTCTGATCCCATGCACCCCTGCTTAGCATTCTCGCTGAGTGGTTTGAGCTCCGCCGAAAGGTAGGCCCCTCTGAGGACTCCGGCGCACGCGGCAGCCGCCATCTTAGGTGATGCAGTCGGGCCCTTGAGTTTGGTTGCAGCACCTTTGAGCTCCAGTGGTCTGGTCTCCGGGTGGGGACCGGGATCACCCCCCCGGCCCATGGGGGGGGGAACGGGGTCGGGTCCGCCCAGGTTCATGCCCCAGGCTAGGCGCTGTATCGCAGGATAGTGGGGCAGCGGCCGTCCGCCCCACTCACCGCCGGAGAAGGCCCCAAATGGGACCACGAAGTTTTCTCCGCCAGGGGACTGCAGCTTGATAAGCCAGCCTCACCCTGGTTTCAGCCGGCCTTCTGCTTTGGGCAGTGTTGCTGTCGGTAGGTTTTGCTGGTGGAAGAAATCGCTTTTTAATCGTTTTTGGAGTTTTGTAGCAGGAGCTCCTTTTGCCTGCGACCGTCCAGCCAGGCGGTCCGGCCCCGGCCCCCCTCATGAACTCTTTGATCTCTAAATACTCCTAAGCACCTAGCTAACTCTCAATATCCCTTTCAAGAATCCAGGTGACAAAGAGCTACTGGGTCAAATATGCACTAGTTATAATAGACATTTTGTCAGGATGGCCAGAAGCCTAGCCGGTCATCAATGTGACAACCAAGACCATATACCCAATAGTGCATTGTGAAAGTTGCAGAGATCACTCAGTGGATTCATTGTTCCAGATTCAAGACTCTCTCTCTCTCTGCAACATGAGAAGTAACATTTGTTGATTTTGACACACTTTTGACTCTAAAGAAAAAATGACTTGTTAAATAAAAAGATACCAACAAGTAGGTGTTTGATGGCCATAATAATGCCTGACCACCTGCCATCGATGGAAAGCCGAGGACCCCAAAAGGAGACCTCGTGAAGCTAAAGAGATTCAAACGCCGAGCTTCTTCAGGATTATCTGCCCATCCTGAGTTTGTGGTGATATTAATATTGACTAAATGATCCGAGTCCACCTACGCTGATGTAGCGTGGGACAGGTTTAATACTACAATGCATAAGCAAATGTGCCATACACATAATACATGACAAGGTACTCTTGACACACCACATTCATGCTTCAGAACATAAAAAGGAGCACCCCTCTAAAGGGAAAGTTTGACATATATATATATATTGATGCCATAGGTGTGCCAAGGAGGGTACCAGATGATTTTGCAGTAAAAGGAAAGTTTGAGTCCATTTTCCCAACCGTCACTGCTAATAATAATAATAATATTTTGATTTGCATTTATTATATCTATTGCAACCAACAACGTTTACCTATCACCATGACTTGTTGTGCCTATATTCCAGATAACACAGGTCCATATGGTAATGTAAGCTTGTCTATTTATGATGTCCCTCTGAAGAACTAAGAAGACTTTAAGAACCGTTACTTCATAGGGTTTTGTGCCTTTGGGCTAACCTGTCTTCTGAAACTAACCAATAAAGTTTATCTTTTAGAATTTAACATTTCATAGGGGGGACTGATGTAGAATTATTAAAAATCTTTATTGAACTTGTACTGAATTATTGTACTAACTCCATTTTAACCTCACACTGTGACAAACCCTCCATTTTGTCCTCATTACCTGACAGATTCTCCATCTTAAACTACATTACATGACAGAATTTCCCAGTACATTTAATACAATGAACAGAGACTGTATTTTCTATAAAGACATAGCTGACTCCGGAATTATTGAATCTCCTGTAACATGCAACAAAGTATAACCAAGGCCATGAGAACACTGTACTAATGAAATGTTCTATTCATAAAAGAACGTTGCACCTGACCACAAGACCTGACATCACTGACTGTGTAAAATGACGCTCAAGCCCCCCTTTCCACCGAGTAAACCTCATGCTGGGAAAGATGGCGCCTGAGCCTTCTGTCCACACCCTTGTCCAGAACAATACCACCTCCCGGTGGGAGGACACCTAGCTAGTCACTCAAACCCCTGAGCCAATTAATAATATTGATGGGTGGACACTGATATAGTCACATAACATTTAATCCAATTAATGATGTTTATTTGTTATTATCTGATATTCAATGATGATGTCATTTTGCCTTTAAAAAGGTCTGCATAACTGTTTTCCAACTAGATGCCATTAAATTTTCTGAAGTGCTTTTAACCTGAACTCCATGTGTCAGTGTGAGCTTACTTCTGCGTATTCGCAATTTAATCATCTCAGATTTGGACAGGAACAGATAGACATTTAAACATATTTGTTTATTTCTAAATTAATCTACATCACCGACACACCTGGCTGTGCGGTTTGCATTAAGACTACTAAAACAGGTAACCATATTTCTCAGACCCTTATTTGGCATTCACAATATGAGTGTAAAGGATATGTATCTAGGTGTAGATACTTAGGTATAGATTACAGTGTATGCCATTTAGGATAGGAGAACCTAAGTGCTTCAATCCGGAGTATCAACCCCGTACAATTTGGTTGACCCTTCAGAATGGAGACTCACAGGGGACCCTAATAAATAAGACAATACTAGAAACCGTACATTCTTCGGGTGTTCTGCTATTTGATGCATGTAAGGCGATATCAAGTGGTAGAAAACCGTGGAATGTATGCGGGGATCTTAAGTGGGAGAGAACGTATGGGTCTAATGATAAGTATATTTGCCCCAGTAGTAAGAACAAGTACATAGATCCAAAATGCCCAAATAAGGATTATAATTATTGTCCATATTGGTCTTGTGTAGGGTGGGCAACTTGGGGACAGACAGTAGATAAGGATATGATTGTTACTAAGTTGCCTACCAGACCATATTGTAAGTCTATGGAATGTAATCCAGTCCATATACTTATTAATAATCCTGAACAGTTTATAGATAGGTTCGGAAACTTATTTGGGTTCCACATATATGGGACGGTTTTGGATCCTGGGACAATATTATTTATAGGGATAGAGACCGATACCGTAGCATCCCAAACTCATCAGGTTTTCCATTCTTTTTATGAAGAGATGAGTGAAGAAAATAAGATCCCCCATAATGCTAAAAACCTGTTTATTGATCTAGCCGAAAGTATTGCTGGTAGTCTTAATGTGACCAACTGCTATGTGTGTGGAGGTACTAATATGGGAGACCAATGGCCCTGGGAAGCAAAGGAGGTAATGTATTCTGGTTCTGAGACAGTTGAACAGATAACACCTTCTCAAGCTGATTATCAAACGAGTGTTAGAGGTAAATCTGAGTGGCGATTAAAGACCTCCATTATAGGTTATGTTTGCATAGCAAGGAAAGGAATAATGTTTAATACATCTGTAGGAGAACTGACTTGTCTAGGGCAAAAAGCTTATGATGATAATACAAAGAATACAACTTGGTGGTCGGCTTCAAATGTCTCAGAACCACCTAACCCGTTTGCAAGTTATACCAATTTAAAGGATGTGTGGTTTGATCTATCACATTTAGTTGGAAAGCCCCGGCAAATTTGTACTGGATCTGTGGTAAGAAAGCCTATTCGGAGTTACCACAGGACTGGGAAGGGGCATGTGTGTTAGGTATGCTCAAACCATCCTTCTTCTTGTTGCCTATTGAAACAGGAGAGACTTTGGGAGTTAAAGTATATGATGTGAATCATAGGAAGAAAAGGAGACCCCTAGAGATAGGTACCTGGGAAGATAATGAATGGCCTCCCCAGCGTATTACAGATTATTATGGGCCAGCTACATGGGCAGAGGATGGTACTTTTGGATATAGAACCCCAATATATATGCTCAACCGTATTATAAGGTTACAGGCAGTGGTTGAGATAATTACCAATGAGACATCGCAAGCGCTCAATCTCCTAGCGAAGCATAATACTAGGATGAGGACAGCCGTTTACCAAAATAGATTAGCTTTGGATTACCTATTGGCAGTAGAGGGAGGTGTATGTGGGAAGTTTAACCTAAGCAATTGTTGTCTTCAAATAGATGATGAAGGGCAAGCAATAGCTGAGCTTACTAGCCATATGGTTAAACTAGCGCATGTGCCTACTCAGGTATGGAAAGGGTATAATCCAAGTAGTTGGTTTGGTAATTGGTATGAGCAGTTTGGAGGACTTAAGGCATTGGTAGGTGGAGTCATGCTAATCTTAATGCTGCGTCTTCTCCTACCATGTCTTGTTCCTTTGGTAGTTAGGTCTGTGCAGGGCATTATAGAAAATATAGCAGAAAGAAAGGCTGCTGCACAGATAATGGCCATATATAGATATGAGGCTCTAAATCAGGGAGAACCAGTACAGGAAGAGGAATGTTGAGGGATGCATGTCTTTAGGGAGTCGCAAAGTCTGGTCTGGTTCATGGCAACCTGAGGTATATGCAAACTATGGTTAAGTGATGCCTATGGAATTGTGAAAATATCAGAAGCATCAAAGGGGGGAATGTGGTGGAATCTCGGTAAAAATAAATTTAGTAGGCCGAGATTACCACGTGGCATGTGTACGTGCATATACTGGTGTATCGGTCGGTTGGTTGCACGTGGCAAAGATACAATCAGTAGTGTACGGAGCATGTGCGAGAATACCGGATGTAGTATTCCTCTACTCCATTGTGCTGGGCAAGCCATGCGGTCAAACAGGAAGTTAGTTCTTGTTCGATTGATTGGGTAAGAGTATGTGTGGGTGGAGCTTATTATGGGAGGAGTTACATGCCTATATAAGGAGCCTATACTATTGTCCGGGGCTCAGATCTTGTTGTATTTTGGTGACATTAGTCCCTCTGAGTACCGTTCGGTGAATCGAATAAAGAATCTCTTCCTTCCTGAAGAAACCTGTGTCCATCTCTCTGTGCTTGGCTTCCGTCAGTTTCTCCGGTATCATTAACATGGAGGATGTGTTAAAGGCCTTGCTGCATGCTACCACAGTGCAACAGGAAGCTAACCGGCTGATAACTGCTTAAATGGGGGCTGTGTTGCAGGGACAGCAAGAGGACAGGACGGTCCTGAAGGAGATTGTGCAGCAACTCTCAAAAACTACCAGAGAGGAGCAAAGCAGTGGTTCAAAGCCAATACGTGCAAATCAGTAACTGCAAAAGATGGCGCCGCAAGATGATGTGGAAGCATATCTCATTGCTTTTGAGCGAACTGCTATCAGAGAGCAATGGCCTCATGATCAATGGGCTGGCATAGTTGCACCTTTTCTGCTTGGCCTAGAGGAAGAGGCGGCTGCAAGCTATGAGGTTCTTAAAGCAGAGATTCTTGCAAGGACTGGCGTGACTCCAGTGATCCGGGCCCAAAGGTTCTACAATTGGAAATTCCAGGAACAGAAGGCACCCAGGTCACAAATGTTTGACTTGATTCATCTGGCAAGAAGATGGTTAAAACAAGAGAGTTCAACACCTGCACAAATAATTGAGACATAAGTTTTGGATCGGTTCTTGGGAGGATTACCCCAAGGTCTGCGACAGTGGGCAGGACAGGGTAGCCCTACCACTTATGATTCAATGGTGGCGCTGGTTGAAAGATATACAGCAGTGAAAGAGTTAAAATCTACAGCACCACATACAGTACAACAGAACCAAGAACTGATTCCAGGCTCAAAGACCTTGAACTATGGCACAATTCAAAAGCCTTTGATACAGACCAGGAGAACCCCAATTACCTGCCTTGAGTGTGGGGAGCTAGGACACATAAAGGCTGTGTGTCCACATTTGCAAGAACCTATGGAATGTGGGTATAATTCTGTAAATAAGGACTTTTGTGGACTGATCTGTTTGGTGGGGAAACATACTGAAACATGCATATATGATAAAACTGTTTTGTTAAATGGGAAGGCAACCATGGCTCTTGTGGATTCAGGTAGTGACATTACCCTAGTGACAAGCAGTTTGATTCAGCCTTCTCAATTGATCCCAGAAAAGAAGGTTAAGGTACTTTGTGTGCATGGCTGTACTGTATCATACCCTACTACCTCTATAAAAAAAAAATAGGCTATCTTGGCCAAACATATCCAGTATTGGCAGCAGTTGTGCCTAAATTGCCACATGCTCTTATTCTCGGGCGCAATTTCCCAGGCTTTGAAAGCCTTATTCAGACCCAGTGTGAATCCATAAGTGAGAGCCCTTTATGTATTTTTCCATTTACACACCCTGACTTGTTTTATGATCAATGTAAAAGGCACAAGTCAAGGCGTGAACGAAGGGAAGATAAGCATAAGGGAACTATGAATTTACAAATGGCTTTTATTAATGAAGGTGTGGTCTTACCTAGCCCAAGTACTAATTCCACACCTTCAACTGAAATATTGATTGAACCCCATGTCCAAACCCTACAACAGGTTAATATGGAAGACTTGGGCATTGGTTCAAGTCCATTTGGAAGGGAACAAGTTAATGACTTAACATTGCAAAATGCCCGTAACCAAGTTATAGAAATTAATGGTACTATGGTTGATGGGAAATCCAGAGAGATGTATCCCCATTTCATTCTTAGAAATGACTTGCTTTATAGAGTGATCAAAGATGAGGGGCTAGAGACTGAACAGCTTTTGGTACCCAGATCTTTCAGAAGGAAGGTGTTAGATCTGGCTCATTCTCACTTATTTGGGGGGCACCTGGGGGTTGAAAAAACTCAGGAAAGGATTCTAAGGAGATTTTTCTGGCCTGGGGTATATGAAGAGGTCAAGAGGTACTGTGCCTGTGTCTATTAGATATAGCAAAGGAAGAATGGGAAGAACAAACAGTACCTGGAAAGAATGTGATTCACTATGTAGATCAACTCAAAGAGCGCATTACACAAATTTCTCCAATAGTCAGGCAATACCTGGAAGAAGCTCAAAGGAGCCAACAGGTTATCTACAACCGTCAGGCAGTAGTAAGGTCCTTCCAACCTGGGGACCGAGTGATGGTATTTGTTCCCACAGCTGAGAGCAAACTCCTGTCTCACTGGCAAGGCCCGTACGAGGTTATTGAAAAACTAGGGCCAGTAAACTATAAAATTAGACCATATAAACGTATTAAAGCCCTGGAAGGATAGGGAAAGCTGTATGATTGCTGTAGACGAATCCCCGATTGACGTTAGTATATGCACTGATCTCACCCCTGAACAGCAGATGGAAGCCAAATAAATGATATCCAGAAATAACGATGTATTTTCTAGCATTCCTGGCAGAACTAGCGAAATCTCCCATGACATTATCACAGAACCAGGAATTACAGTAAAATTAAAGCCCTATAGAATTCCTGAGGCAACAAGGGGGGCGATACAAACGGAAGTAGCAAAAATGCTTGAACTAGGAGTTATTGAGGAGTCACATAGCCAGTGGTCTAGCCCCATAGTTTTAGTACCTAAGCCAGATGGGTCAGTACGTTTTTGTAATGATTTTAGAAAACTTAATGAACACTCTAAATTTGATGCTTATCCTATGCCCCGAGTGGACAAACTTATTGAGAAACTGGCACAGGCCAGGTTTCTAAGTGTTCTAGACCTAACAAAAGGATATTGGCAGATCCCGCTGACAACATCGGCTAAAGAGAAGACTGCGTTTGTGACCCCTGAGGGTCTGTACCAGTATACAGTCTTACCATTTGGGCTTCATGGAGCCCCAGGAACCTTTCAGAGGTTAATGAACAAACTGCTAAGACCTCACTCCAGGTATGCTTCAGCATACTTAGATGATGTAGTCATCTATAGCCAAGACTGGGTCTCCCATTTGGAAAAGGTAGAAGCAGTATTAAACAGCATAAGGAAAGCTAGTCTTACTGCTAATCCCTCCAAATGTTCCATTGGTTGTATGGAAGCCAAATATCTTGGCTATACTGTAGGGAGGGGACTGGTAAAGCCGCAAATGACAAGGCAAATTGAAAATTGGCCACGCCCTCTAAGAAAGAAGCAGGTTAAAGCTTTCTTAGGATTAGTTGGCTATTATAGACGCTTCATTCCCCACTTTGCAACCCGAGCTGCCCATCTCACTGATTTGATTAAAGCAAAGGCGCCAGATACAGTGAAATGGAATGATAATGCAGAAATGTCTTTTACAGATTTGCGTACAGCTCTATGCATGCACCCCGTTTTGGTAGCCCCAGACTTTAAGAAGCATTTCTTTTTACAAACCGATGCTTCCGATGTAAGCCTTGGGGCGGTACTATCTCAGATGATTGGTGATGAAGAACACCCAGTGCTATTTCTAAGTCACAAGTTACTGCCAAGAGAGCAAAACTATGCGACAGTATATTAAATGGGCAACAGAAACATTGAAATATTATCTGTTGGGCAGATCTTTCACCCTTATCACTGACCATGCTCCACTACGGTGGATGCAGAACAATAAAGACAATAATGCTAAGGTCACCCGTTGGTTCCTCTCTTTGCAACCATTTAAATTCTTTGTAAAGCACAGGGCTGGTCTACTGCATGATAATGCGAATGCATTATCTAGAGTGCATGACTTTTCGGCTAAGACCGCTTCACACACCAGTGTTAAGCTGGGGGGAGGATATGTGGCAAGGTCAGAGAGGCTTTCTATGTTAGTAATAGATTGGAGCGCTCTCTATTCCCTGCATGATGGGGTTAATTGGTGGGAGTCACCCCTTGAATGTTATCAACCAGGTGAATGTAATTAACCAGCACTGGGGTTTTAAAAGGTTAGCATCTGAAGACATCAGAGAGTCTAACAGCTGGGAGAGAGGAGGCCGTTAAGGCTGAGACTCTGAGACAAAGGTACTTGTGAAACCTGCTTAAAGTGCTGTATTTAATTTTGTTTAAAATTGGGAACCAGATTAGCTGGCCAGTTGGATAGTTAGTAATACTGTTGTTTAGTAAGTCTCCAAATTGGAGTAGGATTTATTTTCTTTTTGTTTTATTTTGTGGGAGAGCACAACCTTGTATATATTGTGGAAAGTGACAAACTGCAGTACTATTTTATCCTGACTGTTGCATTTGAAGTTTTTTGTGAAGAGCCTGGCCATCCTGCCACATATGGGGGATAATGTATAATAAACACAGGTTACTGGCTATGGGGGATAATGTATAATAAACACAGGTTACTTGCTATGGAGGATAATGTATAATAAACACACACAAAAAAAAGGTATGCAGCTTCCGAATTAATCTAAATTGTATGCTGTCTAGGAGGAGGGAGGGTCTGGGAGGGAAGGTCTGCTGCTGATTGGCTGGAATGTGTCTGCTGACTGTGAGGTACAGGGTCAAAGTTTACTCAATGATAACGAATAGGGGCGGACCAAACATCGCATATGTTCGCCGTCCGTGGTGAACACGAACACGCTATGTTCGCCAGGAACTATTCACCAGCGAACTGTTCAGGACATCACTAAAGATAATCTGCAAACATAAAAATGGTTAAAATCCAAAAATTAAAAACAAAATGAAAATGTCTATATTAACGGATTAAAATCATAATAATAATTAGGGCCTTTTTGAGGTCAGGGTTTTACGTTCCCTAATTTACCATTAGTACCATTGGAAATTTGCACCTCCCTACCAATTTTTGTATTGGCCACATTTATGGCTATTTGACTGCAAATATTTTTTAGTGCAAGTCTATAATTTGATTCAGTTTACTATTTTTTTTTTTTGGCAAAATGGAACCCATGATCCAACCCAGCACAAGCTTTTATGTCTATTTGGATGAAGGAACGAGGCGGCTTTTATCTGCTGCAGAAAGTAATTTTGAACTTTTTAATACACCAAGTGGGCAAACTATAAGTAAAGAGTTGGTAAAAGCCTTAAAGAGAAAAAATGAGCGTTACATTGCACAGTGTCACATTGGCTGACTACAATTAAATTAAATGTATACCAAGGGGGACGTGTATGTAAGCACAACCCATTTCATTAAAGGATAATATTGAATATCGTACAAGGCTTGAAGGAATTTTTAATAAATTTTGGTCTGGATATTTTTAAATCTGGAATTTCTACAAAGCTCAACTATTAAGAAAAAAGAGCAAATCAAAATAGAAAAGTAACTTCCAATCCAACATTAGGTTTAATTCTTCACAAGAAAATCGATCCAGTAACAGTCTAGTGGATTTTGTTTAGAAGAAACTCCCCCTTACAGGGGATTGTTCATCGGAGAAATATTAGAAGAATCCGAAGGGGTGGCCATAAGACGCAGGACTTTGCCAGCAATATAGAGAAACAAAGGCCCCCAGAAGATGAAGAAACAATAATTAACTTATCTGAAATTTTGTCTAAAGTCGATACTACAGCTTTAAGAAAAGATTTGACTTTTTGTCTTACTTACATTCCAAATTCTATAGATAATTTAGTTTTGTGTAGATTCTTCCGTAATGTTAAGTTAAAAGTAGTCTTTAGTAAACTGCTGCTTTCTACTGATCTGAATACACCATGTAACGTAATATTAAGATTAAGTTATATAAAAGTTGCTTTAATCCATCTATTACTAATCATGCAGTTGAAACTTTTATTAACTTGGTGAGTTAAGATGTAGATAATCCTGTCCAGCGTATACACACCCTAATAATTTAATAAAAGCTCAATAAAAAGCTTCAAAAATACTACAATTAAAGCAGGATTTGGTCTAAAAACCAACTGATAGGGGTGGTGTTATAGTGATGCTGGACATGATTGATTACATCATAGACTTAAACAGTCAATTAATGGGGACAGACACATAAGGCTATTATTCAGAAAAGCTCACTGGAAATTAGGGAACGTAAAACCCTGACCTCAAAAAGGCCCTAATTATTATTATGATCCTAATCCGTTAATATAGACATTTTCATATTGGTTTTAATTTTTGGATTTTAACTATTTTTATGTTTGCAGATTATCTTTAAATCTGTGATATTGGTGCTGGGGACCTCTCTACTTAATGCACATAAATGAACACTGGACCAGTCAGGTCTTTATCTCTTATATTCTATAATCTAATCATAGAAAATTTAATGACTTTTATTACTTAATGTAGAGCTCTGATTTATTGAATATATTTTATAATTGTTTTTTTCACTCCTATGCACTTTATTTTAGAATAATGGGTTTCACACCTGCTGTTTCTATTTGATTGGTTATACAGTTACTTTTTATTGTGATATTTCATATAAAACACTTCAACACTTAAATATTACTAGGAACTAGAACTATTCACAGCTTTGTAATCTGTCTATTAACATGTACACTGTCTATCCAAATTATATAGACCTTTTTTTACATACAACACATATCTTTTATATATAATTATTTCGTTTTACTATTACATTTTTGGAACACATATTGATTATCTTTATCTCTTTTTATATATATATATATATATATATATATATATATATTTTAATATATGTATATTTTTTGTATTATTTATAGGTCAGAGAATCAAATATTATCATACTACAGTTATTGATAGTAATGCTTGAAGAGAAATTGGACCCGATCTGGCTTTGATTCATTTTATTGTTTGTTAAATTCTTTTCCAATTTTGTCTCCATATCCCAGAAATGGTACTTGTTGAGAAGGATTCCAATTGAGTTAATTTGCACTCAGGGGCGGACTGACTGGTCGGGCACTTCGGACATGGTCCGAGGGCCCGGCCGGGAGGGGGGCCCGCCATCAGGGGGCCCGGCGGCACACTCTGAGGGGGCCGTCCGCCCCTTTAAATGCTGCAGCCGCCTGAGCGCTCTCTTAAGAGCCTCAGGCGGCTGCAGCTTCTCACCTCCCCTCCACTGTAGCGTGGCCGAGCAGCTCTCCGGTCCGCGGTGCCCGGCCGGAGGGATAGGAAGGTGCACACTGAGTGTGCACCTTCCTGTCAGTCCGGCCAGGTACAGGAAACAGAAACTCCTGTACCTGGCGCGGAACAGGAGTTTCTGTTTCCTGTACCCAGCCGGACTGACAGGAAGGTGCACACTCAGTGTGCACCTTCCTATCACTCTGGCCGGGCACCGCGGACCGGAGAGCAGCTCGGCCACGCTACAGGGAAGGGGGTGGGTAAGAACAGAGAGGGGGGGTAAGAACAGAGAGGGGGAGGTAAGAACAGAGAGGGGGAGGTAAGAACAGAGAGGGGGAGGTAAGAACAGAGAAGGGGGGGTAAGAACAGAGAAGGGGGGTAAGAACAGAGAAGGGGGGTAAGAACAGAGAAGGGGGGGTAAGAACAGAGAAGGGGGTAAGAACAGAGAAGGGGGGTAAGAACAGAGAAGGGGGGGTAAGAACAGAGAAGGGGGGTAAGAACAGAGAAGGGGGGGGTAAGAACAGAGAGGGGGGTAAGAACAGAGAGGGGGGGTAAGACCAGAGAGGTGGGGTAAGACCAGAGAGGGGGGTAAGACCAGAGAGGGGAGGTAAGAACAGAGAGGGGAGGTAAGAACAGAGAGGGGGGGTAAGAACAGAGAGGGGGTAAGAACAGAGAGGGGGGGTAAGAACAGAGAGGGGAGTAAGAACAGAGAGGGGAGTAAGAACAGAGAGGGGAGTAAGAACAGAGAGGGGAGTAAGAACAGAGAGGGGAGTAAGAACAGAGAGGGGAGTAAGAACAGAGAGGGGAGTAAGAACAGAGAGGGAGTAAGAACAGAGAGGGGGTAAGAACAGAGAGGGGGGTAAGAACAGAGAGGGGGGTAAGAACAGAGAGGGGGGTAAGAACAGAGGGGGGGTAAGAACAGAGGGGGGTAAGAACAGAGGGGGGTAAGAACAGAGGGGGGTAAGAAGGTAAGAACAGAGGGGGGGTTAAAAACAGAGAGGGGGTTAAAAACAGAGAGGGGGTTAAAAACAGAGAGGGGGTAAGAACAGAGAGGGGGTGAGAACAGAGAGGGGGGTAAGAACAGAGAGGGGGTAAGAACAGAGAGGGGGGTAAGAACAGAGAGGGGGTAAGAACAGAGAGGGGGGTAAGAACAGAGAGGGGGGTAAGAACAGAAGGGGTAGGTACAGAGGGGGGTAAGAACAGAGAGGGAGGGGAGGGGGTAAGAACAGAGAGGGAGGGGAGGGGGTAAGAACAGAGAGGGAGGGGAGGGGGTAAGAACAGAGAAGGAGGGGAGGGGGTAAGAACAGAGAAGGAGGGGAGGGGGCAAGAAGAGAGAGGGAGGGGAGGGGGTAAGAAGAGAGAGGGAGGGGGTAAGAAGAGAGAGGGAGGGGGTAAGAAGAGAGAGGGAGGGGGGTAAGAAGAGAGGGAGGGGGTAAGAAGAGAGGGAGGGGAAGGGGTAAGAACAGAGAGGGAGAGGGGGTAAGAACAGAGAGGGAGGGGGGGTAAGAACAGAGAGGGAGGGGGGGTAAGAACAGAGAGGGAGGGGGGGTAAGAACAGAGAGGGAGGGGGGGTAAGAACAGAGAGGGAGGGGGGGTAAGAACAGAGAGGGAGGGGGGTAAGAACAGAGAGGGAAGGGGGGTAAGAACAGAGAGGGAAGGGGGGCTAAGAACAGAGAGGGAAGGGGGGCTAAGAACAGAGAGGGAAGGGGGGCTAAGAACAGAGAGGGAAGGGGGTAAGAACAGAGAGGGAAGGGGGGTAAGAACAGAGAGGGAAGGGGGGTAAGAACAGAGAGGGAAGGGGGGTAAGAACAGAGAGGGAAGGGGGGGTAAGAACAGAGAGGGAAGGGGGGGTAAGAACAGAGAGGGAAGGGGGGGTAAGAACAGAGAGGGAGGGGGTAAGAACAGAGAGGGAGGGGGTAAGAACAGAGAGGGAGGGGGGTAAGAACAGAGAGGGAGGAGGGGTAAGAACAGAGAGGGAGGGGGGGTAAGAACAGAGAGGGAGGGGGGGGTAAGAACAGAGAGGGAGGGGGGTAAGAACAGAGGGGGAGGGGGGTAAGAACAGAGGGGGGGTAAGAACAGAGGGGGGGTAAGAACAGAGGGGGGTAAGAACAGAGGGGGGTAAGAACAGAGGGGGGTAAGAACAGAGGGGGGTAAGAACAGAGGGGGGTAAGAACAGAGGGGGGGTAAGAACAGAGGGGGGGTAAGAACAGAGAGGGGGTTAAAAACAGAGAGGGGGTTAAAAACAGAGAGGGGGTAAGAACAGAGAGGGGGTGAGAACAGAGAGGGGGTGAGAACAGAGAGGGGGGTAAGAACAGAGAGGGGGTAAGAACAGAGAGGGGGTAAGAACAGAGAGGGGGTAAGAACAGAGAGGGGGTAAGAACAGAGAGGGGGTAAGAACAGAGAGGGGGGTAAGAACAGAGAGGGGGGTAAGAACAGAGGGGGTAGGTACAGAGGGGGTAAGAACAGAGAGGGAGGGGAGGGGGTAAGAACAGAGAGGGAGGGGAGGGGGTAAGAACAGAGAAGGAGGGGAGGGGGTAAGAAGAGAGAAGGAGGGGAGGGGGTAAGAAGAGAGAGGGAGGGGAGGGGGTAAGAAGAGAGAGGGAGGGGGGTAAGAAGAGAGAGGGAGGGGGGTAAGAAGAGAGAGGGAGGGGGGTAAGAAGAGAGGGAGGGGGTAAGAATAGAGGGAGGGGAGGGGGTAAGAACAGAGAGGGAGAGGGGGTAAGAACAGAGAGGGAGGGGGGGTAAGAACAGAGAGGGAGGGGGGGTAAGAACAGAGAAGGAGGGGGGTAAGAACAGAGAGGGAAGGGGGGGTAAGAACAGAGAGGGAAGGGGGGGTAAGAACAGAGAGGGAAGGGGGCCAAGAACAGAGAGGGAAGGGGGGCTAAGAACAGAGAGGGAAGGGTGGGTAAGAACAGAGAGGGCAGGGGGGTAAGAACAGAGAGGGAAGGGGGGGGTAAGAACAGAGAGGGAAGGGGGGTAAGAACAGAGAGGGAAGGGGGGTAAGAACAGAGAGGGAAGGGGGGGTAAGAACAGAGAGGGAAGGGGGGGTAAGAACAGAGAGGGAAGGGGGGGTAAGAACAGAGAGGGAAGGGGGGTAAGAACAGAGAGGGAAGGGGGGTAAGAACAGAGAGGGAGGGGGTAAGAACAGAGAGGGAGGGGGTGTAAGAACAGAGAGGGAGGGGGGTAAGAACAGAGAGGGAGGAGGGGTAAGAACAGAGAGGGAGGGGGGGTAAGAACAGAGAGGGAGGGGGGGTAAGAACAGAGAGGGAGGGGGGTAAGAACAGAGAGGGAGGGGGGTAAGAACAGAGAGGGAGGGAGGGGTAAGAACAGAGAGGGAGGGGGGTAAGAACAGAGAGGGAGGGAGGGGTAAGAACAGAGAGGGAGGGAGGGGTAAGAACAGAGAGGGAGGGGGGTAAGAACAGAGAGGGAGGGGGGTAAGAACAGAGAGGGAGGGGGGTAAGAACAGAGAGGGGGGGGTAAGAACAGAGAGGGAGGGGGGGTAAGAACAGAGAGGGAGGGGGGGTAAGAACAGAGAGGGAGGGGGGTAAGAACAGAGAGGGAGGGGGGTAAGAACAGAGAGGGAGGGGGGTAAGAACAGAGAGGGAGGGGGTAAGAACAGAGAGGGAGGGGGGGTAAGAACAGAGAGGGAGGGGGGAAAGAACAGAGAGGGAGGGGGGAAAGGAGGGAGGGGGGAAAGGAGGGAGGGGGGTAAGAAGAGAGGGAGGGGGGTAAGAAGAGAGGGAGGGGGTAAGAAGAGAGAGAGGGGGGTAAGAAGAGAGAGAGGGGGGTAAGAAGAGAGGGAGGGGGTAAGAAGAGAGGGAGGGGGTAAGAAGAGAGGGAGGGGGTAAGAAGAGAGGGAGGGGGTAAAGAAGAGAGGGAGGGGGTAAAGAAGAGAGGGAGGGGGTAAAGAAGAGAGGGAGGGGGTAAAGAAGAGAGAGAGGGGGGTAAGAAGAGAGGAGGGGGTAAGAAGAGAGGAGGGGGGAGTAAGAAGGGGTAAGAAGAGGGGGAGGGGGGAGTAAAAAGAGGAAGGGGGAGTAAGAAGAGGGGGAGGGGGGAGTAAGAAGAAGGGGAGGGGGGAGTAAGAAGAGGGGGAGGGGGAGTAAGAAGAGGGGGAGGGGGTAAAGAAGAGAGAGGGGGGTAAGAAGAGAGGAGGGGGTAAGAAGAGAGGAGGGGGGAGTAAGAAGGGGTAAGAAGAGGGGGAGGGGGGAGTAAAAAGAGGAAGGGGGAGTAAGAAGAGGGGGAGGGGGAAGTAAGAAGAGGGGGAGGGGGGAGTAAGAAGAGGGGGAGGGGGGAGTAAGAAGAGGGGGAGGGGGAGTAAGAAGAAGGGGAGGGAAGAGTAAGAAGAGGGGTGAGGGAAGAGTAAGAAGAGGGGGGAGGGGGTAGGGGGGAGTAAGAAGAGGGGGAGGGGGGAGTACAAAGAGGAAGGGGGGAGTAAGAAGAGGGGGGAGGGGGGTAAGAAGAGGGGGGGAGTAAGAAGAGGGGGGGAGTAAGAAGAGGGGGAGGGGGGTAAGAAGAGGGGGGGGGGGGGTAAGAAGAGGGGGGAGGGAAGAGTAAGAAGAGGGGGAGGGAAGAGTAAAAAGAGGGGGAGGGAAGAGTAAGAAGAGGGGGAGGGAAGAGTAAGAAGAGGGGGGAGGGGGGTAAGAAGAGGGGGAGAGGGGTAAGAAGAGGGGGGAGGGGAGTAAAAAGAGGGGGAGGGGGAGTAAAAAGAGGAAGGGGGGAGTAAGGAGGGGGGAGGGGGGTAAGAAGAGGGGGGAGGGGGTAAGAAGAGGGGGGAGGGGGTAAGAAGAGGGGGGAGGGGGTAAGAAGAGGGGGAGGGGCTAAGAAGAGGGGAGAGGGGGTAAGAAGAGGGGGAGGGGCTAAGAAGAGGGGGTAGGGTAGTAAGAAGAGGGAGGAGTGAGTAAGAAGACTACAGTGATCAATTGGCAGGGATCAATTGGCAGGGATTACATTTTACTATGATCTGATTTTTTTTTAACCCCCTGAGGGTTAATTATTATTTTTTTTAACCCTCAGGGGTTAAATTTATTTTATTAATTAATTTAAATATTTTAAAATTATAAATTTAGCTACCTGGGGAGGGTGGAAGTTAGTGGGGAATTGGGGGATTTAGTATTAGGCTAACTAGGGGTTAACGTTAAAAAAAGTTTAAGAATAAGCTTTAAAAAGTTAAAAAATTAAGTTAAAAAAGTTTTAATAACGTTTAAGTAAAAAATTAAAAAAAATAAACCCTTTACCCAGTCCAAATAAAAATTAACCCCTTCCCTGCCAGTCGATCACTGCCTACAGTGATCAAAATACAGATCACAGTATTATACTGAGATCTAATTTTTTTTTAAACCCCTGACGATGAACTTTTATTTATTTTTTAACCCTCAGGTTATTTTGCTAGCTGGGGTGGGTGGGAGTTATGGGAAAATTGGGAATTTACTGTTAGTGCTGCTTACTGCTAGTTAGGGGTTAACGTAAAAAAAAAGCTTAGAAAAATGTTAAATCTGTAAAAAAAAGTTTTACGAAAGTTTAGGAAACTTTAAAAAAATTAATAAGCAAAACAAAAGTTTTAAAAATAGTTTTAAAAAGTAAAAAAAGTTTTAAAAAGTAAAAAAAATACATTTAATAACGCTCATTACCACTACACCTGGTACAAGCTAGCGGAAAAATGATCCCACGCTAAGGTTCAAAATAGGCCTTTTGAAATACCCTGGGATGTCTTCTTTAAGAAATGGTATGGCTTTATGGGGTATTTGGATTATATAGCCTGGTAAAATACTCTAAAATGGGACATGGGCACAGCGTAAAAATTGAAAGTTGGAAAAAAAAATGGAATGGCTGTGTCCCAAATGTGCCCCTCCGATGTCCACATATACCTGGCAAAGGTACATACGGGGGTATTTTTGTACTCAGCAGACATAGGTGAGCAACATATGAAGTATTATACAGTGGTAGTACACATATGGTTTGCAAAATATACTGTGCAAACTCACTTTGTGTGTCAAAAAGGCAGAAAAAAACGCTTATTACCACTACACCTGGTACACGCTAGCGGAAAAATGATCCCACGCTAAGGTTCAAAATATGCCTTTTGAAATACCCTGGGGTGTCTACTTTAAGAAATGGTAGGCCTTTGTGGGGTAGTTTGAATTTAAAACCTGCGAAGATGCTTGGAAATTGCACTTAGGCCCGGCGTCAAAATTCAAAGTTCGGTAAAAACTGATATGGCTTGGTCTCCTATATGGCACTGTAGCTTCATGAAATAGTGCCAAAGACATGCAATGGGGGTACAGTTGTACTCAGCAGAAGTAACTGAACACATAATAAAACTTTGTACAGGAATAGCACACACCAACTTTACAAAATACACATGAGAAGTTCTTTATTATAAGTTTGTGTGCGAAAACCCCCAAAAAACACAATTTTACTCCAATATTTAGCAGAGGTTGGCGGTAAAATGGCTACGTAGAAAGTGTCAAAACAACCTTAGGTAAATAGCCTGTGGTGTCTACTTTATATAAATATATACTTTTGTGTGGCAATTTTGTATTCTTTTATGGCTATAAAGCTTACAAGACAAACATACCAAATTCTAAAATCGCTCCATATTAAAAGTTTATTTTACTCCTTGTGCTTTGTGACCTGTAACTACCCAAAAAAACTGAAAATCACAGACACATTATATATTCTGTAAATCAGAACAACTAAATGAATTTATTTTTAATTACTTTCCTTAACCTGCACTAATTGTGCACACATTATTATTGCAAAAACTGTAAAAAAAATCTAAATTTTTCATTTTTTTTGCATTTTCTGTATTTTTTTTATAATAAATAGGCATGTATATATATATATGTTACATCAAATGAAAGCCCTTTCTGTCCTTTAAAAAACGGTATATAATATGCGTCAGTGCAATAAATTAGTCAAATGCAAATTGCAGTTGAACGCAAACAGCAAAAAATGCAAAAAATGCCGTTGTCATAAAGTGAAAGACAAGCTTCCGAAGCTCTGTCCTTAAGGGGTTAACCACAACCAGCAAAGAGTTCAACGAATATATTTAAGATTGTGGCTGCTCTTGACCCGAAAGTTAAGCAGGAGAAGAAATATTAACTGATGCCCATAAATGCCCTGTAAGTGCCGGTGTAGGGTGGATGGTGGCAGTCTGAAATGCGTTTGTGATATCAGTTTTACTTTACCAGGCTTCCCCCCTGCTTAAGTGATAGCTTTAATGGTATGAACAATGGTGGCATACTGTAATGAAAACTCCTCGGAGGGTATGAGGGAGTTGAGACTTGGGGTAGCCGAGGCGTGAGGTGCAGATAAGTCTATGATCAGTTAAAGTGTGAGGGAAGATTCCCTGTGACAATCCCAATGGGATTCCGCTATGCTGTAAATGGTGTAAATCGGAGAGGCCCAGGTAGAAATCTTTCTGCCATTTATTGGGCCATGAGTGTAATGCCAGCTGTTGGATGCTGCTGTGATGACTGCAAGTTTGGGCTAGATTCCCCCAAAAGTATCTGGCAATACCTGTACGGAAGGCCTTTAAAATCGGAGATTAGGAAATCAACTAAAGGTCTGGAAGGGTGATGAGTTAGAAAGTACTAGAAATGCATAATGTATACAGACGTGAAATAAGGTTCAGGGTACATTTATTGGGACACATGGTTTTTGCATGTGCCCATACATATTGAGAACATATCTGCAACAGTCTGCATGCACTGAAACTACATGTGCCAACATGGAAATTGTTGCAAATCTGGGATTTGACAAAGAGAATGAGATGACCCAATTTGTCTCTGGTAGTTCTCTAAGTACTACCAGAGGTGCTAGAGCCTGGAGCCTGAAGCGTGATCGTCCGCTGTGTTGGGACAAAATTGTCGTGTGGGACTAGCAACATCTTCTCCAAGTGAAAGTGTGTTGACTCTAGCTGGAGTGTTAGGTAGAGAGAAATCCTTACCACCTGCTTGATACATACTAAAAAACATGAAGACAGCCATTATTATATGAACCCACAGTGTGCTAGTACTGGCTTGCTAGCTAAAGCCGCATGGCGAAACAATTAATCCTTTGTTTGGTGACAGGTGAGGCCCTGCTAGTTGCCAAGTGGCTTGAGAGGCTCTATCTATGCAATGGTGCAAGGGTTTTTTTGTGGCCACCAAACGTAGTGGCAGGATGTTGGCCTCTCGGTGACTGTAACCAGAAAAAGGGGAAGGGAGTGACAGGTAAGACCCTCTCTGTATACCATGTGAGGCGGCTAGCTCACGAGTGGCCCGATTGGTGTTTGCCGCGTTGAGGCGGGGTGTTGGCCTCGCAGGACCACTATACGACAGGCGTAGATGCCAAGAAAGGAGAATACCTATTGGAAACCTGTAGTCCCCAACTGCCAGTACGCTAAGGATATACACAGGGGCAGTGGTGTATCCTGGTTTTGTGCTACTTTAACCCCCCCCTTCCCGGCCTCCTTACCTTTGGGAATGCTGGGAGGGGGTCATCTTTTTTCCCTGGTGGTCCAGTGGCTGCTGGGCGGTCGGGCGGCAGGCTGGCGAGGGAGCACTTCCCCTGAGCTGTCTGTTCAGCTCCCTCGCGCGCCGCACAGTGAGGCTGGGAGGCGGAGCCGGAATATGACGTCATATTCCGGCTCCCAGCCTCACTGTGCGGCGCGCGAGGGAGCTGAGCAGACAGCTCAGGGGAAGTGCTCCCTCGCCAGCCTGCCGCCCGACCGCCCGCAGCCCAGCATGTCTGTTAGCCGCGAGGCTAACAAGACATTTGCCTTGGGCATTTGGGGGGCCGCATTTTTTGCCGCCCCCTGGAAAATGCCGCCCAAGGCAAATGCCTTGTTTGCCTCGCGGCTAATACGCCCCTGCACAGGGGGAAACAGAAAATGTATGTATACACCACATGAGCAGGTGCATGTACCTGGTAGTAAGATTAGATACCCTTACTGGTCGTAAGGGTTATTAATACCTGTATCCCGGACGGGTAAAACAATGTATGAAAATAGAATATAGACATTTAAAAGCGTATACCCATATGTGTGTTATGCAAGTTTAATAGAGCAAAGTGCTCCGTCCCAATGTTTATTGTATGCTTGTAATGCCCCTGTTTACATAGTTACATGTAGTGAGAAATGGTGGGAGGTGAACAGCGCTACAGTACTGATCACAAGGGGGGAAAAAAGCTGCACACCTGAAAGGAAGGGCTACCCTCAAACCCTTCAGAAAATGGAGAAAACAAAAAACAACAAATACAGGGTGCGCTGGATAAAATAAACGAAAACGATAACACAAAAAGGAAAGTCTCTATAGGTACAGTGTAGACCTTGAGTAAATGTTCTTCTGTTCTCGCTTTGGAATCGCAGTGGTTGGATATGAAACACAAAAGCAGAGAAGGGGGGACCAATAGTGCAAAACCGTATGGTAGAGAGGATCACGAACAACACAGACGTAGAGAAATGCCAACTTACAATTTTTAGAGCTAAGCCCAGCTCTAGGTAAAACAGCTTACAGTGGTATTTGATACTCCCCACATGTAGGATATAACTGGGCAATTGGAGTCTCCACACGATTCTTTAAAACTTCTGAGACAGACGTCAGCATATAAAATATATAAAAGAAAAAAACCCAATGGTGCAATAACTTAGGTAGTACTGCAACAACAGACAACACAGAGGTCCTAAGAGTGCCAACTTACAATTTAGAGAGCTATAACCAGCTCTGAGTAAAACAGCATACAGTGGTATTTAAACTCCCCACGTATAGGATATTCCTCTAGTGATGCTTGTAGTGCCGGTCTTATGAAAAATAAAATCACAAGAGAGGGCCCATAGTGTTTTCCATATGTAAAAATTACAAAGTGATAAAAAGAAACGTACTTACAGTGTTCAGAGCAGCCACACTGCTCTATGAACCAAGCGTAGGTGGAATAATCCCCACCAGGGATTTCTTTTGCAGTACTGGATCTTGTTAAAAATGATGATAAAAAGATCAGCCAGGATAAAACAGCAGCATATAAAGTAAATGAACTAACCCAAAGTAAAAGGTAGTAACAAAATACTTTAATATAAAACAGAGTAAAAATACACAACGCGTTTCGCCAAACAGTAGGCTTTTTCAAGTGTAGAGTAAATAATCCTGGCTATTCACATTATATAGGCAGCTAATTTGCAATGAATTTCAAAGATTGGCGCCAAAATGGCATCATTACCATGTGACTGCAGTCACATGACTTTCAGTTATACATATGATAGGTGGACATATTAAAATAGTGAAAAAAAAATCGTTTTTATATTTTAATAGTATAGGGTAGTACTAAACCCACATATGACCTGAGGGGTATGAAAAGAAATAGACTTTTATGTGAGGGAGGGAAGAAATTAGGTTGTGAAATGAAAGGTTAAAGGTCGCGAGGGCGTGGCCGTTTTTAAACCAAAAAGGTGGGCGGGGTCGGCATAATGCTGTGTGTATTCGCTGGGAATGCAGGGAAATGTAGTCCTGGTCACATGACATTGGTTTACACATATAATAGGTGGACAAGTTAAAACAGTAAAAAATAATCGTTTTTATATTTTAATAGTCTAGGGTAGTACTAAGCCCCCATATGACCTGAGGGGTATAAAAAGAAATAGGCTTTTATGTGAGGGAGGGAAGAAATTAGGTTGTGAAATGAAAGGTTAAAGGTCGCAAGGGCGTGGCCCTGGGACCATCTTAGTAGAGTGGAGTGTAAATAGAAGGCGGCCATATTGTTGAAGGGCAAAAGGGGTGAAATGTAAGGGTGGGCACTATATTTAAAGGGCAAAGGGGTGGAATGTAATTATGGTTGGAGGAGAACATACAGAATATTAAAACATATTAAAAAACAGTGACAATATAATACAATTTTATGTGCAAATATAAAAAAAAAAAAGTTAAAAAAAGAGGAAAATAAAGTTGCAGATTGTATATGGATAAATATTGCTAATAAAGGTTACAATGTATTTTGCTACTATTAAAAGAATAATCCTAATAACCATATTAATTAAAAGTGAATATAAATTATTATGAAACAATACAAAGAATTACAAAAAATTAAAAAGGTCAAATTCTGCATTTAAGCCATCTGGGGTTAGTGTCTTAAGATTAAAAACCCATTCCATTTCGGCTTTTCCCAGAATATTTCTTATATCGCCGCCTCGCCATGGAATATTGCATATTTGAATAGGGGTGAATTTAAGAACGTTGGGTTTTTTTTGGTGGTGTGTCAGAAAATGCTTGGACACTGTGTGATTTTCAAATCCATTTTTGATGTTTCGACAGTGTTCTGATATCCTAATTTTTAGGCACCTTGACGTCATGCCTACATATTGGAGGCCACAAGGGCACTCCAGTAGGTATATAACATTTTTCGTACAACACGTAATGAACTGTTTGATATTATAACTTTTGTTGGTAATATTGGATTTAAATGTTGTGGTTTTATTTGGGACTGACGTTTGGGTAGTTTTACAAACAATACATTTTCTGCATTTAAAAAAACCTTTGATGTTAGACAAGGTGGATAATTTTTTTGATGGTTTGGTCTTTGTAAAATTTTTTGTTAAAAGCGTTTTAAAATTAGGGGCACCTCTAAAAATTATATTAGGTTTTTCAGGGATAATTTTATTGAGAACAGGGTCTTCAGATAAAATGTGCCAATGTTTGTGGATAGTTTTCCTTATGTCTTTGTTCTTGTTATTATAGTCAAAAATGATGGGTAGGGAAGGGGTAGTGGTGGAGTTTTTATTTTTGTATTTTAGCAGACTACTCCTTTCACCAGACTTGATTTTAGTGATAATGGTTTCAAGTTTTTCTTCTGAATAATGTTTGTCTAAAAATTTGTTTTTTAAAATGTTGCTTTGTTCGTTAAAATCTTCGTTAAGTGTGCAGTTTCTTTTGAGTCTTAGAAACTGGCTTTTTGGAGCGCTATCTAGCCAGGGAGTGTAATGACAGCTGTTTTGATCGATGACTGTGTTTGTACACACTTTTTAAAAAAAAGTTTTCGTGTTTAATTTACCATCTTTAATAAAAATGTTTAGATCTAAAAAGCTGATTTCTTCTTTACTAAATTCTGTGGTTAAAACAATGCCTTTGTCATTATTGCTTAAGTGATTTAAAAAGAGTTTTAAGGAGTTTTCAGTACCTTTCCAAATAAAAAATAAATCATCGATGTAACGGAAATATGAGACCAGGTTTGCCCTCCAATCATGGTTACCCCAGACTGCTTCAGTTTCCCAGTCTGCCATGAATAGATTAGCGTAGCTGGGGGCAAACCTGGTCCCCATAGCCGTGCCTCTTTTTTGAATATAAAAAGAATCTAAAAACCAAAAAAAATTGTTTTTTAAAATGATATTAATACCTTCTATGATGAAGTCAATTTGGGGTTGTGGTATTCTCTTTTCGGCTTCAAGTATTGTTGTGACTGCTTTGCAACCTTTGTCGTGGGGGATAATTGTATAGAGTGATGTAACGTCGCAAGTCACTAAAATGTAGTCATTGTGCCATGTAAAATCTTTAAAAAAGAGGAGAAGGGACATAGTATCTTTGAGGTAGGATTTCATATTTTTTACAGATGGTTGGAGTAAAATGTCAATGTATTCCGATAGGTTTGATAAAATAGAGTTGATGCCAGAAACAATGGGGCGGCCTGGGGGGTTGGTTTCATTTTTGTGGATTTTTGGAAGAAAATAAATTACTGGGATTTTAGGGTGTGATTTATTGAGGTAGTTAAATTCTTTTTTGTTTAAAATGTTGGAGTTACTCCCTTTCAGTATACAATCCATATACAATCTGCAACTTTATTTTCCTCTTTTTTTAACTTTTTTTTTTTTTTTATATATTTGCACATAAAATTGTATTATATTGTCACTGTTTTTTAATATGTTTTAATATTCTGTATGTTCTCCTCCAACCATAATTACATTCCACCCCTTTGCCCTTTAAATATAGTGCCCACCCTTACATTTCACCCCTTTTGCCCTTCAACAATATGGCCGCCTTCTATTTACACTCCACTCTACTAAGATGGTCCCAGGGCCACGCCCTTGCGACCTTTAACCTTTCATTTCACAACCTAATTTCTTCCCTCCCTCACATAAAAGCCTATTTCTTTTTATACCCCTCAGGTCATATGGGGGCTTAGTACTACCCTAGACTATTAAAATATAAAAACGATTATTTTTTACTGTTTTAACTTGTCCACCTATTATATGTGTAAACCAATGTCATGTGACCAGGACTACATTTCCCTGCATTCCCAGCGAATACACACAGCATTATGCCGACCCCGCCCACCTTTTTGGTTTAAAAACGGCCACGCCCTCGCGACCTTTAACCTTTCATTTCACAACCTAATTTCTTCCCTCCCTCACATAAAAGTCTATTTCTTTTCATACCCCTCAGGTCATATGTGGGTTTAGTACTACCCTATACTATTAAAATATAAAAACGATTTTTTTTTCACTATTTTAATATGTCCACCTATCATATGTATAACTGAAAGTCATGTGACTGCAGTCACATGGTAATGATGCCATTTTGGCGCCAATCTTTGAAATTCATTGCAAATTAGCTGCCTATATAATGTGAATAGCCAGGATTATTTACTCTACACTTGAAAAAGCCTACTGTTTGGCGAAACGCGTTGTGTATTTTTACTCTGTTTTATATTAAAGTATTTTGTTACTACCTTTTACTTTGGGTTAGTTCATTTACTTTATATGCTGCTGTTTTATCCTGGCTGATCTTTTTATCATCATTTTTAACAAGATCCAGTACTGCAAAAGAAATCCCTGGTGGGGATTATTCCACCTACGCTTGGTTCATAGAGCAGTGTGGCTGCTCTGAACACTGTAAGTACGTTTCTTTTTATCACTTTGTCATTTTTACATATGGAAAACACTATGGGCCCTCTCTTGTGATTTTATTTTTCATAAGACCGGCACTACAAGCATCACTAGAGGAATATCCTATACGTGGGGAGTTTAAATACCACTGTATGCTGTTTTACTCAGAGCTGGTTATAGCTCTCTAAATTGTAAGTTGGCACTCTTAGGACCTCTGTGTTGTCTGTTGTTGCAGTACTACCTAAGTTATTGCACCATTGGGTTTTTTTCTTTTATATATTTTATATGCTGACGTCTGTCTCAGAAGTTTTAAAGAATCATGTGGAGACTCCAATTGCCCAGTTATATCCTACATGTGGGGAGTATCAAATACCACTGTAAGCTGTTTTACCTAGAGCTGGGCTTAGCTCTAAAAATTGTAAGTTGGCATTTCTCTACGTCTGTGTTGTTCGTGATCCTCTCTACCATACGGTTTTGCACTATTGGTCCCCCCCTTCTCTGCTTTTGTGTTTCATATCCAACCACTGCGATTCCAAAGCGAGAACAGAAGAACATTTACTCAAGGTCTACACTGTACCTATAGAGACTTTCCTTTTTGTGTTATCGTTTTCGTTTATTTTATCCAGCGCACCCTGTATTTGTTGTTTTTTGTTTTCTCCATTTTCTGAAGGGTTTGAGGGTAGCCCTTCCTTTCAGGTGTGCAGCTTTTTTCCCCCCTTGTGATCAGTACTGTAGCGCTGTTCCCCTCCCACCTTTTCTCACTACAGTTACCTTTCCCCTCCGGGTTCCAGCTGCTTCCCTTCAGATCACAATTAACATGTCTATCTTCGACTATAGAAGTAATTATACCATCAATATAAATGAAGCTTTCAATAATGGTGACCATAGTCCCATCATCCCAAGACCCCCTAGTTTTAGCCAACAAGAACTGTTTATCAAACTAGAAAGAGCATTAACAAGCGAAATTAAATTAAAATGGGAAATCGCTACTCTCAAAAAATATATAGATGAAGGTATTACCCCTAGAGGACTAAGATTATTCAAACTTCCCTCCTCAGACCAAGAGGATGAAGAATTTATGAATGAATGGTTTAACAAACTTGAAACATGTACTTTTGGCCTTATGGACACATTAGTGATAAAAAAAAGTAAGAAATTGTCCGTCTTAGACAAAGAAATTAATGACTTAAAAGAACAACTATCCCCATTCATAGACACACCAGTGTTCAAACAAAACTCAATTTTAATCCAAAATAAAATAGAAAAAATAGAAATGGATACAAAACACATAAAAGTGAAAAAATATGTTAGAGACAAACACGATTATGCAAACAACCAAATCAGGACTTACCATCAAAACACAAAATACAATTCAGGATCTCTAAACTTTAATAAAAGTAGTCCACCTATACATCAGAAAAAGGCTCACACTTCGCGTTACTCTAACTATGAACACCCACCTAAACACCAAGCATTGAAATACACATCAGACCACACATATAGACCTCACCAACATTCAAACGTACATCATGACAACACAGTAAGATCATATATACCACCAATACCCCAGCCCTTACTCAAAAAACATCCCAGAACCTATCACTACACCTCCCAAAGGGAGTCCACGCACTCACCTCGTTACCACCACCACAAAAACCACTACAATCACAACCACTATAGCTCTTATAGAAATGACACTTCAAATACATATAAGGATGCCTCCCCCAGACCTCAAAGATCTAGATTTGCACATAGAAACTATGGCTACACAGACCAACCAAAATCCCCCATCACTAACCATAACAGATATCAACTCCTATCAGTAGATTCTGAAATAGACACGGAGGATATTTTTTTAGAAATCAGATCCAACACACAGTCTCACCCACTATCATTCCAAGCATCACGAGTAAGAAAAAGAAGTTATTCATTAGAGGAAGGAGAAGTGGCAGAAGGGAGCAAGAGAGAAAGGCTAATAGAATAGAAAATCAAAAACCCATTAAAGAAAGGGGTATTTTTAATTTGTCCCAACAAACACTCACATCCACCCAAATAGCCGTTCTCAGTAAAGGCTTAAAATGTGCACCCACTACATCATTTAAACCCTTCCAAGCATTCTTGGACGTAAACAAATTCGTAAGAAAAGCCACTTTAAAAAGATTTTTTATGGGAAATGAAACTACGTCCCTTCCTACCACCCCTACCCAACCCACCACCACCCTTAAAGGGAAACTCCAGTGCCAGGAAAACAATCCGTTTTCCTGGCACTGGAGGGTCCCTCTCCCTCCCACCCCCCAATCCCCAGTTGCTGAAGGGGTGAAAACCCCTTCAGTGACTTACCAGAGGCAGCGACAGGTCCCACGTCGCTGCTTCCTCCTCCCCCGCCGCTCCTCCTTCTGCTTACGTCGGCCGGTGGGCGAGACTGATCTCGCCCGCCGGCCGAGGAGACCTAATGCGCATGCGCGGCAATGCCGCGCATGCGCATTAGCGCACCCCATAGGAAAGCATTGAAAATGAATTTCAATGCTTCCCTATGGGGAATAGAGCGACGCTGGAGGTCCTCACACAGCGTGAGGACGTCCAGCGACGCTCTAGCACAGAAAACCTGTGCTATGAAGCAGGAAGTGTCCTCTAGTGGCTGTCTAATAGACAGCCACTAGGGGAGGACTTAACCCTGCAAGGTAAATATTGCAGTTTTAAAAAAACTGCAATAATTACACTTGCAGGGTTAAGGGTAGTGGGAGTTGGCACCCAGACCACTCCAATGAGCTGAAGTGGTCTGGGTGCCTGGAGTGTCCCTTTAACATCATCAATACCCACCTTAAACCACAATCTAAATTTTATCCATCAAATTGCAAGTCCGGACCTTTAGAGGTTTTTGAAAAACTTGTTTTAAAAGACCTTGATAAAATTAAGAAAAAAAAGTCAGACAAACTTAACTTAAACCCCCAAGAACTAAAAGCACTTAAAGAATTACAATTAGACGAAAATATCGTTATTAAACCAGCGGACAAGGGAGGCGGCCTTGTAATCCTCTCAAAAGAAATGTATATAGAAGAGGCCCACAAACAACTAAACGACACTAATATATGAGAGAAGCTAAAAACAGACCCCAGCCCTCAAATCCAAGCCACTTTATATAATTACTTACTGAAAGGGAGTAACTCCAACATTTTAAACAAAAAAGAATTTAACTACCTCAATAAATCACACCCTAAAATCCCAGTAATTTATTTTCTTCCAAAAATCCACAAAAATGAAACCAACCCCCCAGGCCGCCCCATTGTTTCTGGCATCAACTCTATTTTATCAAACCTATCGGAATACATTGACATTTTACTCCAACCATCTGTAAAAAATATGAAATCCTACCTCAAAGATACTATGTCCCTTCTCCTCTTTTTTAAAGATTTTACATGGCACAATGACTACATTTTAGTGACTTGCGACGTTACATCACTCTATACAATTATCCCCCACGACAAAGGTTGCAAAGCAGTCACAACAATACTTGAAGCCGAAAAGAGAATACCACAACCCCAAATTGACTTCATCATAGAAGGTATTAATATCATTTTAAAAAACAATTTTTTGGGGTTTTTAGATTCTTTTTATATTCAAAAAAGAGGCACGGCTATGGGGACCAGGTTTGCCCCCAGCTACGCTAATCTATTCATGGCAGACTGGGAAACTGAAGCAGTCTGGGGTAACCATGATTGGAGGGCAAACCTGGTCTCATATTTCCGTTACATCGATGATTTATTTTTTATTTGGAAAGGTACTGAAAACTCCTTAAAACTCTTTTTAAATCACTTAAGCAATAATGACAAAGGCATTGTTTTAACCACAGAATTTAGTAAAGAAGAAATCAGCTTTTTAGATCTAAACATTTTTATTAAAGATGGTAAATTAAACACGAAAACTTTTTTTAAAAAAGTGTGTACAAACACAGTCATCGATCAAAACAGCTGTCATTACACTCCCTGGCTAGATAGCGCTCCAAAAAGCCAGTTTCTAAGACTCAAAAGAAACTGCACACTTAACGAAGATTTTAACGAACAAAGCAACATTTTAAAAAACAAATTTTTAGACAAACATTATTCAGAAGAAAAACTTGAAACCATTATCACTAAAATCAAGTCTGGTGAAAGGAGTAGTCTGCTAAAATACAAAAATAAAAACTCCACCACTACCCCTTCCCTACCCATCATTTTTCTATTTACACTCCACTCTACTAAGATGGTCCCAGGGCCACGCCCTCGCGACCTTTAACCTTTCATTTCACAACCTAATTTCTTCCCTCCCTCACATAAAAGCCTATTTCTTTTTATACCCCTCAGGTCATATGGGGGCTTAGTACTACCCTAGACTATTAAAATATGAAAACGATTATTTTTTACTGTTTTAACTTGTCCACCTATTATATGTGTAAACCAATGTCATGTGACCAGGACTACATTTCCCTGCATTCCCAGCGAATACACACAGCATTATGCCGACCCCGCCCACCTTTTTGGTTTAAAAACGGCCACGCCCTCGCGACCTTTAACCTTTCATTTCACAACCTAATTTCTTCCCTCCCTCACATAAAAGTCTATTTCTTTTTATACCACTCAGGTCATATGTGGGTTTAGTACTACCCTATACTATTAAAATATAAAAACGATTTTTTTTTCACTATTTTAATATGTCCACCTATCATATGTATAACTGAAAGTCATGTGACTGCAGTCACATGGTAATGATGCCATTTTGGCGCCAATCTTTGAAATTCATTGCAAATTAGCTGCCTATATAATGTGAATAGCCAGGATTATTTACTCTACACTTGAAAAAGCCTACTGTTTGGCGAAACGCGTTGTGTATTTTTACTCTGTTTTATATTAAAGTATTTTGTTACTACCTTTTACTTTGGGTTAGTTCATTTACTTTATATGCTGCTGTTTTATCCTGGCTGATCTTTTTATCATCATTTTTAACAAGATCCAGTACTGCAAAAGAAATCCCTGGTGGGGATTATTCCACCTACGCTTGGTTCATAGAGCAGTGTGGCTGCTCTGAACACTGTAAGTACGTTTCTTTTTATCACTTTGTCATTTTTACATATGGAAAACACTATGGGCCCTCTCTTGTGATTTTATTTTTCATAAGACCGGCACTACAAGCATCACTAGAGGAATATCCTATACGTGGGGAGTTTAAATACCACTGTATGCTGTTTTACTCCGAGCTGGTTATAGCTCTCTAAATTGTAAGTTGGCACTCTTAGGACCTCTGTGTTGTCTGTTGTTGCAGTACTACCTAAGTTATTGCACCATTGGGTTTTTTTCTTTTATATATTTTATATGCTGACGTCTGTCTCAGAAGTTTTAAAGAATCGTGTGGAGACTCCAATTGCCCAGTTATATCCTACATGTGGGGAGTATCAAATACCACTGTAAGCTGTTTTACCTAGAGCTGGGCTTAGCTCTAAAAATTGTAAGTTGGCATTTCTCTACGTCTGTGTTGTTCGTGATCCTCTCTACCATACGGTTTTGCGCTATTGGTCCCCCCCTTCTCTGCTTTTGTGTTTCATATCCAACCACTGCGATTCCAAAGCGAGAACAGAAGAACATTTACTCAAGGTCTACACTGTACCTATAGAGACTTTCCTTTTTGTGTTATCGTTTTCGTTTATTTTATCCAGCGCACCCTGTATTTGTTGTTTTTTACATAGTTACATAGCTATGTATTTATCAAATTGCAACTTAAACATCTGTATAGACTCTGACAAAACCACCTCTTCGGCAATGAATTCCATATCCTTATTGCTCTTACTGTAAAAAAACCTTTTCTTTGCCTTAGATGAAATCTCCTTTCTTCAAGCCTAAATGTGTGACCTCGTGTCCTATGTATAGCCCTGCTTATGAATAGATTTCCAGATAATGGTTTGTACTGGCCCCGAATATATTTGTATAATGTTATCATATCCCCTCTAAGGCGCCGTTTTTCCAAACTGAAGAGATTTACATTTTTTAACCTTTCTTCATAACTAAATGCTCCATTCCTTTTATCAATTTTTATCAATTTCCTTTTATCAATTTTGTAGCTCGTCTCTGCACTTTTTCTAGTGCCATGATATCCTTCTTTAGGATCCTGTTTGAAGGAAATTAACTTGTCGGGAGTGTTATATCATGTGTGATATGGAATACAACTGTACCCTGAAACATGAGTGTAGTGAACCATGACTGGCAGCTGAATAACCTAATTTATGAAAATATGTAATTGGAAGGACTTTATATTTTAAGCGTGCAAACATGCAAATATTCCGTATTAGACTCTGGAAACCTGCATAGTGCTTTAAATAGTATGTGCATTCTTGGGTAAATGTAACTAATTGCCTATGTAGGCAGGTATGCAGGAATGATTATATCATAGGAAGCATGAATTGTAAGGAAGTGCTATTGTGTAATTATAATTATAGTGGGAATGTTATGAGGGGATTAACCATATGTCTGAAAAGCCTGTAGTATACTGTTTGACAGATAGGAGTCAGTATAAAAGCGAAAATGCTGTAGTTAGTTTGTTTGCTTATGAAGTGAAAAAGTCTGAGAAGCCTGTAGTATACAGATTGACCGGTAGGGGTCAGCATGTAGGCGAAAATGCAGTGGTTCGTTGGTTTGTACATGAAATGCAATAATGTCTGAGAAGCCTGTAGTACACCAAATGACCGGTAGGGGTCAGTGTGTAGGCGCAAATGCAGTGGTTTATTGGTTTGTACATGAAATGCAAAAACGTCTTAGAAGCCTGTAGTACACCGAATGACCGATAGGGGTCAGTGTGTAGGTGAAAAATGCAGTGGTTCGTTGGATTGTACATGAAATGCAATAATGTCGGAGAAGCCGGTTGTACACCGAATGACCGGTAGGGGTCAGTGTGTAGGCAAAAAATTGTATTTCGTTTGTGGTTTTAACCAAAACAGATTTTAAACAGATTTTTACATGAACAGCTAGGTGAGTATAAGGTAACAAAATAACCGTGCACAACGAAAGGAAACCGTAAAGTGAGGACCCGTGCTGTGCTGAACGCCGTGGGAACTAATCCTGGTGTGACAGGTGGGTCAACTTACGGTTTGAGAGTCCCTGAGACACCAAATGCGATGCTGACCGGAGAGAAAGCTACTGGATTAACGGAAAGCCCTGCTGCAGGATTCCTGGACATAGCTTAGAGTAGGAGACCTCATGGAGCAAAGGTGAAACCAAAATGGCGTCTTGTATGACCTGGAAGTGGAAGTGGATCTCATGCAAATGCTGACCTCAAACAGTCTATTCGTCTGACCAACTGTTACACTACTAGGGGTGATTTGGATTGTAACTCAACTGCAGCTTGTAATCTCCCTAATTACAATAGTGAAGAAATGGAGAACCCTTAAGTATCAATACTGTAGCTTTAAGAAAAGAGAGAGAGAATCACTGGTAACTTGATTCAACCGAAGTTTTAATAAGTGTTAAACTTAAATGAATTGCATTTAGGCAATAATCCAATAAGAAGAAGTGCAAGGAATGAACAACACAAAGTTCATTATTAATTATTTCTTCAGATATGCATCAAGTAACATTCTTTAAGTTCATGAGAATAATCTTCAATAGGAACAATAATCAAGTAGCTAAGGATATTTGCAAAGCAAGAACAGTTCATAGTGAATAAGCATGATGGGAGTTGTCCTTCATGAGATTAGTAACTTGAAGCACTGAATGTAATTGCAAAGCAAGAAACAGTTCATAGTGAATAAGCATGATGGGAGTTGTCCTTCATGAGATTAGTAACTTGTAGCAATGAAGATTTGAGTAAGCAAGCATTAGTTCATTAATAAATGATATTGCAGACAAATAGCAGAAAGATATACTTAAGGTTAATATGGGTAGTTCTCCAATAGTTAGAGATATGGTCCACTTGTAAAGTAGCAAAGTATCCGTTCTCCAGTAATCCTTTATGGCATGCAGCAATCCTTGCATTTGCTCAAAGGCTGGAACGGCTTGTCTGAGCTTGTGGAGAGGTAAGTCTGGTGGAAGTAGCTCCCAGTAGCTGAGCCTGTGGAGCCCGCGGTCTAGCGGAGGCAGCTCACACAATCAATCACCAAGCACCCTCTCTCTGGCCCAGTCTCCCTAAATACCGTCAGAGCTGTGTCAGAGGGGGGCAGGGACCGGCTCCTCACCACTGAGTGCCGAACCCTGAAGTGTTACTCCATGACACCAACAAAGGTAAGTAGGGAAAGGGAGAAGTCCCTTTTATAGGTATATAGGCCCTCCCACAACTTCAGGCCATGCCTTCCAATATATATAAGATATGATACATGTGTGTATATCTATATATATATATAATGTCAAACTAAGTGTATTTTTATATTTATATATACACATATATTAATATAAAAATACACTTATGTTTAAATGACACACGTATATATACACAATATATATAATAACTATAAATATTGTATTTGTATATTATTATAAAATATAAATAATATATTAAAAATAAATAATGTAAAAATAATTGTAAAAAATTATATATATATGTAATTTTATTCTATCAGTATTTTGATATTAATATATATATATTTATATTAAAATACACTTAGAATGTAATGATATATATATCTATGTATAAATAAATAAAAATAACACGAAATATACATGTCCATATACATAATTACATAGATAATTTCTTAAATATACACGTAGACTTCAAATATATAAATATGTATGTATATTAAAATTCTACGTGCATATTTATGTAATATTTTTACCTAATTAAGTAATTTTATTGATTGCAATTTGAGGGACATGCCTGTCAACCCAGGCCGAAAGTCCAGAGAATTTAATTTGCTAGCACTGTGTTTAACCCTGTAACTTTCTATGACACCCTAAAACCTGTACATGGGGGGTACTGTTTTACTCGGGAGACTTCGCTGAACACAAATATTAGTGTTTCAAAACAGTAAAACATATCAAAGCGATGATATTGTCAGTGAAAGTGACGTTTTATGCATTATTCACACACAACGGCACTTTCACTGATATTATTGCTGTGATACGTTTTACTGTTCTGAAACACTTATATTTGTGTTCAGCGAAGTCTCCTGAGTATAACAGTACCCCACATGTAGAGGTTTTAGTGTTTGTGAAAGTTACAGGGTCAAATATAAGGCTTGATTTTACTTTTTTTTTTATTATTGAAATTTGTCAGATTGGTTATGTTGCCTTTGAGAGCATATGGTATCCCAGGAATGAGAATTACCCCCATGATAGCCTACGATTTGCAAAAGAAGACAACTCAAGGCATTGGAAATAGGGTATGTTCAGCCTTTTTTAGTAAAAATAGAAATCCAGCGCACTCACTTATCAACTAAACAGCTACTTTGATGCTGACAGATTTGACTAGTTTTATTAAAAACACCTAATCTAGGCAAAAAATAATGGGGGTTTAGTTACACTATATGATTATACATTGCATCAGCCTGCCACAAACGTCAATGTACCCCATCTTTGGCAGGTCCTACTCTCACTGCCAACTGTCTCCTAAAATAGCTACTCACTTGGGGAAATCCTTCCATCTCGAGTTCTCTGCAGTACAAGGCTTAAATAGGGTCCTGAGATGAGACACCTGTGACAGGGGGCGGTGCAAAACCAAGGAGCTGGCTAGACTCCTAAATATATATATGGGAAAACAAGGGGCTGGCTGCACTCACCTAAACATGCTTAAATTGGGTGCTGCTGGGGGCCAATAAGTACTCATTTAGTAGACAGTTGGCAGTGAGAGTAGGACCTGCCAAAGATGGGGTACATTGACGTTTGTGGCAGGCTTATGCAATGTATGATCATATAGTGTAACTAAACCCCCATTATTTTTTGCCTAGATTAGGTGTTTTTAATAAAACTAGTCAAATTTGTCAGCATCAAAGTAGCTGTTTAGTTGATAAGTGAGTGCGCTGGATTTCTATTTTTACTGTACTTATTGGCCCCCAGCAGCACCCCATTTAAAGGACCACTCTAGGCACCCAGACGACTTCAGCTTAATGAAGTGGTCTGGGTGCCAGGTACCTCTAGGATTAACCCTTTTTTTTTATAAACATAGCAGTTTCAGAGAAACTGCTATGTTTATAATGAGGGTTAATCCAGCCTCCAAATCCTCTAGTGGCTGTCTCATTGACAGCCGCTAGAGGCGCTTGCGTGCTTCTCACTGTGAAAATCACAGTGAGAGCACGCAAGCGTCCATAGGAAAGCATTGTAAATGCTTTCCTTTGCGACCGGCTGAATGCGAGCGCGGCTCCTGCCGCGCATGCGCATTCAGCCGATGACGTCGCAATCAAGATGGAGAGGAGGAGGAAAGCTCCCCGCCCGGCGCTGGAAAAAGAGGTAAGTTTAACCCCTTCCTCTCTCCAGAGCCCGGCGGGAGGGGGTCCCTGAGGGTGGGGGCACCCTCAGGGTACTCTAGTGCCAGGAAAACGAGTATGTTTTCCTGGCACTAGAGTGGTCCTTTAAGCATGAGTGCAGCCAGCCCCCTTTTCAGCCTTTTTTAGTAGCCACTTAGTCACAAATACTGGCCAAAGTTAGCGTCTTTTGCATTTTTAACACACAAACAAATATAAATGCCATCTGTGGCCAGTGTTTGTGACTAGGTGGCTACTAAAAACGACTGGGCATACCCCATATTGAATACCCTGGGTTGTCTACTTTTAAAAAAATATGTACATGTGAGGTGTGATTCGGGGATTTATGACAGATAACAGTGTTACAATGTCACTATTGATAAATTGAATATATATATTGAAACAGCTATTTCCTACTTGTACTTATAGGCCTATAACTTGTTTTTAAACTCAGGACAAAATTTTGAATCTATTTAGCAGTTTTTTTCATTAGCTCTTGTAGATAAGTAAAAGATTTTTCAAGTAAAAGTCCAAAAAAATGTTTTTAAAAATTTTTCACCATATTTTATTATTTTTTTTTAAAGTAAAATATATGACATGATACAAATAATGGTATGTAAAGAAAGACCTTCTTGTCCTGAAAAAAAAAACTATATATAACTTGTATGGGAACCGTAAATGAGAGAGAGAGGGGGAAATTACAGCTAAACACAAACACCACAAAAGTGTTAAAACGGCTCTGGTCCTTAACATACAACATCGCAAAAACAGGCCGGTCCTTAAGGGGTTAATCCTTAATGCATATGTATGTGGCAATAGGTATACTTAGATAACTAGTATCTTTTTCACACTTACTCTCTTTGCTCCATTTGCAAACAGAGGGTACCTGTGCTGCTGTAGCAAGATCACCTTTACAGGACTAATATCAAGCTTTTTTCTTTTGTTTTTACTATTCATTTTGCTATTCCCTTTTAAGCATACGCATTAAAAATTAAGTTTAAATTTTTATCTGCAACTGTGACAATATGAATTTAGATTGTTATACCATATTTAGTTAGGAGACACCTACAGGTAGTTTTTTTGTTTTCTCTTTTTTATTTGTACCATTTAGGGGTTATCCCCCATTTTTATTCTACCACTACTCTGTCTCGCATTTACACTCAGGCTCTGTTTTTTTCTTTTCAGTTACTAGTTTTGCACCTCCTGGCATAGACAGCTGCTTTCCATTACGTGGAACATTTCTGATGTATCATCGGATCTTTGCACTATGCACAGATCAGACACATTTAAACCACCTGCGTAAGGCGGTAGCAGTAGATCCTTTAAGTCCTTCAACTTATGAGGTTGGGCTTCATGGATCAGATTTGTTGTTCGAGCACATCTCACAGATGCTGAATTGGATGCATAGGCAATACCTTGAGCTCTTTGTCATGGTCATCAAACTATTTCTTAACTATTTTTGAAGTGTGGCAGAGTGCATTATCCTGTTGAAAGAGGCCGCTGCCATCAGAGAACACAATTATCATGTACATTGTCTGCAACAATCTCTAGGTATGCGATGTATGTCAAAGTAACATAATATGAATGCCAGGGCCCAAGGTTTCCAATCAGAACATTGCCCAGAGCATAACATTGCCTTTGCTGACCTGTCTTCTTCACATAGTGCATCCAGCTGATATCTCTTTACCAGTTAAACGATGCACACGGCCATCCACCTGAACCCCCAAAAAAAACATTGTGATCCAGACCAGACAACCTTCTTTCATTGCTCCATGGCCCAGTTCCAATACTCACTTCCCTTCTGGAAGCGCTTTTGGTGGTGGACAAGGGTCATCATGGGAACTCTGACTGGTAGGCGGCTATGCAACCCCAGACACAGCAAACTTCAATGCACTGTGTGTTTTGCCACCTTTCTATCATGGCCAGCATAAAGCCATTCTTTGTAATTTGAGCAACAGTAAATCTTCTGTGGGATCACACCAGACAGGCTAGCCTTTCCTCCCTTTGTGTATCAATAAGCCATGGACGCCCATGACCCTGGTTCACGGATTGTCCTTCCTTGCACCACTTTTGGTAGGTACTAACCACTGCATACTGGGAACACCCCACAAGGCTTGCCTTAAGGAGATGGTCTGATCTAGTCAACTAGCCATCACATTGGCCATTGTAAAAGTCACTAAGAACTCCCTGATCACTTGCTCTCTAATATATCCCAATCATTGACAGTTACCACTATAACAATACAAGCAATTCACTTCAATTGTTAGTGGTTTTAAGGTTGTGGTTGATTAGTATATGTAATATATAAAACCAATCATTATATAACACATTTTTCATGATAAAAATATATTTGGCCATGCTTTTTCAGTTATTACTTTTTATATGTTAACAAGAAATAATGAAGGCGTTTATTTTTCTTATTCACAGGATATAGTGTTTATTTTTCCGTAAATGAAAAGTCTGGTCCTCCTTTGCTGTAATTTCCTGAAAGTTCTGCTCCGCTGAAATCAAAGCCAGGATTCTGGAAAAATAAATTAGGCAAAAAGATGATACAGCATTAAAACCTCAAATATCAACTGACAGTTCATTATTTGAATTGAAAATGATACAAACTTATCTCATGAGTTTCAAAATCTTTTAATATCAGCAGTATTTGTATTGCCCACTTTACACCATCAGCTGCTCAGTTGTGCCCCCTTAAAGTGTACCTATCATGCTTAAAGGAACACTATAGTCATCCAGAGTACTTAATCACAATGGAATGGTATGGGTACAGTGTCCCTGTACTCAATTTAAACATTGAAGGTTTAAGTACACATCCAGCGGTTGCTGGTATGATAGCCAATAGAGGTGCTTCTACTGCACTGACCAAGTAAAACTCCTTCACGTGAGGCAGAAACACCATAGGAAATCAATGATTCACTGCTTGCTTCTGGGGATAGTTTGAATGTGTGCATAGATGTGAATTAGGTCCCAGTTGCCCCTTGTTACAAATCGCTATTTGTAACTGGCCCTTTAAATGGAAAATTGCCCTGCTTCCCTGGATTGTGGAGAAGCCTATTTGCCAGCCTCCTTCCTCATGACTATGGCCCCTGGAAGGTTGTGCCCCTGAAAACTTATTAACTTATATTGGGCTGCTGCTGGCCCTTTAAGAACTGTCTGGGGCCATATTGGGACTTTGGGTAACAATACCCTTTAAGACTATGACCCCTGGAAGGTATTACCTGTTAAAGACTCTTTTAGCAGATTGTATTTTACAAGACTGTCCCTTTAAATAATTTGGAACAGTGCTGCAGCTTTAAATGGGCACTTCGGATGCAGCCGAAGTGCCGAAGTATTCGAAGTGGCCGCCATTCGACAAACGAACACGTGGCGGCGGCCATCTTTGTTCATTCGAACGAGGTCAGCGGTATGTGTAGCCAAATTCATGGAACTGAAATCGGCTACACATTTTACCGAACACCGCTGACCCTTACCTTCTCCTACACTTCGTTTTCAGCTCCAGAGACTAAGTCCCGTTTGAAATGGGACTTAGTCGTTTTTTCGGCATGAAATTGACCGGCCGCACAGCCCAAATCTATGGAACTGTTTTGGGCAGGAAATTGTGCTTGCGGCCGGTCATAAAGGGACCTCCAGCTAACTTTTGATCCACTGGGGGGATTTGGCTGATTTTTGGAAGTGTTTATGTTTGAAGTATGCTGATTCCAAATATGTAATTGTTATGGAGATTGAATGTATAGTTTTAAAGTTACAGTGTATGTGTAAAAACTGTATTTTTACTGTATGCTATAATTATGTTATATGTTTATCTGAGGGGAGGAGACGTGGGGGTGGTACCATGTATGTGATTGGTTAATTTCAACCTCCCCCTGGGAGTGTCCTGTGTGTACCTTTTTGTAATAAAAAGCAGGCTGGGTGTTCCAGTCCTGAGTTCTTCTTGACCCTTCAAAACGTAGCCTCGTCTCGTTATTGGAGGGAATTGCTGTATTACACTGGGGATTGCTATGCTCTGCATATTCCCCTGAGCTTAATCACTTAGCTCTTTTAAGAGCTTGTTCCGGATACGCTCTCCTGGAGGAGAGGTCTTCCCCACACGGTCCTGGAGGACAGAAGCCGATCCAGGGTGGAAGGAAGACGGCAGGGCTCCAGTTAAGCTACGGCGGTTGTGGAGCCTGCGGTGGTTGTGGTGTCCAGTGCGGTGCTTGTGGTCCTCGGCGCAAGCTAGGAAGCGTCCATCAACGGAGGGTACTCGGTCGGAGTGCACGGAGCTCCGTTACACACCTCTATAAGGAGAACTGGAATTCACCACACTGGAGGAGGTCATGCCTCTGTGACGTTGCAGGAGGCAGAGAAGTGCCATTTTGCTAATTAGGTGAGTTATGTTGCTACCTAAGGCCTCGCGACGGCCTAACTTGTCTTAGGGCAGACTGTTACTGATGTGTCGGGTCCTCAGTCCGTGACCAACACTGGAAGGGCTTACACTGAGATCCCACCGCTCAGTCTGCCCGGGGGAGAGAGCCAAGCGCCTCCAGTCTGCAGGTCCACTGGGTGTAGAGTTGCAGACTGTGTCGTAAGTGTCTCGTGATACCAGCCAATCAGAGAGTTGCCGTGGGTTACCATGGCAACGCTCTGACGCTCACAAGAAAATTTACGCATGTTTGTAAATTTAGGTTGAAATCACTTAGACTTGCAATGAAACATACCTTACACAATTTAATTAGAAGTAAGGATTCCCTACATTTGTTTAAAAGGACCCTCCATTTGATTAAAGGGTTAATCCAACCATCATAAGCACTACAGCCCACTGAGGTGTTCATGATAGTATAAATTCCCCTGGCTTTACAACGGTTTGTCCTCTTACCTGCTTCTGCCGTGTGACAAGTCTCCTATTTAGGCATGATTAGGATCTCGATCCTGACTCTAATTCATTGGCTGACAGCATCAGCTGACCATTCTCAGCCAATGAATGAGTGTCACTTGCCAATAACTGACTTTTACCAGCTTGAAACTTTTGTTCTGAGCTGGCTGATGACACCCCATGACATTGTTGGAGGTGAAGTTACACCTCTGGCAGCAAAGGGGCTAAACTCAGTAGGTGCACCATTTCACAGTGAAATGCTGCACATACTGACTTCGGGCACCATGATTTCTTCAAATCACATAAACGGTCATGTGCGCCAGGCATGCCCACGGCCTTATGGGTTGGGCATGCCTGGCGTACGAACCTGGTTACATATTTTAGGTACATTGACAACTTATTTTTTTATTTGGGAAGGCACAGAAGACCTTTTTAGCTCTTTTATTCACCATCTTAATCAAAACAATTGCGGTATCATTTTATCTTGTGAAACAAGTAAAGAATCTATTAACTTTTTAGACCTCAATATTTTTATTAAAGAGAATAGAATTCAAACAAAAACTTTTTCTAAAAAAAAAGTATGTGTTAATACAGCCATTGAGCGCTGTCATTACAAGCCCTGGTTAGAAAGTGCCCCACAGAGCCAATTCCTACGTCTCCCTAGGAACTGCTCCCAATTAGACGACTAACACACAAGCTAACTTTTTAAGAGATAAATTTATCGAAAAAAAACTACTATCCCACCCATCTTAACACCACTAACGTATAAAAACCAACCAACCACTAGTGCCATGAACCTTCCAGTCATCTTCAATTTTAATAATAAAAGTGATCACATAAAGAAAGTAATTAAAAAACACTGGCATTTATTGAAAGAAGATGAAATACTTAAAAAAATTATACCAGATAAACCAAATATCGTTTTTAGAGGCGCTCCTAATTTTAAGTCTATTTTAACCACCAATTTTACCAAAGAGATCAAACCTAATACTACTTTTATTTCCAATGCCAGTGGATTTTATAAATGTAAACGATGTATCGTTTGTAAAACACTGACCCCTCAGTCCCCTCTAAAACCACTTCATTCAAATCGAATATAACTAATAAAACCTATAAAATTAAGGATTTTATCAGCTGTGACATAAAAAAATTTTATCTAGCAAAATTGGTCACAGGAACCGCACTCACCCCCACAGGTGCTCCGGAACAGGATCAGCAATCCCAACACGTTAAGGCAGCAAAAAAAAAGATTTCCAGGCACTCAAAGTGTGAAAGCCACAGGCAGATTTATTGTAACAAAACAGACAGCAACGTTTCGACCTATCAAGAGGTCTTTGTCAAGCTAACACCACGAGCAAACAAAAGTGCATATATAGCAAACAATGCTAGGAGATAAATCAAACAATAATTCACTTAAGTCATTACCAAGAGTCAACAATTAGTCCAAAATACACAGATCATATAGAATATACATATTCTCATGCGCACACTCTGAAATGCCGTTCGTGTATTTAATTACGCAAACGTTTATTACTTTGACACTCATGCCGCCCTGTCAGAGGGCGTTTACATTTTGCGTTCCAACAGCAGTGTATGCGTTCCACTTACCCGGAAATAATTTTTTTGAACGCCTGGAAAGGCGTTTTTACCTGCCTTTTGTGTATATTAATTTTTTTCTTTTATTTTTTCTGCTCTGTCTCTCCCTTACCTGGCACATAGGGGTAAGTTATTAATGGGATTATATATTTTATATATATATTATTTTGTATTTACCGTATATACTCGAGTATAAGCAGTTTTTCAGCAAATTTTTTGTGCTGAAAAACCCCAACTCGGCTTATACTCGAGTCAATTGTCTGTATTATGGCAATTTACATTGCCATAATACAGACTGGGGCGTTTACTTATCTCTCCTGCAGCCCCTGTGAGCTCCCTTCTCCTCCGCGCCGGTCCGTTCAGCACCTCTGTCAGCTCCCAGTGTAAGTCTTGCGAGAGCCGCGGGGTCATAGACTTACACTGTGAGCTGGCAGGTGAGCTGACCGGACCGGCACGGAGGAGAAGAGAGCTGACAGGAGCTGCAGGAGAGGTAAGAGCTTCCTGCCAGCACCCTCCTACACAGTGCCCATCCACTGGACCACCAGGGAGTGAGAGCCCCCCTCCCTGCCATGTATCAAGCAGGGAGGGGGGACGAAAAAAAATTAAATAATAATAAAATAAAAAATAATACAAAAAATTAAATTAAATAAAAATAAAAAAAATATTAAAATAATTAAAAAACTAGAAAGGCTACAATTTCTGGAGAAATTGTGTGAAGTGTTCTTGCCTCCACCAGTAGTCTACAACTGGAGTGGGCGGAGTAACTGTTATTATTTATTTATATAGCACATTTAATTGCAACGTTGTTGCCCAAAGTGCTTCACAGTTACATTAAAACATACAGTTATAAAAACATTAGCAGTTGCAAAAGGACCTGTCTATGACATCACTTGCTGCTGCAGCCTGGCACAGGTCAGAGTATTTTGGCGGTTGCCATCTTCAAACGGTCGTATTTTAAAAACTATAAATCCTCCAACGAAGAGCTTTATATTGTGAGAATCACAAGACCCAGACCTACATTTTGATGCATAGTATGTCTCTGCAATATTAACAATGAAGGCACAGTCGCAGTTTAGAAATTGCCCTTCAAATGTGAGCTTTCAATGAATGGAGTTTCAATGAATGTCAATGGACGGCGTGAGTTGCAAACAAATGGTCATAGTGTGAAAACTATCAGGACTATGGCTTAGCTGTGGACATTTTTAGTGGCAGCAGGGATAGCTGAACATTTTGATGTAAGATTTGTGTAGGTGGGCCTGAAAATGAGGGAGTGGTGGCAGTTTAGAAATCATGTCCTGATTTTTCAGCTTTTGCCAGCTCCCACTCTAGCTTTGACATTCATTCCTATGGGACAAATCTCGCCACAAGAACGACGATATTCCGTGAACCATTCAGCGAAACGTTCCACAAAGTAATAGCAATCCGATCGGGAACAATCTGCACGTTTTGGTATATTTTTGTCTATGTAGTGTTAAAACTGTGGGAGGAGTTAGGGTGGCAAATTTGGCTATAATAAGAATAAGAATAACTAGAAAAGCTACAATTTCTGGGGAAATTGTGTGAAGTGTTCTTGCCTCCACCAGTAGTATACAACTGGAGTGGGCGGAGTAACTGTTATCATTTATATAGCACATTTAATTGCAATGATGTTGCCCAAAGTGCTTCACAGTTACATTAAAACATACAGTTATAAAAACATTAGCAGGTGTAAAAGGCCCTGTCTATGACATCACTTGCTGCTGCAGCCTGGCACAGGTCAGAGTATTTTTGCAGTTGCCATCTTCAAACGGTCATATTTTTAAAACTATAAATCCTACAGTGAAGAGCTTTATGTTGTGAGAATCACAAGACCCAGACCTACATTTTGATGCATAGTATGTCTCTGAGATATTAACAATGAAGGCACAGTCGCAGTTTAGAAATTGCCCTTCAAATGTGAGCTTTGCAGAGTGGAATTTCAATGAATGCCAATGGACGGCGTGAGTTGCAAACAAATGGTCATATTGTGAAAACGATCAGGACTATGGCTTAGCTGTGGACATTTTTAGTGGCAGCAGGGATAGCTGAACGTTTTGATATAAGATTTGTGTAGGTGGGCCTGAAAATGAGGGAGTGGTGGCAGTTTAGAAATCATGTCCTGATTTTTCAGCTTTTGCCAGCTCCCACTCTAGCTTTGCCATTCATTCCTATGGGACAAATTTCACCACAAGAACAACGATATTCCGTGAACCATTCGGCGAAACGTTCCACAAAGTAATAGCAACACGATCGGGAACAATCTGCACGTTTTGGTAAATTTTGGTCTATGTAGTGTAAAAACTGTGGGAGGAGTTAGGGTGGTAAATTTGGCTATAATAATAATAATAATAATAATAATAATATATATGTGAGATAACATTAAGTGGTCTTGCTATGCAAGAACACTTAATAACTAGAAAAGCTACAATTTCTGGGGAAATTGTGTGAAGTGTTCTTGCCTCCACCAGTAGCTTACAACTGGAGTGGGCGGAGTAACTGGGTGGAGTGGCTTGAGTAACTGTTGTGTGGTTGGATTGGCTGGAGTAACTGTGGAAAGGTTGGACTGGGCAGAGTAACTTTATGGAGTGGGCAGAGTAACTGTGTGGAGTGTTTGGACTGAGTAAAGATAGTAAACATTACACTGACCAATTGATTGATCAAATTTAAAAAAGTGCACACAGCAAGCTTGATAGAGTTAAAAATGCATTTCAACTTTTATTTATTTATATAGCACATTTAATTTCAATGATGTTGCCCAAAGTGCTTCACAGTTACGTTAAAACATACATTTATAAAAACGTTAGCAGCATTAACAAGCCTAACAGATGAAGGTATGACCACATGCATTTGGGAGGGGGGGGGGTCTCAGCATCTTGACGTAGAATGGAGGTGAAGGTGTGCTATCTGTTTGATGATAATCAGTCTTTACAACCACTGTTTCCTGGCAACGCTCATGCCCTGTTTATGCAGGCTCTAAGCGTGTTCACAACCACTGCTCAAAACACAATACACGGGATCATGATAGCTGTAATAACTGTGCAGTACTCCTGACTGGAGACAGTGTTGCCCTCTGGAGATGTAAATGTGATCCAACAGTGTGTTTTTTTCTGTGGTGGCTGCCCAGACCAGTTGGGTATATCCTCTTGAGTGAAGAAGGTCAGATATTGGCTTCTTTGCTCTGCACAGAAAATCTTCATTGAAATCTCCACAGAGTATTATAGGTTGGCAATCAATTCTTTCCAAAGATTCCAAGAGACCCAGCAGGTTAGTAAGGAATTGGCCAATACTGTAATCAGGTGGCCTGTAAACAACTGCGATCAAAGCTTGTACAGGGGACTCCAGTTTGACAACCAAGAACTCCAAGTCAGTCACATTGTGATGGTACTGCTTTTCAAAGGTCTTGAAATGGTTTCTGACATACTGTCAGGATCGGGACAGGGATCCAACACGCAGAGTACAGACAGTAGAAAGGTACGTATACCGGACCTTAGAATGGCCGGACTAACGTACGGAGATATAGAGAATGGTCAAAGGCAAGCCGAGGTCGAGGAAACGAGAAGACAGGTAAGCGAGGAACAAGCCGAGTCAAAGGGTAACAGAGATAAGCAGAGTAAAACAAACAAGCCGGGTCGGAACCAAAAGGATAACTGGAATACAAGAGCGCTGGGTGACTAGACAGGCTAGAACCACGACAGGGCAATGAGCAAATGGAAGAAGCACTGTTAAATACCCTGGCTCAGGAGAATAGACACGCCTCCGACGAGTCCTGATTAGTCTCCAGACAATTGAGTGACAGGTCGGTCCGGGTTGGCGTCATGACGTCGACTGCTGGGCGTCGTGTTACAAAAGGAAGTGGATCCCTTGCGGCCGGCGTGTAAATGACCGGAAGGACCGCGAGGAACGGAGGAAACAGCCCTTCTGGACGGATAAACTTCTAAGTCTCTACCTCTCTCAGAGGTAGAGGCTTCAGGTACCCTGACAGTACCCCCCCTCTCAGATACGCCCACCGGGCGGAAGGAACCGGGACGAGATGGAAAGCGGGAGTGAAACGCCCTGCGGAGGCGAGGAGCATGAACATCCTCTTGAGGTACCCAACTCCTCTCCTCAGGACCATATCCTTTCCAGTCGACCAGATATTGTACTCTCCCCCAGGATATTCGAGAATCGATGATAGAGTTGACCTCATACTCCTCCTGACCCTCCACCTGAACAGAGCGAGGAGAGGATACCGTGGAGGAAAATCTGTTGTAGACTAGCGGTTTCAGCAATGAAACATGAAAGGAGTTAGGGATGCGTAAGGCAGATGGGAGGGCTAGACGATACGCAACTGGGTTAATTCTAGTCAGAACCCTGTAAGGTCCAATATAACGAGGAGCGAACTTCATGGAAGGCACTTTTAAACGAATGTTTCTAGTGCTTAACCATACTCTATCGCCTGGAACAAAAACCGGAGCCGACCTTCTACGTTTATCAGCGTGTCTCTTAACCAGCATAGAATTGTGCAGAAGAATTTGTCGAGTCTGATCCCACAACTTCCTCAAATTGGCAACATGAACATCAACCGACGGTACCCCTTGGGAAGGAGAAACCGAGGGAAGAATGGATGGATGAAAGCCATAATTCATGAAGAAGGGGCTTGAATGAGTAGAATCACAAACGAGATTGTTGTGCGCGAACTCCGCCCAAGGAATCAAACCGACCCAATCGTCCTGGTGTTCGGAAACAAAACAACGTAAATATTGTTCAATCTTTTGGTTGGTGCGTTCAGCAGCTCCGTTAGACTGAGGATGATAGGCGGAAGAGAAATTCAATTTGATACCCAGTTGAGAGCAGAAGGATCTCCAAAAACGAGAAACAAATTGGGAACCTCTGTCAGATACAATTTGGGAGGGTATCCCATGTAAACGAAAAATCTCCCTTGCGAATATCTCTGCCAACTCGGGAGAAGATGGAAGTTTAGGAAGGGGAACGAAGTGAGCCATCTTGGTGAATCTGTCAACCACGGTGAGGATAACAGTCTGTTTTTTAGATATAGGTAAATCGACAATAAAGTCCATAGCCAAGCAGGACCAGGGCTTTTCTGGAACCTCTAAGGGATGCAGGAATCCACATGGAAGCGTATGAGGTTGCTTGGTCTTAGTACAAACCTCACACGCACCGATGAAATCTTTGATATCCCTACGTAAAGCAGGCCACCAGAAGTCTTTAGAGATCAAAGCGCACGTCTTGCGAATGCCAGGATGTCCAGCCACCTTGCTGTTGTGGAAACATTGTAACAGTTCCAGTTGAAGAGCAGGAGGAACAAAATGTCGACCCCCGGGAGTCTGTTTAGGGGCTAGATGTTGCAGCTTTAAGATCTCGGCAAGTAACGGAGAGTGAATCCTGAGATTCGTGTTAGCAATAATATTGCATTTCGGAACTATAGAGGAAAGAACAGGTTCAGATATAGTAGAAGGTTCATATTGGTGGGACAAAGCATCGGCTTTAGAGTTCTTAGAACCAGGTCTATAAGTAAGTACATAATTGAAGTGGGTCAGGAATAAGGACCAACGAGCTTGTCTGGCGGACAGTCGCTTAGCCTCCCCAATATAGGACAAGTTCTTGTGATCCGTTAAAATGGTAACAGGATGTAAGGTCCCCTCCAATAAATGTCTCCACTCCTTTAAAGCCATAATGACCGCTAATAATTCCCTATCACCGATGTCATATCTGCTCTCAGGGCCAGACAGTTTCTTGGAAAAAAACCCACAAGGGTGTAGTGGTTTGTCCACCCCCAACCTTTGTGACAGAACAGCACCTACGCCTGTCTCAGAGGCATCGACCTCGAGTAGGAACGGCAGTGTCGTATCAGGGTGGACTAAAATTGGAGCAGAGGCAAAAAGTTCTTTGAGAGTCTTGAAGGCAACGAGAGCTTCAGTAGACCAAGTCTTAGTGTCAGCCCCCTGTCTGGTCATATTGGTAATAGTCGCAATAATAGAAGAGTATCCCTTAATAAAGCGCCTATAATAATTGGAGAAACCAATAAACCTCTGAATAGCCTTGAGTCCCTTAGGCAATGGCCAATCTAAAATAGACTGGAGTTTGTCGGGATCCATCTTAAAGCCTTCCCCAGAAATCACGTAACCAAGAAAGTCTGAGACTGGTCAAAACTACATTTCTCCAATTTGCAGTATAACCCATGTTGAAGAAGTTTGTGTAATACCTTTCTGACTTGTCTATGGTGGGTCTCAATCTCTCTAGAGTGTATAAGTATGTCGTCCAGGTACACAATAACACAATCATGTTAAAATTCCCTGAGAAGTTCATTAATCAAATCCTGAAATACTGCCGGTGCGTTACAAAGACCAAAAGGCATGACCGTGTATTCATAATGCCCATAACGGGTATTGAACGCGGTCATCCACTCGTGTCCTTGCTGGATTCTCACCAAGTTATATGCCCCTCTGAGATCCAACTTGGTGAAAATTTTAGAGCCCTTTAGGCGATCAAACAGCTCGGTAATCAAGGGGATCGGATAGGCGTTTCTGATGGTTATTTTATTCAAACCTCGGTAATCAATGCAAGGTCTTAGGGAACCATCCTTCTTTTTAACAAAAAAAAACCCAGCCCCGGCAGGGGAAGAAGATCTCCTAATGAATCCTTTGTCTAGATTCTCCCGAATATATTCCTCTAGAACTGAATTCTCTTTGGTGGATAGAGGATATACATTACCCCTCGGAGGCATGGTACCAGGTAGCAGATTAATTTTACAGTCAAAAGTCCTGTGTGGAGGTAGAGTATCAGCATTCTTTTTGTCGAATACTGCTTTTAAATCCAGGTACCGAGGCGGTATCTGTAAATCTGTAGACTGGGTAGAACTACCTGGTGTGTTAATTATACCCAATGGAGAAACCCTCCGTAAACACCTCTCCTGGCAACCCTGGCCCCATGAGAGTATCTCCCCTAACTCCCAATCAATAATAGGGTTATGTCTCTTTAACCATGGGTAACCCAGGACTATGGGAACAGAAGGGGACGAAATAAGCATAAGCGATAAGTTCTCCTCGTGTAAGATACCAACAGTTAAGTTAACGGGTATGGTTTCACGAAAGATAACAGGCTCAAGTAAAGGTCTACCATCTATGGCCTCAACGGCCAAGGGTGTATCCCTTAACTGGGATGGGATAGTGTGTTTAGTAGCAAAGGCCTGGTCGATAAAATTCTCAGCAGCTCCGGAATCTATCAAAGCCATGGTCTTTAGTACTCCCTTCTCCCAAGTTAAAGAAACTGGTAGCAGAAGCCTGTGATATTTATAGTTACGAGTAGAGGACAAAATAGAAACACCCAAGGCCTGTCCTCTAGAGAAACTTAGGTGCGGGCGTTTCCCGAGCGATTAGGACAATTCAGGCGTAAGTGACCTCTGACTCCACAATACATACACAATCCCTCCCTTCTCCTGTACTGTCTTTCCTCTTCTGAGAGGCGAGTATTGCCTATCTGCATAGGTTCAGGAAACAGTGAGGTAGTGGAATCAGGACTTTGAAATGCGGGAGCTAATTTAAAGGAAGGTCTAAAGTTCCTCTCTCGAGTGTTCTGTCTTTCTCTTAAACGCTCATCAATACGAGATATGAACGAAATTAAATCCTCCAAATTTTCAGGAAGCTCTCTAGTAGCAACCTCGTCAAGGATTACATCTGATAGCCCGTTCAAAAATACATCTATATAAGCCTGCTCATTCCACTTAACTTCTGCCGCCAAAGACCTGAACTCTAGTGCATAATCCACAAGTGTTCGGTTCTCTTGTCTCAGGCGCAAAAGTAATCTAGCTGCATTGACCTTTCTACCAGGAGGGTCAAAAGTTCTTCTAAAGGCAGCTACAAAGGCATTATAATTATATACTAACGGGTTATCATTCTCCCATAATGGGTTGGCCCATCTCAGAGCTCTCTCAATGAGTAAGGTGATAATAAATCCAACCTTCGCCCTATCTGTAGGATAGGAGCGAGGTTGTAATTCAAAGTGGATACTGATCTGGTTTAAAAAACCACGACACTTCTCAGGTGAACCACCATAACGTACTTGTGGGGTAATGCGTGAAGAGGCACCTACAGTGGCTACCTCTAGGCCTGAACTCACAGGGGAAATAGAAGTAGTACGCGTCTCCTCTGGTGGGTTATTAGCACGAGATAATAACGCCTGTAGTGCTAGGGCCATCTGATCCATTCTGTGTTCCATGGCTTCAAACCTGGGATCGAAAGGACCAAGCTGACTGTCTGTACTTGCAGGATCCATTGGCCCTGTCGTAATGTCCGGATCGGGACAGGGATCCAACACGCAGAGTACAGACAGTAGAAAGGTACGTATACCGGACCTTAGAATGGCCGGACTAACGTACGGAGATATAGAGAATGGTCAAAGGCAAGCCGAGGTCGAGGAAACGAGAAGACAGGTAAGCGAGGAACAAGCCGAGTCAAAGGGTAACAGAGATAAGCAGAGTAAAACAAACAAGCCGGCTCGGAACCAAAAGGATAACTGGAATACAAGAGCGCTGGGTGACTAGACAGGCTAGAACCACGACAGGGCAATGAGCAAATGGAAGAAGCACTGTTAAATACCCTGGCTCAGGAGAGTAGACACGCCTCCGACGAGTCCTGATTAGTCTCCAGACAATTGAGTGACAGGTCGGTCCGGGTTGGCGTCATGACGTCGACTGCTGGGCGTCGTGTTACAAAAGGAAGTGGATCCCTTGCGGCCGGCGTGTAAATGACCGGAAGGACCGCGAGGAACGGAGGAAACAGCCCTTCTGGACGGATAAACTTCTAAGTCTCTACCTCTCTCAGAGGTAGAGGCTTCAGGTATCCTGACACATACAAGGCGACACCTCCGCCACCTTTACTTGCAATGTCAGGACGGTTCGTGTACGAGAGATGTCTGTTGCGTTTGAACAGGTTGTAGCCCTCCAGCTGGAGACTTTCAGCAACAGAAGAGTCTGAGAGATGAGTTTCAGTGAAACATAAAACATCTCCAAGTGTCAACTCGTGGTGAGATTTGATATCTTCAATGTGAGCTGGTAATCCTTCCGTGTTATGATGGATAATTGTTAATGTTTTCTGTTTGTCTGTTGTCTGTAGAAACTTTAAGAGGGGCATAACACTTTCCAGTGATGCATTCTTCATGGAGTCCAGGGAGGCTGTGATTTCAGGATCAGCAAAGATCTTCTTCTCATCAAAGTCTGTTATGTGCAGTCCTTGCAGTGTAGTCGTTCTACTCAGAGCAACATAGGCCATTCCCGGTTGGAAGACCCGTTTCAATGAGACCACTGCCGACTGTATCGACATCCCCTGACACTTATGAATCGTACATGCAAAAGCCAACTTCAGGGGGAACTGCCTGCGAACAACTCCTTTCTGTCTCAGGTTTTCCTCTACCCTTTCAATGTACACCAAGTTGTCATCATCACAAGATGACCTGTTACGGTATCTCTGTCCTGCATTTGGATTGTCCAGTACAAGCCCAAGCTTGTTTACCGTAGTAGCACCATTCTCAGTCTGGATGATTATTCTTGCAATCCTGCCAAATGTCCCGTTAACAAGCCCGTCTTCAACATCAATGTTTCTTGTGATCATGATACGGGCACCTTCAGCTGCTTGCAGTGTGTCAATCAGATTGTCTTTGTGACCTTTTAACGGTTGGTGTTGCCTCTGCATCACTCCTGTTTTAGGGTCTTTTCTGTAATCGTCGGCATCTATGTTGGTGACGTTTGAATGGAGAACAGGCACAGTTGCGGCATTATATTTGTGAACCTCTTTGTTGGTGGCAAAGATGTGCAGAACATCATTAGGGCAGTGGGTGCGATCTGTCAAAGCCTGAGCAAGCAGACCTTTGTCATCATTGCTTAAGGTGCCAGTCTTCTGCTTGACTCTGATTCTATTCAAAAGCTCTGCAAATGAAATGTCATCCTTCTGTCGCATGATCTCTGTCAGCGTGATCATCTGAAAGTAGTCTTTCCAGACGTCATTGGTATTTTCCTCAAACACGCAGAGTGGCTTACTTTTTCCCAGCGGGGGGACCTGGTAAAAGTCTCCTACTGCTAGTACTGACATACCACCAAAAGGTTTCTTACTGCCTTTGATTTGCTGTAATCTCCAGTTGATGTAGGCAAACAGGGGCTTTGAAATCATTGACATCTCGTCAATAACAATGATCTCCGCATTTGGCAGCTGTGCCCTCACTTCATCTATAAGATTTCCAAGTCCTTGGTAGGGTGGCTTCAAGCTTCTTGGCAACTTCAGCAGAGAATGCAAAGTGTTGCCTGAAATGTTGAAAGCTGCTGTTCCTGTAAATGCAGTTAGTAAACCGCTGGGCATGGATATGTCTGCTTCCTCACGTAGTCTGGTAAGTTTACAAAGTATCTTTGTCGCCTCAGCATAGATGCATTTTATCAGGTGTGATTTGCCTGTTCCTGCACCACCAGTGACAAAGTAATAGAATGGGTCAGGATTTAGGCCACGCACATGGTTAGTGCACCAGTCACAAACTGAGTAGAATGTCTGAGCTTGTATCCGGTTAAGGTTTCTGTACATTTTCCGAAGGAAATCAGGGCACATTTGTGGGGCCTTCACAGTAAGCGCAATTCCACCTGTTTGTTTGTGACGTGTATACTCCGGAACATCATCTTGTTCATTCTCATGAAGTGGCTCCGCTTCTTTGCGTTCCTCTATACATTCCAACCTATCTAACTCAACTTCTGGGGCAAAGGTGTTCCAAGCATCTTCAACAGGGCCATTTTTTACAAAGTCATCCAAGACTTGTTCCACAATTTTGTTGTGTTGTTCGAACTTCTTTTGGTTGCTGGTAACAATTGCAGACACTGCTCGGATTGCTTCTTCTCCTGGTACGCTCACACAGGCACCTTTGTAAAATTCCTGGTGTGTTGGGAACCTTACAGTTTTCAGTGCTGACTCTGAACGGTGGGGGAGGTAGAGTTTAAGCAGTCTGCCGTAGTAGTTCTCTGGGTCCTTCTTCTCTGAGTAGCGTGCGTACCTGATGATTGCAGGCTTCCCTCTTGTGCGTTTTTGAATCATTCCCATTTCATTCAAAAGGCTGACATGCTTGCCGTCTTCCTTTTGCTTGCCATCTTCCTTCTGCTTGCCATAGACAACCCTGTAATGGGATGCAAAGTCTGCAAGACACATGGACTCAAACTCTGCTGTTTCGGGTCTGGCTCTATATTTGTCAACAAAACTCGTCATCCACACATTAAGAGAATCGGCTGGTTTGTTCTGCAACGCACTGAGCGGGAGACTCATTTTCAGTGCGTTGTCACCAGTTGGCAGAAAAACAACCTCACGTGAGCAAGACTTCATTTTCAGGCTGCACGTACGGGCCACAGACTCCTGGGCACTGACCTCTCTGTGTTTTGAATAAGCCTGAAGAACTTATTTCATTTCTTCCCGTTCTGTCTCTGTTTCTGCGCTCATTTCTTTGACTATTGTTTTGAGATGGTCACTCAGCTCACGTTCTGGTTTGGATATGTAGGACAACATGTACATGATGCAACCATACTCATCAAGAATGTACTGGATGTCCATGTTGGCGTTCCAGGCCGTCAGCAAATGTGGATTGTAGTTGTTCACCCAGCAGTCCTTGACATCACGTTTCATTACAATCACGCTTGAGGAGGTCAATGCCTCAATGTACAAGTTGTACTGATTCAAAGTCATATCACACTGTGCCAGTAGCTGTGACATGTCTTCAAGCTGCACATTCGGGTTATTAAGCAAATCCCAGACTGGTTTCAGTTCGTTTTTGGCTGCTTGTGGTTTCATTGCACAATCTCCTTGTTCTTCTGGCAACGGGTAAGTTATCCTCGTTTTTATAATAGGTGGCTTTGGAAATCCAAATTTGCATACTCTGTTACCTTTCTTGCACGATTTTGAATGAGATCTGCTGTGCATTTGAAGTTCTGTTACAAATCTGTGAAGTAAGGCATGTTTGGCTTCATCAGGCAGCTGGCATGAGATGTTATGATCTATAAAGGCACACACCTGGTCATCACTATCTTGTCCAAATATAGGAGCTCCTGCTACCCAACAGAGACAATGTATATGAGGGCTCCCTCTCGCCTGAAATTCAACCCGGTAAAAGTAATCGATAACTTCACCGATTGGCTGTGCAGGACCCAACAGCAGCTCTCGCATCAGAGCATCAACTCGTTTGTCAAACATGCGCATGGTGGTCTCTGGGTTGCCTCGAAGAATGTCACACTTTTCAGCCCAGTCTAGCTTTGCAAAATCCACCTTTTGACCTTGTTGCGCCTTTATTGCCGTTATTACCTCTGGCCATCTGAATTCTGCAGCAGAGAAGGTAAGAAAAAATGTTGGCTTACCCAATTGTCTGACCATGGCTAACAAATTCTTCAGATTTTTATCCCAATAAGCTGGACTCCCTCTCAGTGGTTGCATGAACCTTGTGGCATCTCGGTTTCGCACCAACCTCTCAACCTCACGCTTGTCCTGTAGCAGCTTGTTGGATATTTTCTGTCCATCCCTGGTATTGGGTTTTCCTTTCCTTAACTGGATGGACATGCTGCTTTTGGCCATGTGTGTTTCTGTGACAAACTGTGCAAAGAGGTAGCTTGTGTCTCTTGCAAAACGAGTATCAACACAAAAAAGCCTTGCATTGAAATACATGCTCGGGGACAGTTTGACTTGTCTTGCCTGGTCCAATGTATTCTGTCCAGTAGGAAACTGAACAGGGAAAGCCATTGCCTCAAGCCTAGGAATTTTAAAGAAGCTGACAGGTGTGTTTCCTTGTGCAGGTGCAATGCTGAATATCCCATCACCGTGTGTCAGTGCTTCCTCTCCAAGGTCAGATGGCTGCAAACAACTGTCTAGGCCAATTCCAGGTCTTAGTGAATCCTTTTCATCCTCTGCATTGGGAGGTTGTTGGTCATGGCCTTCCTGTTGCTCAGAAGCAGCCAGTAAACATGCAGACTATACCTCTGATGGATCACAATTTTCGATGCGTTCAAGTTTCTCCATCATTTCAGTTTCATCACAACTGTCGAGTTCCATCCCATCATCATCATCATCATTATCATCATCAGCGATTGTCTCATCCACTCTGATTGAAATGTCACTGTAGTCGGGGTGTGTGTCAATGAGTTTTGACAGACCTGCTACTACATTTCTCATGTTGACATTGTGAAACAGCTGGTGGCCTTTGTAAGTCAGACGTCTTTTCAGCTTCACTCTGTGTAACTGGGATGTGCTGTGCGATCTTGGTAGAGTATTGACCGTGGTTTCCACCTCGGATGGCACACACACTACAGCGCCGTGTATAGCTGCCTGTCGACCTTTGGGAAGTGTGATGATCTTGGCAAATGGCAGTATTTTGGCCAAAAGTCTTCTTTCCAGCACATTCAAAATGCAAAGCTCTGGGGGAATGGGCGCCAGCTCCATGTTGTTAGCCACAGCGATGGATGATTTGTGTCCTGCTTTTAAATGTGAATCACAGTTGTGACAAATCCATTCTTTGGTCCTTTCATCTGGTACGGTGCATTGTTCAGGGCCTTGACAGTGATTGTTGCACACATGGACATATTTCCCTGTCAAACAGGCAGCAACAATGTGTAGATTCTTCTTGTAATTACTGTGAATGCAATGTTTCACTTGGTTAGGGAAAAGGGTGCGATGACACATTGTGCACACAAACGTTGGCCCAGCTTTAATGCATTCATGGAAAGTGGATATGGCTGTCTGCATTAGGCTGTTGTCCACTGGTTGACTGCATTCCCGTATGACACATGCCCATCGCCTATATTTCATTCTTATTTTGAAGGCACATTGCATCTTATGGGTTATGCGAAAATCTGCTTGAGTGTGACGTTTCATTTTCATGTAACTCATGCAATGTTGCAAGTGACGTTTTCTGAAAGCAGGATCATTATGATACTTTCTGGTGATGTATTGCTTCTGCTTCAAGTTGAAATCGGCATTTGTCGCATATTTTCTGGTGATGTATTGCTTCTGCTTCAAGTTGAAATCGGCATTTGTTGCATATTTTCTGGTGATGTATTGCTTCTGCTTCAAGTTGAAATCGGCATTTGTTGCATATTTTCTGGTGATGTATTGCTTCTGCTTCAAGTTGAAATCGGCATTTGTCGCATATTTTCTGGTGATGTATTGCTTCTGCTTCAAGTTGAAATCGGCATTTGTCGCATATTTTCTGGTAATGTATTGCTTCTGCTTCAAGTTGAAATCGGCATTTGTTGCATATTTTCTGGTGATGTATTGCTTCTGCTTCAAGTTGAAATCGGCATCTGTCGCATATTTGCGAATGATATATTGCTTCTGCTTCAACTTAAAATCAGCATCTGCTCTGTATCGGCCGGTGATGTATGTCCTCTTCTTATTGGTGACAGACATCTTTGTAGCCTTGAAACCACGCCTTCTTTCATTTCTGTGTCTTGTCTTCAGTTTTTGTTGTTGCTGTGCATTTAATTTGGAAAATGCCTTACTGACCTTCCATATGCCCTGTGAGGATTGTGCATCAAGTGACCGTGGAGAATGCTTACTGGCTGGGAATCCAGTGTGTGTTGCATCTCTGGTCATCTGTGTCAATTTGTTCTCCACATGCTTCCCATTATGTGGTTTGTCAGATTGCACCGGTAGGGACAGCAAACCATCTGACAGACGTCTTGCACGATGAAATGAGACTGGCATGAAATCATACTGCAGTCCATCAATAGGGCCTCTGGTGTCTGTAAGGAGCAATTCATACAAATTATAAATCCTTGCCCACATATCACTCAAATGTGTAAAAGTGATCATAACCACTTTTCCTTTTCCAGTGGCTGGAAGTCCATCATTATTTCGACTATGAGAATCAAACAGTCCATATCTCCCAGACTTGTCTCTGAACAATGCAATGCAATATGGCACTACTATAAAAAGTGCATGTGTAACATCTGCATTGAGGCACTGAAGTCTTGTGGAGAGGTCAACAAACCAACCTTGGTTGTCACCGTCTACCGTGGCGCTCACACATCCCGATAACACTGGAGATTTAACAACGTTATACTCATATTTTTCAGTGTTGACTCTGAGGGGCACTTCTTCCATTGTCAAGTGTTGGTGCTGATAGACATTTCTTCGTTTTAGCTGTTGTATTGTTGTGCCATACAAGCTGTTGCCCTTCTTCAGTATTTGATCAAGATCATCCTTCCTCACATCATCAAGCTCACTGTGGAATGCCAAAAATGTCAGAGCCATGCATGTACATTGTTTGTTCCTTAAACTTCCATAGCCATGATGACCCTGATGAAATGATGCCTGCACAGATATCTCACTTGGTACACATGGTTCTTGCATGCCATGGTTTTCAGAAGTGCCCATCACACTGTCACTGTGCTCTTGAACTTGACACTTAGTTGAACATGGGAATGGCACCACAGGATCACTATGTACCTCCTGGGCACATTCACTTTCACAAACCTCCATTTCCACTATGCTGCTGTGGGGCTCCGGATCCCGAAAACGTGGATCTGAAAGGTCCAGTTTAGTCCAGCGTATCTTTGCAGCTTTAGATCTCTTTCCTTTAGATGGCATGATGATATTCACACAGCTCTAATTTTACCACATGACAGGAGGCTTCATATTTGCATAACTCTCTTTACTGAAAATCTCCAGCAAAAGTCAGTAGGTGTACAAAAGGCCCTGTCTATGACATCACTCCCTCTTTCTTTGCTGCTCCAGCCTGGCACAGGTCAGAGTATTTTGCCTCTCCTGATTACTTTTCATTCTTCAAATGGTCATATTTTAATAACTGTAAATCCTACAGCAAAGAGCTGTATATTGTGAGAATCACAAGACCCAGACCTACATTTTGATGTATAGTATGTCTCTGAAATATTAAAAATAAGGGCAGAGTCGGGGGCGTGTCCTGGACGCAGACCGGAGCAGCCGCATGTAAGTGGAGCTCCGTGCCGCGGCGGCTAATAAAGGCGGAATACTAAGCCCATCATGCGACGAAACGCTACCAAAACCGACCTCCAACTAACATGTCTCAGACTAAAGGCAAACGGGCGGGTGAGAAGGCAAATTTTTTCGCCGCACGGACGGCGCAGGGGAAGGCCCCAAGCCAGACTGAAAATTTCCAAGATGGCGCCGAAGGAGAATCTGAAGCAGAAACGGGCGACCAGGAAAACCCACTGACACACAGCTCCCTGAAAAAACTGCTGGAGGAAATGTCAGACAAGATAGTGGGTAAGCTAGACACCGCTATTAAAGACCTGCAAAAAGAAATCCAAGATATAGGCCAGCGCACGTCGCACGCCGAGGATCAGCTTGCAGATTTGGCAGAGGCCCACAACACCCTCGCTGACACGGTGGAGGCCCTGGCTGGAAGGTTAAATGATCATGACCTAAAGATAGCCGACATGGAAGATCGGGCGCGCCGCAACAACTTGCGGATAAGAGGAGTAGCGGAAACGGTGAAAACTGAGGATCTCTCTGCACACATCACGGGCCTACTACGAGAACTGGCCCCGGACCTGCCGCATGATATACTCCTGCTAGACAGAATCCACAGGACAGCCAAACCCACATTTCTACCTCCATCCACTCCGAGAGATATCTTACTCAGGATGCATTACTATCATGCTAAGGAGGCGATTCTCACTGCCTGCAGAAAACGGAGGGAGATGCCACCGGCTTACAAAGACATAGCCATATATGCGGACATTTCCTCTTACACACTCAAGAGGAGACGAGACTTCAGAGAGGTAACCACCCGACTCAGGGAGAACCACTTGCCATACCGATGGGGATATCCCACCAAACTCCTGGTACTGAAAGAAGGGAAGACAACCGCCATCGGCTCCCCGGAGGAAGGCCAGAAAATCTTGAGAGAATGGAACATCGCAGCTGCGCCAACGAAGGCCCAAGAAGGAGACAGATCCAGAGTGACACAAGACTGGAAAAAGGCGAAAAAAAGATAAAGGACAATGACTGTCAGTGTGGGCGCCCTATGGTGACCTAATACATGGACATTTAAGCTGCAAGGCTGGGTAATGTACGAAACTGCAATGCATATACACCACACCACATATACCCCCGGTAGAGTGAGAGGTTGAGGGAGGGAGGGCTGCAGGGAGCACAAGAGATAGGAAGATAGCACAGAAACATGCTCCAGCTCTCCCCTCCTAACTCACTAAGGTGAGCCGGACCAACACAACATACCCACACCAAGTAGCTTTAGGCAATTGAAAAAAAAAAAAAAAAAAAAAAAAAAAATTTAAAAAAATAAAAAGAAAAAATAAAAAAAAAATCGAAACACTAAAAGCAAAAATAGTACAGAGGGGCCACCCTCATGACTCTAAAATATTCATCCGTAGAGCGATTAAGCGAGACTACACTGACATGTTAAATGTAACGAGCAAAAAAAAAAAAAAAAAAAGAGAGCACTAAGCAACAAAAGACACTACGTCTACAAGAAAGATGCAAAGTCGCGAAACTTTAGCTGAGAGCTGGGCTTGCCCAGCACACGCATGTAGTATAGCCGCACAGGAAATTGATATTCCTGTAGGACAGGAGGTCTTACGACCTCTTCCCCCACGGCACGCCAATGCAGTGCCATGCCGAATCCACGGCACCAATATCACTAAAGAATGTTTATGTATATACTTTGGTTAAAGTTACTGTATTACTGTATGTTGTTATCAGTTATGTTTTTGATTTATATGTTATGTACCTTACCACCAAACCGGGGACAGGGTTAGTGGGTGACTCAATGATTAGCAGTATACAAACTATGCCAAACACTGAATGCCGGGGGGTCGAGACTGCTAACGACTCCATAGGCACATTAAGGGAACTACCCTACACACAGGGGAGGACTCTGCTCAGCACGAGCGAGCTGGGAAGGGCAGAGACCCCCGAAACAATCGAATACCACCTCAGAGGTGCAGAGTACCGATCCCACGACCCACCGTGATAGTCTGTTCTTTCAATGTCAGAGGTCTAAACGCCCCGGTGAAAAGACATCTGCTCACCAGAGAAGCTAGGGCCCTAGGAGCTGATGTCCTTTGCCTACAAGAAACGCACTTTAGGCATAATGACCACTCAGCAGTATTGACTAATGACTACCCGACCCAATTCCACGCCACGTCTCCAGCGAAAGTTAGAGGGGTGTCCATCCTGATTAGTAGGGCGGTCTCGTTTAAGCTCCTTTCCTCAGACATAGACCCAAACGGCAGATACATAATCCTCATAGGAGAACTTAACGATGTGCTGTACACCATCGTAAACATCTACTCCCCCAACACCAACCAGCGAAATTTCCTGCACAAAATTCTGACCAAAACGAGCTCTGTCCAAAAGGGCGTCACAGTGATTGGAGGTGACCTCAATCACATTCTAGACCCGACACTCGACACGACACTACCGACACATAGGGTACGCCACCGCCCCCTGAATAGGCAATGTAGGGCCATAGCGAAACTCCTACATACCCATCACCTATATGACGCTTGGAGAACCACACACCCAACAGACAGAAAGTACACTCACTACTCAGCTGTGCATAACTCCTACTCGAAAATTGACGGATTTCTGGTGGCAGGCTCAGCACTTGACCAAATCATATCCAGCGACATAAAACAGATCACATGGTCAGACCACGCACCAGTAACCCTAGAATTAAAAAACAATTACGACTTTAAGCACCGCAGCCCCTGGAAAATTAACAACTCCCTGCTGAGGGACGAGCGGTTTGCAGACACACTGGCAGGTGATATCCACACATATTTCCAATTAAACGATACCAAAGATATCTCAGATGCTACCTTGTGGCTGGCACACAAATCAGTAGCGAGAGGCTTACTAATAAGTAGAGCGGCATACGTGAAAAAACAGCGGCAAACACAACTCAGAACATGGCAAACAGAACTATACGAGATAAACAGACTGAACCAAATCGCACCGACTATAGAGACAAAAACCAAGATAGCCCAGCTCAATAAGCTCATACTCCAACACGCACTAGACACGGTCAACTTAAACATGCAACGACTCAGACTGTCACATTATGTCCAGGGCAACAGAGCTAGTAAGCTATTAGCGCAACGCCTAAAAACCAGGCAGGCGAACCAAAAAATATCCTACCTCACAGACCAAACAGGAGCCAAAATATCCACCCCTAAGGGAATTAGTGAGGTGTTTGCTACATACTACTCCTCTCTATATAACATAAAGCACAACACACACACGACGCACGCGACAGACCTCAATATTAGAAAGTACCTAGACACGATCACACTACCTAAGATCACAGCTCAACACAAATCAGCACTCACCAAACCGATCGAGGAACAGGAAATCATAGACCTGATCAAAGACCTCCCGATGGGGAAATCTCCAGGGCCAGACGGGTTTGACAACCAATATTACAAGAGGTTTGGCACCATACTGGCACCTTACCTGGCTAGACTGTTCACAGAGGCGGCTCTCAAGGGGGAACTTCCCAGGGAAACATTAGCAGCGCATATTGTGACACTCCCTAAACCGAACAAGCCCCCAACGGTGCCGCAGAACTTTAGACCTATCTCCCTCCTAAATACAGATGCCAAGCTTTTCGCTAAACTCTACGCCAACCGCCTAGGGAAAATATTACCGCACATCATCCATAACGACCAAGTGGGTTTTATAAAAGGGAGGCAGGGGGCAGATAATACGAGGAAAGTTATCAATATACTCCACCATCTGAAACTCAGAAAAGGGGCGGGTCTCATGGTCTCCCTTGACGCCGAAAAGGCGTTTGACCGATTGCACTGGGGGTTCCTCCAGCAGGTCTTAGGCAAATTCGACATCCCCGAAGGGTTTGTGTCGGTGGTCAAAGCCCTCTATAGCGACCCCTCAGCGAGAGTACTTAATGCGGGTTTTTTATCCGAGCCGTTCCGGCTCACAAACGGAACGAGACAAGGGTGCCCCCTATCCCCTTTGCTCTACGTCCTGGCGCTAGAGCCGCTGGCGATCAGGATAAGAGAGAACACGGCGATTCATGGGATGGGGATTGGAAACAAGATGTACAAGGCGAACCTATTCGCCGACGACATATTACTCACCCTCACGCAACCTAACATCTCACTGCCGAACCTCCTACACGAAATAGAAACGTACGGAGGGCACTCATATTACAAACTCAACATCTCGAAAACGCAGGCGATGGGGATAGGGATACCACGAAGTGACATAGACCACTTGAAACACACTTTCCCCTTAGATTGGAGAGACGACTACCTCACCTTCCTGGGATTGAGAATCCCAAAAGAGCCGCAAGGTCTCCTGGAGCTCAACTATGGGAGACTGCAGAGGGAAATTAGCGACACACTAAAACAGTGGGAGACTAAATACATGTCCTGGGTAGGGAGACTAGCGGCGGTAAAGATGATGTTACTGCCAAAATACCAATACCTGCTCAGAACACTACAGATTCCACTACCTCACATATACCTCCGAAAACTGCAAAACACCCTCACCAGCTTCGTATGGGCGCACAAAAAAGTGAGGGTAGCCACAAAGGTCCTCACCAGACAGGTGTCGCAGGGAGGGCTGGGTTTGCCAGAGGTCCAGACATACTATAGAGCAGCCCTGCTGACTACAGCACTACAGACACACACAACACAAAACCCACCACAATGGGTGGAGATGGAGTCCACTTGGACATGTCCCAAAGGACTCAAATATCTCTTCTGGGTACCTCATGGGAAACGCCCGGCGCTCCCTGAGATGCCCACCACAACTGATACCTTACTGAAGATTTGGGACAAAGCAAGACCTCAACTGGGGTACACCACCAAATGGACAATGGCCACCCCCCTATACAGCTTACATATAGCACACCCCAACTTTGACCACCGGGGATGGACTGAGAAAGGATGCACACTGGTTACTCACCTGTTTAACCATGGACTCCTAAAACAATTCCCTGACTTGCAAGCCGAGTATGACTTACCACAGCGGTTGATATTCTCTTACCTCCAACTAAAAGGCATACTGTCGCACGACACCACCACAATCATTCCGACACAAGCGAAAAACATAGAAAAGGCATGTACGACTATGACCATGCCTACTAAGCCGCTGTCACTTATGTATGCCGCTCTCATTGACTCCACAGACCAACCACAAAAGGACAACTTTAGAGACGCCTGGCATAGGGAATTGGGCATGACACTTACAGTTGAGCAATGGAACAAGGCATTCATTGCACACAAAGGCAGGTCCAGATGCGCCTCCCACTTAGAGCTCCTCCGCAAGCTGCAATACAGATGGTACCTGGTACCAACCAGATTAGCCAACATATACCCAGGCACCTCCAAGCTTTGCTGGAGATGCTCCAAAGCAGAAGGTACAATGCTCCACACATGGTGGGCCTGCACGGCCCTCAAAGAATATTGGAGCGGGGTAGAAGGGACCATCAATGGTGCGCTACACTTAGACACCAAGCTAAATCCAGAAACAGCTTTACTGTTCATGTCGCTAGAAACCTACACTAAATCACAAGCCAGCCTAATATTCCACATACTAATGGCAGCTAACCTTTTGATAGCTAGGAATTGGAAACAAACGCAAGCACCTACAAGATCTAATGTCAGCCAGCAAACCACACTAAACCTGACGTATGAGACTGGGACCTACCAGGGGTTCCACCCATCGAAACACATGATACAGGCCAAGAAAGACTGGGAGGCATACATAGAGAGGGACAAAGAGCTGAACCCCTAAGAGGATAGGGACAAACGTTACCTCCACACAAAGGGAATCACTAAAAAAAAAAAAAAAAAAAAAAAAACATATCAGGTAGAAGGGAGGACAAGAAATCACTACGACAGGAGTAATAGACGAACTGAACAATCAGGTACGAGCGTCCACATTCGGGAGAAGAAGGCGTGGATTATAAGGTCAACGGCCCTAAAGACAGAGAGGCAGGCATAGTACCCACTATGTACATATCTATAGCGAAGTAAGGTACCCCGTTCTCATCTCCCCCTCTCCTATAGCCCCATCCCCCTTCCCCCCCCCAGGAGTACACGGTGAAATCAATTGGGAGATAGCCCACACTGATGTGCCCGTGATAAAGCACCAGTAGCATATATAAGTATATTCTGATTGTGACTTTAAAAATGTATCACTGTAAATGGAATGTCGCATTGTATATGGCTCCTTTACCCACCATTTTTTTCCTTCTGTATCCCAGTTTTGATATTTGGACTTGAAAAATAAAAATTGTCAAATTGGAAAAAAAAAATAAGGGCAGAGTCGCAGTTTATATTCAATGAATGTCAATAGACGGTGTGAGTTGCAAACAAATGGTCATATTGTGAAAACTATCAGCACTATGGCTTAGCAGTGGACATGTTTAGTGGCAGCAGGGATATAAGATTTGTGTAGGTGGGCTGAATAACTGTGGGCAGAGTAACTGTGTGGAGTGTTTGGAGTGAGTAAAATCGTAAACATTACACTAACCAATTGATCGATCAAATTTAAAAAGTGCACATGGCAAGCTTGATAGAGTGAAAAATGCATTTCAACTTTTATTTATTTATATAGCACATTTAATTGCAACCTTGTTTCCCAAAGTGCTTCACAGTTACATTAACCCCTATTATGCCCTATTCTAAGCGGCTCTAAATGCCGGGTTTTTTGTGACCAAATGGCTACTAAAAAAGACTGGACATACCCCATTTGCAATACCTTGGGTTGTCTACTATTGCAAATGGTATGCCATTATGGGTGTAAATTTAATTCCTGGGCTACCATACAGTCTCAAAGGCAACGTAACCAATCTGGCGAATTTCAATTTCAAATGTAACACGCTATATTTGACCCTGTAACTTCCCAAAACACCATAGAACCTGTACATAGGGGGTACTGTTTTACACGTGAGAATTTGCTGAATACAAATATGTGTATTTTATTACAGTGAAAGCAAACAGTATTATGACATTGACAGTTAAAATGTCATGTAGAACTAAAACAATAACATTTCTTATTTTCTCTCATTTTTCTCATATTAAATGATGTTTCATAGCTAAATATTTGATATTAAATGAAAGCCCTGTTTCCCCTGAATAAAATGATATATAATAAGGGGGGGTGCATTTAATATGAAAGAGGTGAATTACGGTTGGACAGACATATAGCGCAAATGCCAGGTTTTGTTTACATTTTGTTTTGTTCACAACGTGTACATTTGGCTCAGTCTTTAAGGGGTTAAAACATACATTTATAAAAACATTAGCAGGTGTACAAAAGGCCCTGTCTATGACATCACTTGCTGCTGCAGCCTGGGCACAGGTCAGAGTATTTTGGCGGTTGCCATCTTCAAACTGTCGTATTTAAAAAACTATAAACCATACAGCGAAGAGCTTTATATTGTGAGAATCACAAGACCCAGACCTACATTTTGATGCATAGTATGTCTCTGAGATATTAACAATGAAGGCACAGTCGCAGTTTAGAAATTGCCCTTCAAGTTTGAGCTTGCTTGAATGAAGTTTCAATGAATGTCAATGGAAGGCGTGAGTTGCAAACAAATGGTCATATTGTGAAAACTATCAGGACTATGGCTTAGCTGTTGACATTTTTAGTGGCAGCAGGGATAGCTGAACGTTTTGATATGAGATTTGTGTAGGTGGGCCTGAAAATGAGGGAGTGGTGGCAGTTTAGAAATCATGTCCTGATTTTTCAGCTTTTGCCAGCTCCCACTGTAGTTTTGAACATTTTGCCATTCATTCCTATGGGACAAATTTCGCCACAAGAATGACGATATTCCGTGAACCATTCGGCGAAACGTTCCACAAAGTAATAGCAATCCGATCGTGAACAATCCGCACGTTTCGGTATATTATGGTCTATGTAGTGTAAAAACTGTGGGAGGAGTTAGGGTGGCAAATTTGGCTATAATAATAATAATAATAACTAGAAAAGCTACAATTTCTGGGGAAATTGTGAAGTGTTCTTGCCTCCACCAGTAGTATACAACTGGAGTGGGCGGAGTAACTGTTATTATTTATTTATATAGCACATTTAATTGCAACGTTGTTGCACAGTTACATTAAAACATACAGTTATAAAAACATTAGCAGGTGCAAATGGCCCTGTCTATGACATCACTTGCTGCTGCAGCCTTGCACAGGTCAGAGTATTTTTGCGGTTGCCATCTTCAAACGGTCGTATTTTAAAAACTATAAATCCTACAGTGAAGAGCTTTATATTGTGAGAATCACAAGACCCAGACCTACATTTTGATGTATAGTATGTCTCTGAGATATTAACAAGGAAGGCACAGTCGCAGTTTAGAAATTGCCCTTCAAATGTGAGCTTTGCAGAGTGGCGTTTCAATGAATGTCAATGGACTGCGTGAGTTGCAAACAAATGGTCATATTGCGAAAACAATCAGGACTATGGCTTAGCCGTGGACATTTTTATTGGCAGCAGGGATAGCTGAACGTTTTGATATAAGATTTGTGTAGGTGGGCTTGAAAATGAGGGAGTAGTGGCAGTTTAGAAATCATGTCCTGATTTTTCAGCTTTTGCCAGCTCCCACTCTAGCTTTGCCATTCATTCCTATGGGACAAATTTCGCCACAAGAATGACGATATTCCGAGAACCATTCAGCGAAACGTTCCACAAAGTAATAGCAACGCGATCGGGAACAATCTGCACGTTTTGGTAAATTTTTGTCTATGTAGTGTAAAAACTGTGGGAGGAGTTAGGGTGGCAAATTTGGCTATAATAAGAATAATAATAATAACTAGAAAAGCTACAATTTCTGGGGAAATTGTGTGAAGTGTTCTTGCCTCCACCAGTAGTCTACAACTGGAGTGGGCGGAGTAACTGTTATTATTTATTTATATAGCACATTTAATTGCAACGTTGTTGCCCAAGGTGCTTCACAGTTACATTAAAACATACATTTATAAAAACATTAGCAGGTGTAGAAAAGGCTTTCTCTATGACATCACTTGCTGCTGCAGCCTGGCACAAGTCAGAGTATTTTGGCAGTTGCCATCTTCAAACTGTCGTATTTTAAAAACTATAATTCCTACAGTGAAGAGCTTTATATTGTGAGAATCACAAGACCCAGACCTACATTATGATGTATAGTATGTCTCTGGGATATTAACAATGAAGGCACAGTCGCAGTTTAGAAATTGCCCTTCAAATGTGAGCTTTGCAGAGTGGAGTTTCAATGAATGTCAATGGAAGGCGTGAGTTGCAAACAAATGGTCATATTGTGAAAACTATCAGGACTATGGCTTAGCTGTGGACATTTTTAGTGGCAGCAGGGATAGCTGAACGTTTTGATATAAGATTTGTGTAGGTGGGCTTGAAAATGAGGGAGTGGTGGCAGTTTAGAAATCATGTCCTGATTTTTCAGCTTTTGCCAGCTCCCACTCTAGCTTTGCCATTCATTCCTATGGGACAAATTTCGCCACAAGAACGACGATATTCCATGAACCATTCGGCGAAACGTTCCACAAAGTAATAGCAATCCGATCGGGAACAATCTGCACGTTTTGGTAAATTTTTGTCTATGTAGTGTAAAAACTGTGGGAGGAGTTAGGGTGGCAAATTTGGCTATAATAAGAATAATAATAACTAGAAAAGCTACAATTTCTGGGGAAATTGTGTGAAGTGTTCTTGCCTCCATCAGTAGTCTACAACTAGAGTGGGCGGAGTAACTGTTAGTATTTATTTATATAGCACATTTAATTGCAATGTTGTTGCCCAAAGTGCTTCCCAGTTACATTAAAACATACAGTTATAAAAAATTAGCAGGTGTAAAAGGCTTTGTCTATGACATCACTTGCTGCTGCAGCCTTGCACAGGTCAGAGTATTTTGGCGGTTGCCATCTTCAAACAGTCGTATTTTAAAAACTATAAATCCTACAGTGAAGAGCTTTATATTGTGAGAATCACAAGACCCAGACCTACATTTTGATGTATAGTATGTCTCTGAGATATTAACAATGAAGGCACAGTCGCAGTTTAGAAATTGCCCTTCAAATGTGAGCTTTGCAAAGTGGAGTTTCAATGAATGTCAATGGAAGGCGTGAGTTGCAAACAAATGGTCATATTGTGAAAACTATCAGGACTATGGCTTAGCCGTGGACATTTCTAGTGGCAGCAGGGATAGCTGAACGTTTTGATATAAGATTTGTGTAGGTGGGCCTGAAAATGAGGGAGTGGTGGCAGTTTAGAAATCATGTCCTGATTTTTCAGCTTTTGCCAGCTCCCACTCTAGCTTTGCCATTCATTCCTATGGGACAAATTTCGCCACAAGAACGACGATATTCCGTGAACCATTCGGCGAAACGTTCCACAAAGTAATAGCAATCCGATCGGGAACAATCTGCACGTTTTGGTAAATTTTTGTCTATGTAGTGTAAAAACTGTGGGAGGAGTTAGGGTGGCAAATTTGGCTATAATAAGAATAATAATAACTAGAAAAGCTACAATTTCTGGGGAAATTGTGTGAAGTGTTCTTGCCTCCATCAGTAGTCTACAACTAGAGTGGGCGGAGTAACTGTTAGTATTTATTTATATAGCACATTTAATTGCAATGTTGTTGCCCAAAGTGCTTCCCAGTTACATTAAAACATACAGTTATAAAAAATTAGCAGGTGTAAAAGGCTTTGTCTATGACATCACTTGCTGCTGCAGCCTTGCACAGGTCAGAGTATTTTGGCGGTTGCCATCTTCAAACAGTCGTATTTTAAAAACTATAAATCCTACAGTGAAGAGCTTTATATTGTGAGAATCACAAGACCCAGACCTACATTTTGATGTATAGTATGTCTCTGAGATATTAACAATGAAGGCACAGTCGCAGTTTAGAAATTGCCCTTCAAATGTGAGCTTTGCAAAGTGGAGTTTCAATGAATGTCAATGGAAGGCGTGAGTTGCAAACAAATGGTCATATTGTGAAAACTATCAGGACTATGGCTTAGCCGTGGACATTTCTAGTGGCAGCAGGGATAGCTGAACGTTTTGATATAAGATTTGTGTAGGTGGGCCTGAAAATGAGGGAGTGGTGGCAGTTTAGAAATCATGTCCTGATTTTTCAGCTTTTGCCAGCTCCCACTCTAGCTTTGCCATTCATTCCTATGGGACAAATTTCGCCACAAGAACGACGATATTCCGTGAACCATTCGGCGAAACGTTCCACAAAGTAATAGCAATCCGATCGGGAACAATCTGCACGTTTTGGTATATTTTTGTCTATGTAGTGTAAAAACTGTGGGAGGAGTTAGGGTGGCAAATTTGGCTATAATAAGAATAATAAGAATAATAATAATAATATATATGTGAGATAACATTAAGTGGTCTTGCTATGCAAGAACACTTAATAATATATATGTGAGATAACATTAAGTGGTCTTGCTATGCAAGAACACTTAATAATAATATATATGTGAGATAACATTAAGTGGTCTTGCTATGCAAGAACACTTAATAATAATAATAATATACATGTGAGATAACATTAAGTGGTCTTGCTATGCAAGAACACTTAATAATATATATGTGAGATAACATTAAGTGGTCTTGCTATGCAAGAACACTTAACTAGAAAAGCTACAATTCCTGGGGAAATTGTGTGAAGTGTTCTTGCCTCCACCAGTAGTCTACAACTGGAGTGGGCGGAGTAACTGTTATTATTTATTTATATAGCACATTTAATTGCAACGTTGTTGCCCAAAGTGCTTCACAGTTACATTAAAACATACAGTTATACAAACCATTAGCAGGTGCAAAAGGCCCTGTCTATGACATCACTTGCTGCTGAAGCCTTGCACAGGTCAGAGTATTTCTGCAGTTGCCATCTTCAAACTGTCGTATTTTAAAAACTATAAATCCTACAGTGAAGAGCTTTATATTGTGAGAATCACAAGGTCCAGACCTAAATTTTGATGTATAGTATGTCTCTGAGATATTAACAATGAAGGCACAGTCGCAGTTTAGAAATTGCCCTTCAAATGTGAGCTTTGCAGAGTGGAGTTTCAATGAATGTCAATGGACTGCGTGAGTTGCAAACAAATGGTCATATTGCGAAAACTATAAGGACTATGGCTTAGCTGTCGACATTTTTAGTGGCAGCAGAGATAGCTAAACGTTTTAATATACGATTTGTGTAGGTGGGCCTGAAAATGAGGGAGAGGTGGCAGTTTAGAAATCATGTCCTGATTTTTCAGCTTTTGTCAGCTCCCACTCTAGCTTTGCCATTCATTCCTATGGGACAAATCTCGCCACAAGAACGACGATATTCCGTGAACCATTCAGCAAAACGTTCCACAAAGTAATAGCAATCCGATCGGGAACAATCTGCACGTTTCGGTATATTTCTGTCTATGTAGTGTAAAAACTGTGGGAGGAGTTAGGGTGGCAAATTTGGCTATAATAAGAATAATAAGAATAATAATAATAATATATATGTGAGATAACATTAAGTGGTCTTGCTATGCAAGAACACTTAACTAGAAAAGCTACAATTTTTGGGGAAATTGTGTGAAGTGTTCTTGCCTCCACCAGTAGTCTACAACTGGAGTGGGCGGAGTAACTGTTATTATTTATTTATATAGCACATTTAATTGCAACGTTGTTGCCCAAAGTGCTTCACAGTTACATTAAAACATACAGTTATAAAAACATCAGCAGGTGCAAAAGGCCCTGTCTATGACATCACTTGCTGCTGCAGCCTGGCACAGGTCAGATTATTTTTGTGGTTGCCATCTTCAAACGGTCGTATTTTAAAAACTATAAATCCTACAGCGAAGAGCTTTATATTGTGAGAATCACAAGACCCAGACCTACATTTTGATGTATAGTATGTCTCTGAGATATTAACAATGAAGGCACAGTCGCAGTTCAGAAATTGCCCTTCAAATGTGAGCTTTGCAGAGTGGAGTTTCAATTAATGTCAATGGGCTGCGTGAGTTGCAAACAAATGGTCATAGTGTGAAAACTATCAGGACTATGGCTTAGCTGTGGACATTTTTAGTGGCAGCAGGGATAGCTGAACGTTTTGATATAAGATTTGTGTAGGTGGGCTTGAAAATAAGGGAGTGGTGGCAGTTTAGAAATCATGTCCTGATTTTTTAGCTTTTGCCAGCTCCCACTCTAGCTTTGCCATTCATTCCTATGGGACAAATTTCGCCACAAGAACGACGATATTCCGAGAACCATTCGGCAAAACGTTCCACAAAGTAATAGCAATCCGATCGGGAACAATCTGCACGTTTTGGTATATTTTTGTCTATGTAGTGTAAAAACTGTGGGAGGAGTTAGGGTGGCAAATTTGGCTATAATAATAATAATAATAATATATATGTGAGATAACAGTAAGTGGTCTTGCTTTGCAAGAACACTTAATAATATATATGTGAGATAACAGTAAGTGGTCTTGCTATGCAAGAACACGTAATAATAATATATATATGTGAGATAACATTAAGTGGTCTTGCTTTGCAAGAACACTTAATAATATATATGTGAGATAACATTAAGTGGTCTTGCTATGCAAGAACACTTAATAATAATATATATGTGAGATAACATTAAGTGGTCTTGCTATGCAAGAACACTTAATAATAATAATAATATATATGTGAGATAACATTAAGTGGTCTTGCTATGCAAGAACACTTAATAATAATAATATATATGTGAGATAACATTAAGTGGTCTTGCTATGCAAGAACACTTAACTAGAAAAGCTACAATTTCTGGGGAAATTGTGTGAAGTGTTCTTGCCTCCACCAGTAGTCTACAACTGGAGTGGGCGGAGTAACTGTTATTATTTATTTATATAGCACATTTAATTGCAACGTTGTTGCCCAAAGTGCGTCAGTTACATTAAAACATACAGTTATAAAAACATTAGCAGGTGTACAAAAGGCCCTGTCTATGACATCACTTGCTGCTGCAGCCTGGCACAGGTCAGAGTATTTTAGCAGTTGCCATCTTCAAACGGTCGTATTTTAAAAACTATAAATCCTACAGCGAAGAGCTTTATATTGTGAGAATCACAAGACCCAGACCTACATTTTGATGCATAGTATGTCTATGCAATATTAAAAATGAAGGCACAGTCGCAGTTTAGAAATTGCCCTTCAAATGTGAGCTTTTCAGAGTGGAGTTTCAATGAATGTTAATGGGTGGTGTGAGTTGCAAACAAATGGTCATATTGTGAAAACTATCAGGACTATGGCTTAGCTGGCAGCAGGGATAGCTGAACGTTTTGATATAAGATTTGTGTAGGTGGGCGTGAAAATGAGCAAGTGGTGGCAGTTTAGAAATCATGTCCTGATTTTTCAGCTTTTGCCAGCTCCCACTCTAGCTTTGCCATTCATTCCTATGGGACAAATTTCACCACAAGAACGACGATATTCCGTGAACCATTCGGCGAAACGTTCCACAAAGTAATAGCAATCCGATCTGCACGTTTTGGTATATTTTTGTCTATGTAGTGTAAAAACTGTGGGAGGAGTTAGGGTGGCAAATTTGGCTATAATAATAATAATAATAATATATATGTGAGATAACATTAAGTGGTCTTGCTATGCAAGAACACTTAATTATAATAAAATTGCCCACCCCCCACCAAAGCTCTGCAACACACACACACACACACTGCATTCATACACACAAACACACTGCATTCATTATATACACACACTGTAAATAAATATTAAATTAATATAATTTTTTTAGGATATAATTTTATTTAGAAATTTACCAATAGCTGCTGCATTTCCCACCCTAGTCTTTTACTCGAGTCAATAAGTTTTCCCAGTTTTTGGGGGTAAAATTAGGGGCCTCGGCTTATATTCGGGTCGGCTTATACTCGAGTATATACGGTATGTATGTATATTCTATATGATCTGTGTATTTTGGACTAATTGTTGACTCTTGGTAATGACTTAAGTGAATTATTATTTGATTTATCTCCTAGCATTGCTTGCACTTGTTTGTTTGCTTGTGGTGTTAGCTTGACAAAGACCTCTTGGTAGGTCGAAACGTTGCGGTTTGTTTTGTTACAATAAATCTGCCTGCGGCTTTCACAATGTGAGTGCCTGGAAATCTTTTTTTTTTTGCTACAAAAAAATGTTATCTACCTACTGGAGTGGCCATGTGGGAGAGGTGTTGCTTTGTTTCATTTCGCTGCATCAGCACGTTATGTTAAAGGAACACTATAGTCACCTAATTTACTAAATTCACTGCCATTTAGGAGTTAAATCACGTTGTTTCTGTTTATGCAGCCCTAGCCACACCTCCCCTGGCTATGATTGACAGAGCCTGCATGAAAAAAAAAAACTGGTTTCACTTTCAAACAGATGTAATTTACCTTAAATAATTGTATCTCAGTCTCTAAATTGAACTTTAATCACATACAGGAGGCTCTTGCAAGCTATTAACATAGCAGGGGATAAGATGATAATCTAAATCAAACAGAACTTAATCTAAATAGGGCTCTCTTTACAGGAAGTGTTTATGGAAGGCTGTGCAAGTCACATGCAGGGAGGTGTGACTAGGGTTCATAAACAAAGGGATTTAACTCCTAAATGGCAGAGGATTGAGCAGTGAGGCTGCAGGGGCATGTTCTATACACCAAAACTGCTTCATTAAGCTAAAGTTGTTCAGGTGACTATAGTGTCCCTTTAACCCCTTGAGGACACATGACATGTGTGACATGTCATGATTCCCTTTTATTCCAGAAGGTTGGTCCTTAAGGGGTTAAAGTGAAAGTACAAGAGATAAATGCACACATATTTAGTGAGATGGCTAGAGCACGAGAATTACATGCATGTTCCAAGTGTGTGGTGTATGATTCCACCGGTAACTATGGGTCGCTCATATATGTGGGTTAGGTGAAAACTTGGATATAGTACATGCTTAGAAACACGAGTGAAGAAAAGGTAGTAGATACCCAGAAAACATTATAGTCGATTTGAGATATGGTGCCCAACCGGGGAATTAATCTTAAGATTTTGGTCAGGCTAGGTATCTGGTGGGGCATGAAAATAAGGTAAAACAAAAAGTATGCATGCTTCATTATATGACCGTATTATTAAAAGGCTTTCACAAAGGCAGCAATAGGGAGAGTGCAAGAGTATAGCTACTGTAAACTAGGGCTGTAGAGGGTGCCTGGCTAATTGAGGCTTGTATGCAGGCTTAACGAAACAATCCTAATACTGCAGCACTTGATTTTGGGGATGAGTTGAGGTTTAGAGGCCCAGTGAAGGTGGTGGGCATAGGCTGGGGGCTTAAATCTATATGGTATTGGGACTCATACAGGAGTAGCTAACTGAGTAACTTATGTGAGATCAATTGTGAGTATTTTGGACTGAACCTGCTTTTGTGCGCTGCATAGCATGATTAGTCCTTATGGCAGTCAATGTGAGCAAGCCCACGCGAACTTTGGAGGCTTGGTTCAGGAGCCCAGTGTGTGAGCCATGGATGGGCCATTGCTGACCGCCGTCCCGATGTGAGAACGCCCTTGCCTCCCTGATGCCGACATTCCGGTCGTCCTTGGAGGGGATCCGAGATGGGGCGTGCTGCTGTAAGCTCCTGGTCCCGGGTGCCGCCGTGTGGAGTAGGTGAGCGATTCGGGTTTTGCTTCCCCGCTGTAGTCCTTTATGCCGGACCCGCTTGCCATTCTTTGTTGGTCTCCTCATCTTGTGTGTAATGGGCTGTCTCCGGCTCCCGACGTTCGCAGGGTGCAGTTTGTCTGAGGGTGGGTATCTCCATTCAGCTTGCTTCTGCCACTCCAATAAAGTTTTGTTCTGCAGTTTTTGCCAGAAGCTATTGAACAGGTCTTCCAATCGCTACTCCAGTGTCATTTGTTGGCCCAGTGTCTCCCCAGCTTGCTGAGCCGCCGCCATCTTTGGTCGGATAGTATCGCTCAATGCCCATGTTGTATGCTAGTTGCTCGTTAGCTTGTCTTCTGTGTGAGAGCCTGCTTGCTTGAATACCATTAAAAAATGTGTGTGACCCCCATGGAGAGGTGGGAACATAAAAAACATTCTAGGTAAGGCTGAAATGGAATGGGTATTTAACTTAAAAACATTAACCTCCTCTGGTCTAAATGTAGACGGACTTGTTTAATTTTATTTAATATATGCATTTGTTTATATTTATTATTTACCTCATGTATTATGTACCCACTTACTAATACCTACTTATTTATATATGTATATATCTGGTTCCTCATTTTACAATGTTCACTTATCTATATATATGTATGTATTCTCCTATACTTTTCCCTACTTTCCCTATTTCCCTTCTCTACTACACTACCAACCACCAGATGGCTTGTAGCACTGTCTCTCTCCACCTCCCAGCCAATTACTAATGCCCTGCCACTCCCTCCATCTATTGGTTGGTGACCTTCGCCATCCACCTATTACAGTCGCCGGCATATATAATATCCTATAGTCGATCACACTTGTTTACCATCAAGTGTACCATCCATGGAGGGGTGGCAACATATAAAAAAAATACTCTTAAAAAAATATTCTTGGAAAATCAAAGATGGAATGGGTGTTCAATTTACAAACGCTAACACCCCATGGTCTTAATGTAGACTTTGACCTTTTTAATTTCTTCTGATCTTTTTTATGTCTTATTATATATTTTTATTGGTACGTCTCTCATTATTATAGTATGACTGTGGCGAAACCAACTTCGTCACTGTGAACTGGAGAAGCCTGGTTGCTAGCCTCCTGCCCTGCGACTATGGCCCCTGGACATATTTGGGGCATATTGTATTTTATTGTGCGACTGCTGGCCCTTTAAGTACAGTGAATGGTATTTTATTGTACTGCTGCTGGCCCTTTAAGAACTGTCTGGGGACATATTGAGACTTTGGGTAACAATACCCTTTAAGACTATGGCCCCTGAAAACGTATGGACTTTTATTGGTGTGTATGGCCCTTTAAGAACCGTCTGGGGACATATTGTGACTTTGCTGAACAATGCCCCTTTAAGACTATGTCCCCAGACCTGTAAAATAACTTGTTCCTGGCTTTCCCCCACTTGGTTCAGTAAATAGGGCTTACTGAACCAAGTACCACACAGGCGGACCACCCAGAAGCTAAAGTGTGCAGGCAATTTACCTCCCAGGCTGTGAGGTTACTGCCGGTTAATTGCACGTGGCGGCGGCCATCTTTGTTCAGTCGAACGCGGTCAGCGGTGTATGCTAAAGATTCTGTGGAACTGAAATCGGCTACACATTTTGCCGAACACCGCTGACCCTTACCTTCTCCCATACGGAACTTGCAGCTCCAGAGACTAAGTCCCGTTCGAAATGGGACTTAGTCGTTTTTTCGGCATGAAATTGACCGACCGCACAGCCCAAATCTATGGAACTGTTTTGGGCAGGAAATTGTGCTTGCGGTCGGTCATAAAGGACTTCCAGCTAACTTTTGATCCACTGGGGGGATTTGGCTGATTTGTGGAAGGGTTTATGTTTGATGTATGCTGAGTCTGAATATGCCATTTTTATTGAAATTGAATGTATGGTTTTAAAGTTACAGTGTGTGTGTAAAAACTGTATTTTTATTGTATGTGATAATTGGTTTAATTGTTAATCTAAGGGGAGGAAATGTGTGGGAGGTACATTCCTGTGATTGGTTAATTTCATCCTCCCCCTGGGAGTGTCCTGTATGTACTTGTTTGTAATAAAAGCCAGACTGGGTGTCCCAGTCCTCAGTTCCTGCTTAACCCTCAAAATGAAGTGTCGTCTCGTTCTTGGGGGGAATTGGATTGTAAGCTGACTGCCAAGAGTGTAAGCGGATTGTATGCTTTTCTTGTTCAGCTGTTCCAGTTCGGAGTGTTATTTCGTATCCAGATCGGGAGTTTGGTGTTCTGCAGTAGCTGTGCCTGTCTCTAAAAAAGGGGATTATCGCCTAAACGGATTTTTCCCCTTTTATGCTGAAACGGTCCGTTACAATTGGTGGCAGCGGTGGGATCGTTCCTACAACCAGAGGGACAGCTACAGACAACACCATTCCTGGATTACAAAGTAAGGGCAACGCCAGTACTCGTACAGCGTCCCCACCAGCAGTCATGTTCTATCGATATGAAGGCGTAGAGTTTGCTACTGAGGTAATGAGGAGAATAGCTAAATATGGCCCGAATCCCCTGAAGGTGATTGTTGATGCAGCTATACAGCAACTGCTTGAAGAGAACCAGAGGTCACGTGATCTCGAGCCCGATTTCATCCTGTTAATGGTGAGTCATGGTCAAGAAGATGAGGTAGCCGATATCCTCCTCCAACACAAACCAGAGAAACCCAAAGTAGAGGACTGCATGGAGTGGTACTGGAAAGGCCCCCAGCAGGCAGGTGGAGATGGGACCGAGGTCTATCTACCGGCCCTACAGGGATGCTGGGCAGTCGGCCCAGATCCCCAACGGCAGTGTGTACCCCAGGGAGCTGATGGTGTCGTCCATCCTCCCCAGCGGCAGTGTGTACCCCAGGGAGCTGATGTGTCGTCCATCCTCCCCAGCGGCAGGCTGAGTTACAGGGGGCAGAGGTAGTTGTTCCTGCCCCCCAGCAGCAAAGTGATATGCCAAGAAGGCAGTGTGAAGTGAAGGGAGAGGAGAGCAGCGTCCTCCCTCCCCAGCGGCAGTGTGTACCCCAGGGAGCTGATGGTGTCGTCCATCCTCCCCAGCGGCCGTGTGTGTCCCAGGGAGCCGAAGGTGCAGTCCTTCCTCCCCAGCGGCAGGCTGAGTTACAGGGGGCAGAGGTAGTTGTTCCTGCCCCCCAGCAGCAAAGTGATATGCCAAGAAGGCAGTGTGAAGTGAAGGGAGAGGAGAGCAGCGTCCTCCCTCCCCAGCGGCAGTGTGTACCCCAGGGAGCTGATGGTGTCGTACATCCTCCCCAGCGGCAGTGTGTCCTGCAGGGAGCAGAGACAGTCAGTCTCGCACCCCAGCAGCCGGACAAGAGAATGAAAGGGGAGACAGCTGGTTCCCCTTTCCACCAGCAGAGAGAGTGCCAGGGAGAGGAGCCTGCTAACCCCTCTCCCCAGCGGCAGTTTACCATCCAGAGAGAGGAGCTTGTTACACCCTCTCTCCAGCGACAGCCTAACCCACCAAGGAGAGATGTTAAGCCCCACAGCTGTGCAGATGGGACCGTAGTCTCTGCACTTACAGCACCAGGGGTAGGGACGGTCGGTCCTGTTCCCCAGCCACAGAGCGATATATCCAAAGGGGAGACAGTCGGTCTCCAGCAACCAGGCTCCAACCAGACTACTCCCGTGGTAGTGCTGGCAACAGGACAGAGTACCGCTGGTCTCTGCCCCCTCAGCAACCCACCAAGGCAGCCTACCAGCCCCCCACACAGCCGTGGTGAGGCACCTGAACCCGGACAAGATCCTCCCTCACCCAGGTGTAGTAACTATTTATTGTGGGTGGGCTGCTCTACTATTTCTGTTTTGTGGGTGGGTTGCTGGACTAACCAGGGCACTGACCGGCAGGAGGTCAGATACCCTGTTAGTCTAATTGGTAAAGGGGAGAATTGTGGCGAAACCAACTTCGCCACTGTGAACTGGAGAAGCCTGGTTGCTAGCCTCCTGCCCTGCGACTATGGCCCCTGGACATATTTGGGGCATATTGTATTTTATTGTGCGACTGCTGGCCCTTTAAGTACAGTGAATGGTATTTTATTGTACTGCTGCTGGCCCTTTAAGAACTGTCTGGGGACATATTGAGACTTTGGGTAACAATACCCTTTAAGACTATGGCCCCTGAAAACGTATGGACTTTTATTGGTGTGTATGGCCCTTTAAGAACCGTCTGGGGACATATTGTGACTTTGCTGAACAATGCCCCTTTAAGACTATGTCCCCAGACCTGTAAAATAACTTGTTCCTGGCTTTCCCCCACTTGGTTCAGTAAATAGGGCTTACTGAACCAAGTACCACACAGGCGGACCACCCAGAAGCTAAAGTGTGCAGGCAATTTACCTCCCAGGCTGTGAGGTTACTGCCGGTTAATTGCACGTGGCGGCGGCCATCTTTGTTCAGTCGAACGCGGTCAGCGGTGTATGCTAAAGATTCTGTGGAACTGAAATCGGCTACACATTTTGCCGAACACCGCTGACCCTTACCTTCTCCCATACGGAACTTGCAGCTCCAGAGACTAAGTCCCGTTCGAAATGGGACTTAGTCGTTTTTTCGGCATGAAATTGACCGACCGCACAGCCCAAATCTATGGAACTGTTTTGGGCAGGAAATTGTGCTTGCGGTCGGTCATAAAGGACTTCCAGCTAACTTTTGATCCACTGGGGGGATTTGGCTGATTTGTGGAAGGGTTTATGTTTGATGTATGCTGAGTCTGAATATGCCATTTTTATTGAAATTGAATGTATGGTTTTAAAGTTACAGTGTGTGTGTAAAAACTGTATTTTTATTGTATGTAATAATTGGTTTAACTGTTAATCTAAGGGGAGGAAATGTGTGGGAGGTACATCCCTGTGATTGGTTAATTTCATCCTCCCCCTGGGAGTGTCCTGTATGTACTTGTTTGTAATAAAAGCCAGACTGGGTGTCCCAGTCCTCAGTTCCTGCTTAACCCTCAAAATGAAGTGTCGTCTCGTTCTTGGGGGGAATTGGATTGTAATTTGACTGCCAAGAGTGTAAGCGGATTGTATGCTTTTCTTGTTCAGCTGTTCCAGTTCGGAGTGTTATTTCGTATCCAGATCGGGAGTTTGGTGTTCTGCAGTAGCTGTGCCTGTCTCTAAAAAAGGGGATTATCGCCTAAACGGATTTTTCCCCTTTTATGCTGAAACGGTCCGTTACAATGACCCCTAATCGGGCTAACATTGGATCTTCTTTGATTGTCATTATTGTTATACAAGATCTACTAATCATTATCTCCTTGGGATCCATTTGTTGTTATCTTTGGGACATCCCGATCGCAGTTGTTTTTCTTATGGCATTGTGATTGAGGACACCCCTACCATAAGAACTTTCCTGTATGGAACTTTAGATGTTTGTGTGACACCGTTCTTTTATGATGACATTTTCCTGTATGAGGACACTCGAGCCATCCAACCTCCCTAAGAGCTTTTTGTCTGATTTTACTACTTTTAATGTATTACACATTTGAAAGGAAGTGGTTATAGTTTGTAACCCATTTTCAGCCACTATTATACTTTCTTTTATTACTATCATTGTTATGTAAATGTATGACACACCTATTAACCATCACCTCCCTGAGGTTTATCCGTTGTTACCTTAGGGACAACCTGATTGCAGTTGTTTCACCTACGGCATTGTGATTTAGGATACCCCTACCATAACAACTTCCCCTCAGATATCTTAGGTGTTTCTGTGAATTTATGTCTGATAAGATCCTAGCTACAAAATCCACCAAATGGCTTTTTGCCTCATTCTCAATTATTTTTTAAAGGACCAGTATAGTGCCAGGAAAACATACTCGTTTTCCTGGCACTATAGGGTCTCTAGGTCCCCCCCCCCACCCTTAGGGTCCCCCTCCCGCCGGGCTCTAGGGTGAGGAAAGGGTTAAACACTCACCTTTTCTCCAGCGCCCGGCTCCCTCGGCGGTGGGGACTCTCCGCCTCCTTTCCCTGTCTTCGTCTGAATGCGCATGTGCGGCACAAGCCGCACGCGCATTCAGCCAGTCCACAGGAAAGCATTCTCAATGCTTTCCTATGGACGCTGGCGTCTTCTCACTGTGAAAATCACAGTGAGAAGCGCGGAAGCGCCTCTAGCGGCTGTCAATGAGACAGCCACTAGAGGCTGGATTAACCCATAGGTAAACATAGCAGTTTCTCTGAAACTGCTATGTTTACAGCAGAAAGGGTTAATCCTAGATGGACCTGGCACCCAGACCACTTCATTAAGCTGAAGTGGTCTGGGTGCCTATAGTGGTCCTTTAATCATTCTCTCTAATTACTCTGTCTAAAATACTGCTTTTGCATATATAATTTTTGTCTAATTCATTTCTATGTATTAGACCATCATAACATGTGTCATTCATGTACTCATGCAATTATACTATATACTTTATATGTAATTCATGTTTTTATTCTTATGTACATTGTTTTTTTCCCTCCTAATATGACCACCACAATATGACTGTATTCCCTCCCAAGATGGCCGCCACCATTATTTTATTCCCTATCACAGCTTCCCCTACCAAGATGGCCGCCATGGCTATTTTTCACACTATTTAAAACTTTTTATTTCACCATTACCATCATTTTTAAGGTATAAACACCTTACACCTTTCCTCCTCCATCCACCTATTACATTAAATAAGGCCACTAAGCTTTCCCCTGATGTCTGCAAACGTGAGAATTTCTTGCTGACATCATATACACTATGCAGATAACTACAATCCCCATAATGCCGAGGGGCTAATACTAAAAAAGCCAATATTACAGTCAATACACTTCGTTTTTTCAATGTAAATATATATTTATACTCCCCATTATATGATCTACAATACTGTATAGATGATCTGTCCATTTGTATTTTATTGACTGTCACTGTTTCCCATTGGTTGACAATTTAAAGCTGAAATTTTGGCGCCAATTTTAAATGACCATATCCCTATTTAAACTCTATGTAGCTAGGTTGTACAGGTGATAATCGAAAAATTAGAATATCGTGCATTTATTTCAGTAATGCAACATACCAGAGCTGGCCATAGCCCTTTTAAATGTGAGTTCTCTACCTCTTGTTACTTTCTGCATTTTGGACTCTAGACGTTTCAATGAATCTCTATGAGGAGATGCTGATTGGCCAGGGCTGTGTATGACTGGTGCTGGCTCTGCCCCTGATCTGCCTCGTGGACAATCCCAGCCCTGGCCAATCAGCATCTATGGAAAAGCATTGTGACTGGCTGAGTTCACCACTTCTGATGTCAGCCAAAAAGACAGATCAGGGGCAGAGCCAGCACCAGCATACTGGAATAAAGGTAAGGTTTTACTATATATAGGTGGCACAAGGGGGAGCAGGAGGGGCTAAATAGAGGTTTTACCAATATAGGGTCAGAAATACATGTTTGTGCTCCTGACCCTAGAGTGTTCATTTAACTAGAAGTTTGTACATGACAAATGATAAAACAAAGATGTGTGTTGTTTATTGATCTAGGCAAGAAATTAGACACTCATAAAAATGAAACTATGAAAACAATTCACAAAAATATTGCATATATTACCTCTCTTTGAAATCTTTCCAATGTAAGTTTTTTTTGCATTTGATCCTGCACCAGTGGATCAGCAGAATACTCTTCTTCCAATAAAGAGGTCCAGCAATTACCAGCATTCCGATTTGACTTTGTCAAAATTATCCTTATTAGTTTTCTATCCTCTTTTAAAATAAAGAGTACATTATTAGTAGACTGACTAGTTCTCCGTGATAATATAAAAACAAGTAATTGCTTAACATCTAATGACTATATAAAAGTATCTTTTTAGATTACACTTACCTAAGGTCCATGTTCCCTCATCACTTATTGTAGAATCAAATAATTTTCCCTGAAAAGGTAGTTTAAAAAAACAAAAAAAACATCAAAGGTTTCATTTATATATATCTACATCAAATAGATCTTTATCTCTATTTATATACTGTACATGAAACTTAAAAGTGTACCATGTAATTTGGTCAAATTATGGCATCAATGCATGTGTAGAAACAGAAAATATCAGGGGACAGACTTACCTAATAATCCCAACTCCATTTAGGGAGCATACAATACAGTGTGCAGTTTTCTATAGGCAAAATTATACAGTGCTTTCAGAAACATTTAAGAGCACTTAATTTTTTCACAGTTTTATAGGTTGCAGTGTTATGCTATCGTTGTTATAAGTATTTTTCAGTATCCGTTTCCCTGCCAATGAAAAACAACCCAAAAGTATAATGCTACAACCACCATGCTTCACTTTTGGGACAGTATTGCGCAGGTGATAAGCAGGATCTGGTTTCTTCTAGACATGATGCTCTGAATTGAGGTTCAACAGTTAAATGTTCAATTCAGTAGACCAAAGAATCTCCACAGTTTGAGTAATTTATGTGCAAATTCCAAGTGGTATTAATGTGTCTTCAGTGATGCCACAGTGTTGAGTGTTACAGTGATGGTTGTCCTTCTGCTAATTTATTTTCCCAGAGTGAGCTGTAAAGATAATGTATGCACATGAAAGAAATGAGCAGTTTCTTGATCACCTATCTTATCAAGGCCCATTTCTGTCCATTACATAGTTTAGCAAATGCCTTTAGGAAGTGATGGCTGATCCAAAGTTCAATTTTAGAATTATGGAGGCCACTGTGCTCTTGGTAACCTTCAATGCAGCTGAATTTGTTTGTAGTCTTTGATATGTGCCTCAACATAATGCTGTCTGAGCAATGCATGCAGTTCTTCTGACCTTATGACTTGGTTTTTGCTCTGCTATACATTTACAGAAATGAGACTGGTATGTGCCTTTACAAATCTTGTCCAATCAATTGAATTTTCCAGGTGGACTTTAATCAACAAGTAGAAATATCTCAAAGGTGGGAAGCATCTGAGCCATATTTCAAGTGCAATAGCAAAGAGTCTGAATATTTATGTCAATGTGGTATTTTGGTATTTACTTTTTAATAAAATAATAAAACTTTTCAAAATTCTGCTTTCTGTTTTGTCATTATTGGGTACTAAATGCAGATTGATGTAAAAAATAATGTAAACATTTATACCATAAGGCTGCAACATTAAAACATTTTTTGAAAAAATTAACGGGTCATAGAAACATAGAATGTGATGGCAGATAAGAACAATTCGGCCTATCAAGTCTGCCCAATTTTCTAAAAACTGTCATTAGTCTCTGGCCTTATCTAAAAGTGGCACTGTCATGCCGAACATACCTTTCTTTAATCGATTCCTCTTCTCTCCCTCTCTCAGGATCTGTTCTTCATTTCTTCCTGTCTGCTCTAGATTTTGTTAAAACATAAGACAAAGTAGTGACTACTTGTCTTATGGAGGTTTCCTACGCCTGACCATCTCTGACAAGCGGAGGAGCAAAGTGTGCTTCATTTCCGGTGGTCAGAGAAATTTCCCATAATTCTTACCTTTCCTCTGTGTTCCAGCGATGCTCCCTTTCACTTAGACAGAACGCCAGCGAAACTGCCGAATTGCGTCCTAACAGAATGAGAACAGTATCTCCATTCATGTTAGTACGCAATTCGGGACTTTGTTCAGATCGGAATTTAATTTGAATGAATGAAACTCCAATCTTATTTGTGCCGTGGCTGCATCTTGCAGCCACTTAGTAGATAACTCCCTAATTCCTATGGTATTAGGGAGCTATCTACCAAAACACAAAAAGAGAAGTCCTGCGCTCACTCCCATCACTACTGGGCCGGCAGCAAAGACTACAGTACACATCAGCCCTCTAATGAGACAGAGAGGGGTATTTTTTAATACCCCTTTAATAATATATTTATTTTTTAATACCCCTCTCTGTCTCATTAGAGATATCTTTGCCAGAAGCTAAAGGAAGCAGGCTGAAGGGTCAGTGTTAGGACCCGCTTAGGGGGGTCTGCCTTGACGTTGGCAGGCGGGCATTCCCTCCAATGGCCATTGGAGCAACTAAATTACCTCCATTTGTCTAAATATACATAGGGATTAAGGAGAGAGTGCAGGTAACTTTTTCTTTTCTTTGGTTTTTACTATATATTGGGGCTGATGTGTACTGTAGTCCTTGCTGCAGGCCCAGTAGTGATGGGAGTGAGCGCAGGACTTCTCTTTTTGTATTTGTATCACACAGCCTGGTTACAATGCTGCTGCCCATCCCATGTGTTCCCTATTAAGGGATAATAAGTATATAGGGGTGTATATCAAAAATACCCCTCTCTGTCTCATTAGAGATATCTTTGCCAGAAGCTCAAGAAAGCAGACTGAAGGGTCTGTGTTAGGACCCGCTTAGGGGGGTCTGCCTTGACGTTGGCAGGCAGGCATTCCCTCCAATGGCCATTGGAGCAACTAAATTACCTCCATTTGTCTAAATATACATAGGGATTAAGGGGAGAGCGCAGGTAACTTTTTCTTTTCTTTGGTTTTAGCTATCTACCAAAAGGCTGAAATACCTAAATTGGTGTTTCAGCCAAATTTACTAATACTAAGTAAAAATTAGTTAGTATTAGAAAATTCTGTCCCTACTCGCTATACTGCGAGCAGGGGCATGTCTATTAAACAGTGAGCAGCCTATGTAAAGCAGCCTAAATAACTATTGTCCTCCCCCCCACCCCTGCACGGCAGTTGGGGCTCTAAATAACAATGAGGGGACACACCTATTGTCCTCCCCCGCCCCCCCCTGGAGCAGCAGGTGGGGGCTATAAACACAATGGGGGGGCCTATTGTCCCCCCCCCTTCCCCCACCCCTGAGCGGCAGGTGGGGGCGGGACCTATTGTCCCCCCCCTCAGCCCCCACCCCTGAGAGGTAGGTGGGGGCCCAAAATGAGAATGAGGGGGAGGGGCTATTGTTCTCCCCCCAGCCCCCACCCCTGAGCTGCAGGTGGGGGCCCTAAATGAGAATGGGGGGAGCCTATTGTCCTCCCTCCCAGCCCCCACCCCTAAACGTCGGGTGGGGGCCCTAAAAACAATGAGGAGGGGGGGACCTATTGTCCTCCCCCCAGCCCCCACCCGTGAGTGGTGGGTGGGAGCCCTAAATAACAATGAGGGGGGGACCTATTGTCCTCCCCTCCGGTCCCCAACCCTGAGCGGCGGGTGGGGGCCCTAAATGAAATTGTCCCCCTCCAACGTGACTAGGGGTCCCAAAGCCCCTAGTCACCCCCCACCTAAAACAAAAGTTATTAAACCCTTACCCTAAAAATAGTGAGGGGGGAATAAAAGAACTAAGTGCCTGTAAAAAAAAAAAAAAATTTTAAATTACCATTTAATGTCTTCTTTTTTTCTAAAATCTTCATTTTTTCAGCCGCAAAAAAAGGCCAAATAAAAACCATAAAACCATAGCGCAAATTATTATTTTTTTTTTTTTTTTACAGTGAGCAGTCACAGGCTGCTCACTGTTTAAAAGAAATGCCCCTCCTCGCAGTATAGCGAGAAGGGGCAGAATTTACTAAGACTAAGTAATTTTTACTTAGTATCAGTATATTTGGCTGAAAGACCAATTTAGGTCTTTCAGCCTTTTGGTAGATATCTCCCTAATAACATGGGAATTAGGGAGTTATCTACTAAGCGGCTGCATCTTGCACGAATAGGATCGGAGTTTCATTCAATTGCGTCCTAACACGAATGGAAAAACTGTTCTCATTCTGTTAGGACACAATTCACAGTTTCACCGGCGTTCTGTCTAAGTGACAGGACATTCGGGAAAAGGGAAAGGAAGCATTGCGCGAACACTGGGAAAGGTAAGAGTTATGGGAGAATTCATCTGACCACCGGAAATGAAGCACACTTTGCTCCTTCACTGGTCAGAGATGGTCAGGCGTAGGAAACCTCCATAAGGAAAGTAGTACTTGGTCTTATGTTTTAAAGAAAACTAGAGCAGACAGGAAGAAACGAAGAACAGATCCTGAGAGAGGAAGAGAAGAGGAATCGATTAAAGAAAGGTAAGTTCCTCATGACAGTGCCGCTTTAAGTCTAGGATAGCCTTATGCTTATCCCACACAGGCTTAAACTCCTTCACGGTGTTAACTTCTACCACCTTAGCTGGAAGGATACTCCATACATCCACTACCCTCTCAGTAAAGTAATACTTCCTGATATTATTTTTAAACCTTTGCCCCTCTAATTTGAGTCTATGTCCTCCTATTGTGATAGTTTTTCTTATTTTAAATATAGTCTTCTCCTTTACTGTGTTGATTCCCTTTATGTATTTAAATGTTTCAATCATATCCCCCCCGTCTCGTCTTTCCTTGAAACTATACATGTTGAGATCCTTTAACCTTTGCTTGTAAGTTTTATCCCCTAATCCATGAAGCAGTTTAGTAGCCCTTCTTTGAACTTTCTCCAAAGTATCAATATCGTTCTGGAGATATGGTCTCCAGTGGTGCATACAATACTCCAAGTGAGGCCTCACCAGTGTTCTGTAAAATGGCATGAGCACTTCCCTCTTTCTACTGCGAATACCTCTCCCTATACATTCAAGCATTCTGCTAGCATTTCCTGCTGCTCTATTACACTGTCTGCCTACTTTTTTTGTGCGTAGGATTACAGCAGTGCTTGCATAGTCACAACAGCTTTCACAAGCGCGGTATTATTGGAACAAAAGTACGGCATGCATAGAACTTGCACATTTTTTACATTTAGTGTATTGTACAAACAAGCTGAATTAATGGACCTCCGTAGTGAGAATTGTGTCTGCCTATTTTTAAGTCATCTGAAATTATTACCCCTAAATCCCTTTCCTCAGATGTTGAGGTTAGGACTATATCAAATAGTCTATACTCTGTCCTTGGGTTTTTACATCCAAGATGCACTAACTTGCACTTATCCACATTAAATGTCACTTGCCACAGCTCTGACCATTTTTCTAGTTTACCAAAATCATTTGCCATTTGGCTTATCCCTACTGGAACATCAACCCTGTTACATATTTTTGTATCATCAGCAAAAAAAACATACCTTACCATCAAGACCTTTTGCAATATCACTAATAAAAATATTAAAGAGAATGGGTCCAAGTACAGATCTCTGAGGTATCCCGCTGGTAACAAGACCTTGCTTCGAATATACTCCATTGTCTACAACCATCTGTTGCCTGTCACTCAGCCACTGCCTAACCCCTTTAACAATATTGGCATCCAAACGTATAGGACACTATAGTCACCAGTGCAACTACATGTATTCCTGACCCTATAGTTTTAACACGACCATGGCCCCTCATGCCTCCATAAATATAGTAAAAATCTTACTGTATTCAAGCCAGAAGCTGTAAATCAGCATGCTGTTAGACTCAGGAAAAACAAGCAGTCTGCTGACATGTGATAGCCTGATCCAATCACAGTGCTTCCCCATAGGATTGGCTGACAAGGAGGCAGTTCAGGGGCAGTGTCAGCATGATTCAAACACAGCCCTGGCCAATCAGCATCTCCTCAGAGAGATGAATTGAAGCAATGAATCTCTATGAGGAAAGTTCAGTGTCTGCATGCAGTGGGAGGAGATAGTGAATTTAAGGATGCTCGTGCACAGCAGATCTGAGTCCCTCTGGTTCACTCTGAGTGACTGCAACTGGAGGTGTTCCTAGCTTTCAATGTAAACACTATTTTCTCAGAAAATACAGTGTTTACATGAGAAAGGCTGCAGGGAGCTATAGTTCTTAGCTTAGTTCATTAAGCTGACGTTGTTCAGGTGACTATAGTGTCCCTTTAAAGATTGCAGTTTAAGCCTTCTATGTGCAACACGGTCAAAAGCCTTACTGAAATCTAGGTAAGCAATGTCTACCGCACCACCCTGATCTATTATTTTAGTTACCCAATCAAAAAAATCAATAAGGATTAGTTTGGCATGACCTCCCTGAAGTAAACCATTGTTGTTTCAGATCTTGAAATCCCTGTGATTTTAGATGTTCAACAATCCTATCCTTTAACATAGTTTCCATTACTTTCCCCACTACTGAAGTAAGGCTTACTGGCCTATAATTGCCCGTCTCCTCCTTACTACCTTTCTTGTGAATGGGCACAACATTCCCTAATTTCCATTCTTCTGGGACTACTTCCGACAACAATGATTGGTTAAATAAATTCGTTAATGGTTTTGCTAGTACACCACTAAGCTCTTTTAATAACTTTGGGTGTATTCCATCAGGCCCCATCGACTTATTTGTCTTTACTTTTGACAGTTGAAATATAACCTTTTCCTCTTTAAACTCGCATGTAACAAATGACTCATTTGTCCTTTTTCCTAACTTAGGTCCCTTTCCTTCATTTTCATCTGTAAATACTGAACAAAAATATTCATTGAGGTAGTCAGCTAGACCTTTATCCTCTTCTATATACCTACCTTCTTTTGTTTTTAATCTAACTAATCCTTGTTTTACTTTCCTCTTCTCATTTATGTATCTAAATAATGTTTTGTCCCCCCCCCTTTTTTTTTTTACTGACTGGGCTTTTTTCTCTTCTGTGTGTGACTTTGCAACTCTTTTTGCCTAATCTTTTAGATGTCTATCTTCCTCGTTCTGTTTTTTTTTTTTTTTATAATTACTAAATGCTAACTTCTTGTTTTTTACTATTTTGGCCACTTCTGCGGAGTACCACAGTAGTTTCTTTGATTTTTTGCTCTTACTGACAAGCCTAACGCAATTTTGTGTTGCCTTTAGTAGTGCAATAAATAATCCCATTTCTCTTGGACTCCATTTAAAGTGCTCCAGTCTGATAATGACTCCTTTACACACATTCTAATTTTAGAAAAACGTGTTTTTTTGGTTTTTATTTTAAAGTCTAAAACTTTTGTTTTTGTGTGGTGTGACTCAGTCACTGTTCTTATATTAAACCACACTGACTGGTGATCACTGGATCCTAAAATTGCACCTACAGTAATATCTAATACCAAATCTCCACTTGTTAACACTAAATCTAGTATGAGTTGGCTCCTCAATGACTTGTTTTAGAGATAGTCCCAGTAATGAGTTTAGAATATGTGTGCTCCTGGCACAAGATGCTATTTTGGTTTTCCAGTTCACATTAGGAAGATTAAAGTCACCCATGATGATAACTTCGCCCTTCATTATCATTTTAGCTATATCCTCAACTAGTAGATTATCTAACTCTTCTATTTGTCCTGTGGGCCTATAAATCACACCTACATGACCAAACTGACTATGTTCGCCTCACTAACATTTATTAGGCTAGATTTTATGTTATCCTTCACATACAGGGCCAACTCTCCCCCTTTCTTACCTTCTCTGTCTTTGCAGACTGTGCAATAAGCTTTTTATCCACAACTATAAGTCTACCAGATCCCACAATAATACATCTGCCATTCCTAGGCTGTCTCTTTGGCAGTTACTTTGCAACAGTCTGAGATCATAACATATAATTTACAAATCTCAGACTTAAAAAATACAATCTCTTGCCGCAAAATAGAAAATTGTCTACAGATGAAACAGCATCCAAATCTCCAAAAAGTGGAACGTGAAACAAATGCATAGTAACTATTACACTGAACTAAGTCTGCCATTTTAATAAGGTTAGTAATTTAAATCAAACAAATCAAATCTTACTTTTTTCCCCCCCCACCTCCTGTATACCTCGCTTACCACCAGTTTATCTCCTAAATATCTCCAAGCACACACTTTGAAGCAGCACTTTGAGTTGGCAACCAAGCTATATTAGCCAACCTAATGTCCACAACCCTTGTATAGCTCCTAAAAGCATCACCCCCTAGGAATGTTTAACACCTGGGTGGGCATAGGCTTATTTGCAAACAATAGCTAATTAACCAACAATCAATAGCAAACACCTAGCTAATCAAATGCCTTAACAATTACCAACAGGAAATCAAACCTTGTGCAATCAGTAACCTTTTCCTATAGATGACTCTTAACTGTAACAGTAAAAAGAAAAATCTTAGACAGTTGAAGAATCAGTAAAAAGCTCCAGAATATCTCCAAGCACACACTTTGAAGCAGTACTTAGAAGTACTAACCAAGCTATATTAGCCGAGCTAATGACCACAACCATTATATAACTCCTAAAAGCACCACGCCCTTGGCATGTTTACCACCTGGGTGGGTCTATGCGTATTAACATACAATCAACAGCAATTAGCAAACACCTAACTAATCAAATCAGATGACTTAACAATTACCAACAGGAAACCAAACCTTGTACAATCAAAAAATCTTTTCCTATACATGACTCTAACCAGTAACAGTAAAAAGAAAAGTCTTAGTTGAATAATCAGTAAAATTCTCCAGAATATCTCCAAGTACACACTTTAAAGCAGCACCTAGAAGCAGCAACCAAGCTATGTCTGAATATTTCTTGAATGCACTGTATATTATCGCTAGGGAATCTATTATTAAACTTGGGATAAAATATTTCCTACGTCCCAGATAGGGGGCAAGTTAGCCAGGCTGCCAATCGAGCAAGCCAGCCCATTGAGTGCTAGACTTGCAGGAAGCACTTTTTCTGTGCTCTTTGCAGGATCTTAGTGTTCTGAACGCAGCGTGATTGCATCTCATGATGCACTTGTGCAACACATTTTAGGTACAGTTGCCTGGTGTCCCACTTTTGGGGTGGTTGGGACAGGATGCAAAAATCAGCACTGTCCAACAAAAATAGGGATGGTTGCGGGGCATGCTCTTTGTTTTGTGTTTTAACCATCTTAAAAAGTAAGACCTGGGGGGGCGTGGCTGACAACCGAACTAAACAGACATCTCTCCACAGAGCTCCATAAAGGCCTAGTGGAAAAAGAGAAATAAGCTGTAACGGAACCGCTGGCACCCCCGACCGGGTACCCTCCGCTGACGGATGCTCCTAGTGCTTTCCGAGGTCTCCAAGCACTCCACAAGACACCATAACCACTGTAGACTCCCACGAACCGCCGCAGCTTGGTTGGGGTCTCGCCACGCTACCCACTCTGGACCCAAGACCAGGGTCTAGCTTCCAGTAGATGGACCTCTCCGAATTCCAGAGAGCAGGCACAGGAACAGCTCTTAGCAGAGCTCAGCGATAATACCCTGGGGAGTATAGTGATTATAGTTACATAGTTACATAGTTAGATAGCTGAAAAGAGACTTGCGTCCATCAAGTTCAGCCTTCCTCACACCTGTTTTTTGCTGTTGATCCAAAAGAGAAAAAAAAAAAAAAAAAAACCCCTGTTTGAAGCACAATTTTGCAACAAGCTAGGACAAAAAAATCCTTATTGACCCCAGAATGGCAGTCAGATTTATCCTTGAATCAAGCAGTTATTACCCTACATTGAAAGATTATATCCTTGAATATTCTGTCTTTGCAAGTATGCATCTAGTAGCTGTTTGAACATCTGTATGGACTCTGATAAAACCACTTCTTCAGGCAGAGAATTCCACATCCTGATTGTTCTTACAATAAAAAAACCTTTCCTTTGCCTTTCCTTATAGCAATCCCCAGAGTGTAGTTCTCCAATCCCCCAAACATGAGCTGAAACTTCATGAAGGTACAAGATGATCTGAGGTGCTAGCACACCCAGTCTGCTTTTATTTCCATCTTACACATATAAGACCGCCCACAGGGGAGGGGTAAAATAGCCAATAGCATAACGGTTGCAACCCACAGGTTCCCTCCCCTCAGATAACCAGTTAACATAATTATTACAGCCAGGGAAAATACAGTTTTTATACATGTGCTATAACTTTAAAACCGTACATCCAATCTTCATAAAAATTACACATTTGAACTCAGCACACTTCAAACATAATCAGCCAAATCCCTCCAGTGGATCAAAAGTTAGGTGGAAGTCCTTTATGACTGACTGCAAGCACATTTTCCTGCCCAAAACAGTTCCATAGATTTGGGCTGTGCGGTCGGTCAATTTCATGCCGAAAAACGACTACCGTATATACTCGAGTATAAGCCGAGTTTTTCAGCACATTTTTTGTGCTGAAAAACCCCAACTCGGCTTATACTCGAGTCAGTGTCTGTATTATGGCAATTTATATTGCCATAATACAGACAGGGGGGCTGTGGGGGCTGCAGAGAGTTTACTTACCTCTCCTGCAGCTCCAGTCAGCTCCCTTCTCCTCCGAGCCGTCCGTTCAGCACCTCGGTCAGCTCCCAGTGTAAGTCTCGCGAGAGCCACGGCTCTCGCGAGACTTACAGTGTGAGCTGACAGAAGAGCTGAATGGACGGCGCGGAGGAGAAGAGAGCTGACAGGAGCTGCAGGAGAGGTAAGTAAACTCTCTGCAGCCCCCACAGCCCCCCCCCACTGAACTGCCAATGCCACTGGACCACCAGGGAAGGAGAGCCCCCCTCCCTGCCATGTATCAAGCAGGGAGGGGGGCCGAAAAAAAAAAAATCAAAATAATAAAATATTAATAAGTAAAAAAAAAATAATATTACAAATAAAATAAAATAATAAAATAAAATATTAAAATAATTAAAAATAATAATAATAAAATTGCCCACCCCCCACAAAGGCTCTGCAACACACAGACACTGCACACATACTCATACACATACACACACTGCACACATACACATACACACACTGCACACATACACACACGCTGCATTCATACACACACTGCACTCATATACACACGCTGCACACACACTGCACTCATATACACACTGCACACACACTGCATTCATACACACTGCACTCATACACACACGCTGCACTCATTATATACACACACTGTAAATAAATATTCAATTAATATAATTTTTTTAGGATCTAATTTTATTTAGAAATTTACCAGTAGCTGCTGCATTTCCCACCCTAGTCTTATACTCGAGTCAATAAGTTTTTCCAGTTTTTTGGGGTAAAATTAGGGGCCTCTGCTTATATTCGGGTCGGCTTATACTCGAGTATATACGGTAAGTCCCATTTCGAACGGGACTTAGTCTCTGGAGCTAAAAAACGAAGTGTAGGAGAAGGTAAGGGTCAGCGGTGTTCGGTAAAATGTGTAGCCGATTTCAGTTCCACAGAATCTTTAGCATACACCGCTGACCGCATCCGAATGAACAAAGATGGCCGCCGCCTAGTGCAATTAACCTGCAGTAACCTCACAGCCTGGGAGGTAAATTGCCTGCACACTTTAACTTCTGGGTGGTCCGCCTGTATGGTACTTGGTTCAGTAAGCCCTATTTACTGAACCAAGTGGGAGAAAGCCAGGAACAAGTTATTTTACAGGTCTGGGGACATAGTCTTAAAGGAGCATTGTTCACCAAAGTTACAAGATGTCCCCTGACGGTTCTTAAAGGGCCATACACACCCAATAAAAGTTAATACTTTTCAGGGGCCATAGTATTAAAGGGTATTGTTACCCAAAGTCTCAATATGTCCCCAGACAGTTCTTAAAGGGCCAGCAGCAGTACAATAAAATACCATTCACTGTGCTTAAAGGGCCAGCAGTCGCACAATAAAATACAGTATGCCCAAATGTTGCACCTGAAGGGCCAAATCTCCCAGGGACCATAGTCAACAGGTAAGAGGCTGGCAATCAGGCTCCTCCAACAGCCATGGGTAAAGGGCAGCTTGTCACCAATAAACTCAGTGACGAAAGGCATTTCGTCACATAAGCCACAAAAACGATTTCAAGCCAATAATAGAGACAACCCTCAGATAGAGACAATGGGGCGCAAGCACAAAAAAGTCCTACCGCTTAGAAACGCCTAAACAGCCCGATTTACGGCTTTCCTTCGAGCGTCTGGAACCATGCCAACCAGCAAAGATGGCGCCTGAGGCCTTGTATGATACGGAGGCGTCAAAAGCCTCACAGGAGGATGAGGAGGCCTCGCCCAGATCCGAAGAAGCTTCCCTCAGGTCGGAGTCCGAGGAGGACGAGACACACTCTACAAAAGGGGACATAAAGCGCCTTCTGGTGGACCTCCGGAGAGTGTGGAAAGACGACCTCGGGGAAGTCCAGACTGAAGTAGGAGCAGTCCACCAAAAGGTCAGGGAGCTAGAGACGAAGGAGGCCGCCAGAGAAGTGCCGACCGAAGCTACAGATGCTAAACTGTCAGCACTTACCACACAGATGCAGCACCTGAGCAGAACAGTGACCACACTAGAGGCCCGCCACAGGCGACGAAACCTGCATCTCAGGGGTGTCCCAGAGACGGTCGAGACCACGAAGCTCCACAAGTGGGTCCACAATATGCTATCCTACATCGGTATGCAGTGCAGCCCAGACTCTCCACTGATTACATCGACGTTTAGAGTGCGGAAGTCGGCTGCAGCACCGAGTGGAGCACCCGGAGACGTTATAGCCATGACAAAGGACAGATCCATGAGAGCAGAGATACTGCAACGCTCCAGGGAGATAGGGCCAGTACCATGGCAAGGATGCAAAGTGGCAATATACGCCGATATCCCCTTCTCTGTCCTGACAGTGAGGAGACGGCTGGCACCAATAGCCGGAAGACTACGGGGCACGTCTATCAAGTACCGCTGGGGTATGGAGGGAACCCTAATAACCGACATGGGAGTTGAGAGTGTCGTACTAGCCTCCCCGGACGATACCGGGCCCTTCCTGCAGAAACTAGGCCTGTCACCCCAGCCGAGGACAGAAAACAAATACCCGGCACCCACACAAGGAGCCGCTGACCACGGGGCCACCGCCAATACCAAAGGCAACTATAGAATTGCACCACGAAGCGGCACCAAGAAGCCGTAAACGAGGACCGGAACCCAAGCACCCAACCACACACACAGTAAAGGGACTGCTCACTAGATACAAGAGACAGTTCATACAACCTGAAAAAACAAGCGGACACTTAACCCTCTGATACAAGAAGATGAGCGTGAGAAATTAGAGGGAGGAATAATACTCCTAAACTATGTATGAGACCCCATCTGTGCGCTTATTGTTAACATGAACACTCACACTACCTTATATACACTGGTTAATATGTAGGCTATTATGTATAACTTAATGGGTTATGGAAGCTAAATTATGTATCAGAAAACTGAAGGCAGAGGCATACGGGATTTTATACATGCAAGGCAACATATACCTACTCTATGATAAGACAGAGTGGTGAGTAGTGTAATGCTTGCAGCTATTACGCACATGATGGAGAGACAGGGAACTCCTAGCCCCGTAACCTATGCAAGATTCATGTTGTTTGGAGTTTCCCATCAGCCATGTTGATTTTCAGCTACATCTATTTTGCTAAGGTGTTGCATATTCACTAGCACCAGAAATAAATCAATCTCAACGCCACTTGTAATTTATAGACGCATACAGAAGCGCCAATCACCTTAATGACATCTTTCCCCTGCACGGTTAGTCTTATATCCCTGCTTCCAAGTTTGCAATGAATATCTCTGGCTTGTGTTCCAGGAGGCACGTGAACTTCAATAAAAACTTCCTCCATGGTTTGGTACCAGCAGCCCCAAGGAGTTGTACATGACACTATGCCACTTCTCTCTTCAAAATTAGCTGACATGATTGACAGAGGCTGTGAATAAAAATTTACAAGAGAAGCATTAGGAAAAGAAAAGCACGGAACACACTTAGATTGTCAAAATTGTACTGACATTGTATAGGAGATGGATATATTTGGTTTAATTTTTTACGCTAGTATTAATTATTTTGGTGTAAGAGGGGTGAGGATAATAAAGTGTAGGAATTATTGCCAGTGCTGTCACTTCTATTCAGTATATATCTTTAACATCAAAAGGGCACTCCAGACCCCTGAAGTAAAGAGTGGCAAAACAGTTTAATCCCTCAAGGAAAGAAATTGCCCAACAACTCCAGCCCCCCATAAAAACTTAAATGAGCTTAAAGGACCACTCTAGTGCCAGGAAAACATACTCGTTTTCCTGGCACTAGAGTGCCCTGAGGGTGCCCCCACCCTCAGGGTCCCCCTCCCGCCCGGCTCTGGAAAGGGGAAAGGGGTTACCGTATATACTCGAGTATAAGCCGAGTTTTTCAGCCCATTTTTTGGGCTGAAAAACCCCAACTCGGCTTATACTCGAGTCAAGGTCTGTATTATGGCAATTTGCATTGCCATAATACAGACTGGGGGAGAGGGGGGCTGGCAGAGCTGTAACTTACCTGTTCTGCAGCTCCTGTCAGCTCTCTCCTCCTCTGCGCCGTCCGTTCAGCACCTCGGTCAGCTCCCAGTGTAAGTCTCGCGAGAGCCGCGGCTCTCGCGAGACTTACAGTGTGAGCTGATAGAAGAAGCTGCACGGACGGCGCAGAGGAGGAGAGAGCTGACAGGAGCTGCAGAACAGGTAAGTTACAGCTCTGCCAGCCCCCCTCTCCCCCCCACTGAACTACCACTGGACCACCAGGGAAGGAGAGCCCCCCTCCCTGCCATGTATCAAGCAGGGAGGGGGGACGAAAAATAAATAAAAATAAAATAAAATACGAAATAATAATAAAAAATAATAATAAAAAAAGGGGGTATAAGGACCACTGTGGGAGGGAGGGGGTGGGATAAGGACCACTATGGGAGGGAGGGGGTGGGATAAGGACCACTATGGGAGGGAGGGGGGTATAAGGACCGCTATGGGAGGGAGGGGGGGATAAGGACCACTATGGGAGGGAGGGGGGGGGATAAGGACCACTATGGGAGGGAGGGGGGGGGATAAGGACCACTATGGGAGGGAGGGGGTGGGATAAGGACCACTATGGGAGGGAGGGGGGGTATAAGGACCGCTATGGGAGGGAGGGGGGGTATAAGGACCACTATGGGAGGGAGGGGGTGGGATAAGGACCACTATGGGAGGGAGGGGGTGGGATAAGGACCACTATGGGAGGGAGGGGGGGTATAAGGACCGCTATGGGAGGGAGGGGGGGGATAAGGACCACTATGGGAGGGAGGGGGGGGATAAGGACCACTATGGGAGGGAGGGGGGGGATAAGGACCACTATGGGAGGGAGGGGGGGGATAAGGACCACTATGGGAGGGAGGGGGGGATAAGGACCACTATGGGAGGGAGGGGGGGTATAAGGACCGCTATGGGAGGGAGGGGGGTATAAGGACCGCTATGGGAGGGAGGGGGGGATAAGGACCACTATGGGAGGGAGGGGGTGGGATAAGGACCACTATGGGAGGGAGGGGGGGGAGAAAAGGAACACTATGGGAGGGAGGGGGGGATAAGGACCACTATGGGAGGGAGGGGGGATAAGGACCACTAGGGGAGGGGAGGGGGAAGTAAGGACCACTAGGGGAGGGGAGGGTAAGGACCACTAGGGGAGGGGTGAGTCAGGACCACTGGGGAGGGGGGTGAAGGAACACGGGGGTGGGGAGGTAAGGACCACTGAGGGAGGAGGAGGGGAGGTCAGGACATATGGGGGGGGGGGCAAATATCCTTGCACCGGCCCTGCACACACTGCATTCATACACACACTGCACTCATACACACACACACTGCATTCATACACACACACGCTGCATTCATACACACACACGCTGCATTCATACACACACACGCTGCATTCATACACACACACGCTGCATTCATACACACACACGCTGCATTCATACACACACACGCTGCACTCATACACACGCTGCACTCATACACACGCTGCACTCATACACACACACTGCATTCTTTATACACACACTGCATTCTTTATACACACACTGTAAATAAATATTCAATTAATATATTTTTTTTAGGATCTAATTTTATTTAGAAATTTACCAGTAGCTGCTGCATTTCCCACCCTAGTCTTATACTCGAGTCAATAAGTTTTCCCAGTTTTTTGGGGAAAAATTAGGGGCCTCGGCTTATATTCGGGTCGGCTTATACTCGAGTATATACGGTAAATCTTACCTTTTTCCAGCGCTGGGCGGAGAGCTCTCCTCCTGCTCTCCTCCTCCGATCCGCCTCTTCTCCTCCCCGTCGGCTGAATGCGCACACGTGGCAAGAGCTGCACGCGCATTCAGCCGGTCACATAGGAAAGCATTCATAATGCTTTCCTATGGACGCTTGCGTGCTCTCACTGTGAAAATCACAGTGAGAAGCACGCAAGCGCCTCTAGCGGCTGTCAATGAGACAGCCACTAGAGGACATAGGGGGAAGGCTTAACCCATTCATAAACATAGCAGTTTCTCTGAAACTGCTATGTTTATGAAAAAATGGGTTAACCCTAGAAGGACCTGGCACCCAGACCACCTCATTAAGCTGAAGTGGTCTGGGTGCCTAGAGTGGTCCTTTAAGTTGTTAAGAGGGTGGGAGTGTACGTTCAATGAAAAAAACAAAGTTAAAAATGCAGTGTTGGTAACCAAAATGTGAATTGTTGGGAACTTAAACAAAATTAAAAAAGATTTGGCCAAAATAAAACAGTTGAAAAAAAAAAAAAATCTTTCTATAAATTTAAAAATCACTTTAAATTCCTGTCAATTAACATTTATATTGGCTGGTTAGAGCAGTGGCAATATCACTGCCTTAAAACTTGGGCAATACACCAACCGATACACACCTACCTACCTCAAATCCTCATCGATTGTTAGCTTGTTTGAGCAAGGCATTATTTACCTCTAAATATCCCCTTTCTAAAATTGTAAAGTGCTGCATAATATACTGGAACTATATAAATAATAAAAGAAAACTGTAAAAATCACGACCCCAGTCCCTGCTGGAAGGTGAAGGAATCGAGGAGACCAAACGTAACTGAATTTTAGATGCTATCACTAAAAGACAATACAGTCATTTTTTTATGGGATCTATTACAGGATTATTAACTTACACAATGTGAACATTTGGAATGAATGCTATCTAAAACAGTTATAATCAAAATTCTTTAACCCCCATTGACAACCAGATTTATTGTCAAAATTTCACTTTCAGCTGTTTGCAATGAACAAATCAAAAAAAGTATTTGATCAAAAAAATAGCCCAACTCAACGCATGCTTCAAGTAATTTTCCAAAATTCAACTAAAAAGGCAACTTATAATGACTTTGCGGGTCTCAAAATTATTCAACCCCCTAAATATAAGCCCTCCCAAAAGCACAAATATGCAAACCAGTTGTTGTCTCAAGCACACCTGATGCAACTAATCAAAGGCTTCATTAGTTGCACAAGGCGTGCTTGAGCTGGAGCACTTGAAATACTTGAACTGGCTAGGGGTTTGTTGAGTGTCACGTTTGACTGCATGTTAGAAATAAGTCAAAAGCATGGTCCACAAAGAGAAGAGATCATCGTCTTTCAAACAAAGTATACAAGAAGATAGAAAAGTCACTGAATGTTCCTAGAGACACTGTTGGAAGCATAATTTGCAAGCTCAAAGTGAAGGAACAGTGGTTAAACTACTTGGATGGGGCAGAAAAAGGAAGCTCTCGATGGCTGCAACCACTGTAGCACTGAAGTGACTGCAAAAGACCTGCAGCAAAACCTAGTGGCAATAGGCACTGAGGTTTCAGTGGACACAGTAAAACAAGTACTAAACGCAGAAGGTTTCCATGCCAACGCCAAGACGTAAACCACTACTGAACCAAAAGCACAAGAAAAGTCGTCTTCAATATGCTAAAAACACTATAAAACAAACCATGGAAGATTGGGGATTCTTTTCTGTGGAGCAATGAAACAAAACTGGAACTTTTAAGCTCAATGGCTCAGCGGTATGTCCTGGAGGAAGAAGAATGAGGCACTCTGTCTACAGTTAAGCGTGGCTCATGATGCTCTGAGGCTGCTTTGCATCCTCTGGCACTGAAAACCTGCAGCATGTGAAAGGCAAGATGGATTCACTGAAGTATCAGGAAGAAGAAAACGTCATGCATTCTGTGAGGAAGCTAATGCTTGGCTGTCATTGCACATTCTAACGAGACAATGATCCAAAGCATACTTCAAATGCCACCAAGGATTGGTTTCAGAAGTCGTCGTAAAAAATTCTAAAGTGGCCATCACAGTCACCTGACTTGAACCCCATAGAAAATCTCTGGTGGGATTTAAAGAATGGGGTTGCAGCACGCAAACCCAAGAATATTACTCAACTGAAGGACATTGCTCATAAGCAATGGGCTAAGATTCCTCATGAATGCTGCCAGGAGCTGGTGTATGGCTATGCATGTCGTTTGCAGCAGGTCATAAGAGGAAAAAGGTGCTCTATTAAATACAAAATGTGCTTATCATGAAGAGGTTGAATCATTTTGAGACTGTAGAAGTGAAAATCCATTTTCAGTTGAATTTGGGAAAATCACTTCAAATAGCTCAACACAATGAATGCTTCAATTGCTTTTGTTTGATTTGTTCATTGCAAACAGCAGAAAGTCTGTAAATTTTTGACAATAAACCTGATTTTCAATGGGAGTTGAATAATTTTGATTACAACTCTACAACCTAATGGTGTTACAGTAACCAGGAGCAATCATAATACCTGCAGGTGGGTGATCTGATATTTATTTTATACGTCTCCAGAACTCTAATAAGCGTTCTGCGCACAACAATGTTTGCAAAGCTTGTCAACCCTTTATGCATACTACAACAAGGCAGTAGGATGAGTTCTATGGTTGCCACCTTCCTTGGAAAAACACAAGCCATGCCAATTTGCATAATTACATATGCTTGACATCACAGGACATGACATCACGCATATATAATGTAACGTAGGGGGGGGGGGGAAAGTTCCATTATCAAAAAACAAAACAAAAAAATGACCTCCAAATGTGTGTGCTATGTATATAATATAGTGCATTCTGAATGTATTCGGACCCCTTCATTTTTTTTTTATGTTTTATGTTGTAGCCTTATGCTAAAACTGTGGCTGGGTGGAAGTCTCTCCTGCAAAACACATCAAAATCTACTTGGAATTTGCAAAAACAAGTTGCTATAGTTGAAGAAAGTAACATTTTAGTAAGCACAAATGTGTCACCCTACCCCCTTCAAGTACTTACATGGGCATTGTATTGTGGCAAGGTATTTTCATGCCGTCTTATGTGGTCTGCACTTTTACCACGCATATAATTTTTCTACAATAAATTAATTGGACATCATGAAGAACTTTCCACTACAGGAGCCAACTAAAAAAATTAATAGCCAGTTGTAGCGGAGAGCTGATTTCTCACAGCTTAACTCCACCACTATATCCAGAGGATACAGGAACAAGTAATAAATCCAAGAGAATATCCAGCACAATCAGCAATAAAGTCCCATAGTATCCCATCACCTTTCCCAATCACTGGACGACACACAGTATCAGGAGTAGAACTGAAGTTTAATGGCAACATTCCTGCTTTTATGAGATTCTCCCATGCAAGGGAGGGATTCACATTAATTACACTTTGCACCAATCATACAGACGTTACCTCCCACACATCTTCTCCCCCACTTTCCAGATGTACCCCAAATATGTGTGTTATACCTTTAAATATGGTACCCCCTGGTAGCCCTGATCTGGGTGAGCAACATATCCAAAAATCACCCATCAGGGGTTCGGGAGTTATGAGAAGGTAAAGTTTTGACCAACCGCATGGGTAAAGATGCCGAAATTAGTTCCATGAAATCTGGCCCTGTGGTTGGTCTCTATTTGTGCCCCAAAACTCCCGAAAGGCTATGCCACACATAATGGAGTCGGTAACTGGATGAATCCCCTAGTTCGTGGGATTCATCCTACCGAATGCCGGGACGTTCGTGAGTTGGTTTTGGTACTTTCTGCCGTCCTGGAGGTCTTAGCGGTGTTCGGCTAGTCGAGTGTCCGTTTTCAGTTCCAGACACTCGACGACCAAACACTGCTGTTCGTGGGGTTAAGATGGCCGCCGCCACGTGTTCGGCTGCCGAAATGGCGGCCACTCAGGGGATACAGCAGTGAGTTCGTATAAACCAAGGGAATGAGAGAAACGATCAGGGAAGTCAATTGCATGATTAATGTACATCAGGGTGGTCCGTTTGTTCGGTACTTTGTTCGTATACCGAACAAAGTATGTCCATAGCTGGTGCAATGTCAATCTGTATAATCCAGGCATGTAAAACCTCAGCAGTGCCAACAAATAAAACAATAAATGGGACAGCCAAAAAGGGGTTCCGCTACACCAGTCTTTTCTAAACTAACAAAGTTTATTTTCAACTATACAAATTAAACTCTTAAAGTTGAAACTATAGTCACCAGAACCACTGCAGCTCAATTTAGTTGTTCTAGTGTCTATAGCCTGTCCCTGCAGGCTTTTCAATGTAAACACTGCCTTTTTAGAGAAATCACAACTGAACAATACAAGCGCTAAACCGAACTGAAACAGAAACCACGATAGGGCAGGGAGTTAAGGGAGAGGTAAGTATAAATACCCTAGTATTTAATTTGATTGGCCCGTCATATCCACACCCCCAAAACGTGAGTGTATGGGGAATGTGGGATGACAGGGGCCAATGGGAGACCGTTTTACATTTCGGCTCCCACTGTCCCTTTAAGAGCACGCCCGAGACGTGCGGCGCGCTCTTAGAGCTAGGCGGGACACGTGACCGCATCTTTAGTCATTCACCATTGTCATTCTATAGAAAACAATGATAATCCCACTTAAACTCAATTTAAAAAATTGACACTGAATCTGGAGAGTATTGTAGCAAAAGATGTTTTACATGTGTAATAGTTTTGTCTCTAATTTAAATATTTTGTTTCCATTATTCTCTATGGGCATTCCTTTCACTTCCATTA